>NC_044556.1:133243019-133560620 GCF_007565055.1 Rhinopithecus roxellana | reverse complement strand
TTAAAAATTTACTTCAGTAAATATTTTAAAAGCTTCCTTGGACCACAAGATATAAACGCTCAAGACAAAGCAAACGTAAGCCAAGGTTCTCATGAAGTCACATAAATAATAAAACTTTAGCATGCCCCATCCCGATCTTGGCCAAAATCAAATGCTTCAGGAAGATTCTAATTTCATTAGTGTTCACAGAGTATGAATAATACACATCTCCAAAAGGAATAAAAACAAGTAGAAATCCCTTGTAATTTTTATCCTACCTAATATTACTTGATTTCAGATGCTCCTCTGATTTCAAGTTTTCGGTCCTCATCTGGGACTTAAATGAAACGTTTTCTCCCACAATGACTATCTGCAAGAACATCCAATTTCTCATAAGGTAGAATGGTTTAAGACATTCTAGATAGAGGAGAGGAGGAAAATATGAGTTAACCCACAATAACAGAGAACCCTATGAAGAAAATTATTTTATCTTTATTTGAAATGACTTAATGTGAAAGGTAAAGGAAAAATGTCAAAGTCTTTTTTTTTTGTTTAATGTTTCTTAGAACAAACATTTAAAAATTTATATTTCTAACAGATTCCAGTTATAGACCAAAATGTTATTCTAATGTTCCTCACTGTCTGAAAACTGAGTGAGCACTACAGGACAAACAGATACCAGTTACCAAGCAGGGCTCTTTTAAGATCAGGGTGAGAATGCCCTGTAGAACACGAAAGCAGATGAACTCCTTACTGAAGAAAAAATATGTAAAACAAAACAATCATGTAAAAAATATGTAAAACAATTAAAACACAATTATAGGTAGTATGAATAATGCTAAGATCAGTTGAAAATGTCAGGTTTTCCAATTCTCATTTACTGTACAAATTTGGTCATTTTTATATCATAGATGCAGTGTTAAGGACTAAGTGTACCATGATGAAAAAAATCGATGTGGTCCCTGCCATGGATTTAAAATCTAATGTAGAGACAGACCAACAAGGAAGAAGGCAGCAGTGGTTAAAAGCATGGCTTTGGGAGTCACACTTTCTGCACTCCAATGGTATGTCAGGTGTAAATCAAGTCACAAGAAAAACAGCACAATTTCTTGGGGACTTCAATTTAACTCAAAGATTTGGACAAAGTAAGTTATTATTATTGCTATTGATAATTGCTTACGTTTATAATTAGTATGTGCCAGATACAAAGCTAAATATTCTATAAGCATGATATCATAAAATGGGAGTATAATATAGTAAGAATGTCTTATATTCAAACTGCCTAGGTTCAAACCAAGCTCTGCCACTTACTAGCTGTGTAACCTTAGGTGAATTACTTCTCTATGCCCCAGTTTTGCTAGAAATGAGATGGAGATAGTAAAATACCTACCTCATTGAGGTGTTCTGAGGATTAAATGAGGTAACAGAAGTAAAGCACTTAGGACTGTTCCTTGGTAAGTAAGCCCTCAAAAAATGTTGGCCATTATTGTCATTATCATTTTATAGTTATTACTCCTCCCAGCAATCCTAAAAGGTAAATGCTATTATTATCCTCAGTCTATAAATTAGGAACTTAAGAACTCACACTTATCAATTTTAAAATAGAACATTTTTCATAATTCTTCACAATAAAATATGTCTTAGGAGAAATTTCAAATACGTGGCAGGTCTATGCAGACTTTGCTGTCATACTTCTAAAGCATTTACTCAATCTCCTGTGACTTTAGTCGCACTTTAGTGGAAAAGAATGAGAGAAAATATTTTATGATAAAACTCAAGTTCCTTGGCATAGCATATAAAGTCCCATAGCTTTTCACTTTACACTTTATGATCCAGTAAACCTGAATTACTTTTAGTTTCTTGTTGTTTTGCCCCTCAGTATCCTTATTCATGCTTTTTCACTCATCCTAGAATGCCCTCCCACTTCCCTCCTTGTCTGGTTAACCCATTCTCGTATTTTAAACTCAGTAACTCCTAAAAGCAGGTCTTAGTTTGGCTGAGTACTCCCAGTGCATCTTAATGTCCACATTTATTATTGGACTCACAGTACTACAATGAAGTTATTTGTGTACACATTTCCTTCACTAGAGACTGTCCTATTCAATCATGCATATGTAGTGCCTCACATAGTGCATGGCATACAAGTTGCTCAAATAAATTCAGGTTAATTTGGACTAAATAGTTTCTCAATAAAAGGTAAAGATCCTAAAAATTAAAGGTTTCTCAAACCTGACAATAGTTTTAAAAGTCTTCACTGAAAACAATCTGAAAGGTTTTTCATCTGAGAACGAGGAATAACATTTTCTTAAGAAAACCTACCATTTTATATAGTCAATCAGAGAAATACATAATCATTTACTTGGCTCTCTGAAATTCACATTTTGTTTTCATCATAGTGGGATCTATATAATATATACAGAACATTAAATATTTCTGCAAAAATATAAAATCTAAAATTTCAAACAGAACATAAGCTCACAACCCAAATGAATGAAACAAGTAGGTTAAGCCATAAATAACAGGAAAGTTATTTCCCCTCATCTCAATTTTTACAATTTTTACATTAAACAAGGTATGCCAAAACAATGCTTTCCAAAGCAATGAACCCAATGCTTTTTAAAAAATAGTCCTTTTTTTGCAACAACCCCTGTACCTTCTTGAAATAATAAACAGATTAGGGCCGGGCGCGGTGGCTCAAGCCTGTAATCCCAGCACTTTGGGAGGCCGAGACGGGCGGATCACGAGGTCAGGAGATCGAGACCATCCTGGCTAATATGGTGAAACCCCGTCTCTACTAAAAAATACAAAAAACTAGCCGGGCGACGAGGCGGGCGCCTGTAGTCCCAGCTACTGGGGAGGCTGAGACAGGAGAATGGCGTGAACCCGGGAGGCGGAGCTTGCAGTGAGCTGAGAGCTGGCCACTGCACTCCAGCCTGGGCGGCAGAGCAAGACTCCGTCTCAAAAAAAAAAAAAAAAAAAAAAAGAAATAATAAACAGATTAAAATTAGTATCTCCATATATAAATGGTCAGGTAAGACCACCTTAGAAGACATAACAAAATAATCAGATGTTTGCACATACAGATAAAAGGTTAACAGAATTCCAAACAAGAAGGATACCAAAATGAAAGCAAAAATATGAGTAGATACTAGAATTAAAAGTAGTGTTAAAGTAAGTAATAGCAGACCAAATTTATTTGGAAATGGTAAGAATATGAAAAAACTGACAAAGGGACAACATTACAAGACAAAGTACAAGGAGTTAATGCGAAGAAAACAGGCTGTCAAGAGAACAAGACAAGCCACAGACTGGAAGAAAGTATGTGTAAAACACGCATTTCATAAATGACTTATCTGAAATATACAAAGAACTCTTGAACAATAAGAAAACAAGTAACTCGATTAAAAAATGAGCCAAAACCTTAACAGACACCTCGCCAAAGAAGATATCAGATGGCAAATAAGTATGTGAAAAGATGCTCCACATAGTCTCAGGGAAATGCAAGTTAAAACAATGATACACTACTACACTATTAGAATGGCCAAAATCCAGAGCAATTACAAAACCAAATGCGAATGAGAATGTGGAGCATGGGGAACTCTCATTCACTGCTATTGGGAACGCTAAACAGTACAGTCACTTTGGAAGACAGTTTAGTAGTTACTCACAAAGCTAAACATAATCTTACCATATGACCTCTTGGTATTTATTCAATTGAGCTGAAAACTGATATCTACACAAAAACCTGCACATGAGTATCATATTGGTTTTATTTATAATCACTGAAAACTAATTTATCCATTCACCTACTGAAGCAACCAAGATAACCCTTAGTAGATGAAAGGATAAATAATCTGTGGTACATCCAGACAACAGATTATTATTTAGCACTAAAAAGAAATGAGCTATCAAACTATGAAAAGACATGAAGGAAACTTAAATGCATGTTACAATCTAAAATGACTATATACCATAGGATTCCAACCATATGACATTCTGGAAAAGGCAAGAACTATGGAGGTAGTAAAAAGATCAGTGGTTGCCAGGAGTTGGAAGGGAAGAGAGAGGGAATTAACAGGTGGAGCAAAGAGGATTTTTAGGGCAGTGAAAATACTCCGTACTATACAATGGTGGATACATGTCATTACACACTGGTCCAAACCCACAGAGTGTACAACACCAAGAGTGAACTATAATGTAAAATGAACTTCGGGTGAATATGATGTGTCAATGTAAGTTCATCAATTATAACAAATGTACCACTCTGGTGGCGGACGCTGATAATAGGGGAGGCTATTCATGAGCAAGGGGTATATGGGAAATCTCTATACCTTCCTCGCTATTTTTCTGTAAACCTAAAGCTGCTTTACAGGAAAAAGAAAACAAGGTGTAACCATATCCTTTGACACGTGACAGTGAACAAAAATTAGGTTGGAAAAAGAAACCATGATTTTTGTTTTTTTTAACTCTATTGTCCAGGCTGGAGTGCAGTGATGCAATCATGGCTTACTGCAGCCTCAACCTCCTGGGCTCCTGCTTTAGCCACCCAAGTAGCTGCAACTTAGAGGCATGTGCCACCACAGCTGGCTAATTTTTGTATTTGTAGTAGAGACAGAGTTTTGTTATGTTGTCGAGGCTGATCTTGAACTCCTATGCTCAAGTGATCCTCCCGCCTCGGCCTCCCAAAGTGCTGGGATTACAGGTATGAGCCACTGCACCCAGCTGAAACAGTGCTTCATAAAATGTAAAGCTCCATAAAATTTTAGATCAGGGAGAAATAAAGTTTAACTTTCTAACTTGGTACAGGTAGATAATATGAAAGATGGACAAGTTAATTAACTCAATTAGCAACAATGTTTAAGATACTGTCTGATTTAACTAAATAAAATATGTTATAAATTATTGTGGTACAAATAGTACATTCTCTACTTCCAGGTACTCTTTGAAATTGAAAAACAAAAGATACTCAAAAGTCAAACTTGATATTCTCACAAGAGCCATTATTTAGCCCATACTTCCAGATGACAATTTAATTATCTAGACAGTTCTTTTTCTTAATTATTTTCCTGAGTAAAGAAATGGGTGCTGTATAATAAAATAATTTGGCCAGGTGCAGTGGCTCATGCCTGTAATTCCAGCACTTTGGGAGGCCAAGGCAGGTGGGATCATGAGGTCAGGAGTTTGAGACCAGCCTGGCCAAGATGGTGAAACACCGCCCCCCCCAGTAAAAAAAAAACAAAAATTAGCCGGGTGCGGTGGCAGGCACCTGTAATCCCAGCTACTCTGGAGGCTGAGGCAGGAGAATCGCTTGAACTGGGGAGGCAGAGGTTGCAGTGAGCCGAGATTGTGCCATTGCACTCCAGCCTGGGCCACAGAGCAAGACTCCGTCTCCAAATAAATAAATTACTTAATTAAATAATTTAACAAATTAAACCAGATGTAGATTATATAAAACCTGTGATCAATTATGAACTGCCCCCAATGAATCACACACTTCTTGGCATTTGCACCCCTGGAACTCCTACTGACCCTGGGTTTGGCTATGTGACTTACTTTGGCCAACTGGACTTCAGTAAATGTGACATGGAGACTTTTTAAGCACTGGCACATTTGGGCTTGCCCTTTTGGAACACCATTAAAACATTATGAAGCTGAGGATGACAGACTACTTGGGAAGAGAGACCCAGTTTTCTTAGCTATCACAGCCACTCCAGCTGAGGGCCCAGACATTTGAGCGAAGTTGTTTTGGACTATGCAGGTCAGACTTAACTTGATCTAGATGGCCTGAGATATGGGAAACCACCAAGCAAAATTTTTGGACATTTTAAGCAAAGGTATGACATAAATGTAATTAACTGGTAGTTTCTTAAAGAGTTTTGTTAAAGGGATCAGAGGAAAGAGTGGGAGAACAGATATCATTTGGAAGTCATCAGCATATAGATATTCGTTAAAGCCCATGAGATGGGATGACATTACCAAGGGAGTGTTAAGAGGCAGAAACTCCAATATTTAAGGGCCAGACTAAGCCTGTCCATCCCACGGCCCACAGACCACATGCAGCCCAGGACAGCTTTAACTGTGGCCAACATAAATTCATAAACTTTCTTAAAACATTATGAGATTTTTTTGCAATTTTTTAAAGCTCATCAGCTATCATTAGTGTTAGCGTATTTTATGTGTAGCCCAAAACAATTATTTTTCCAATGTGACCCAGGGAAGCCAAAACACTGGACACTCCTGGCTAGACTGAGAAGGAAACAAATAGTAAACAGATTGAGAACCAGTGGCCAAAGAAGTAGGAGGTAAATTTGTTAAACAAAGTGTCCCAGAAGCCAAATAAAGAAAAAGCTTCAAGAAAAGGGGGCAGAATGAATAAATGCTCCTGAAGAATAAAGTAAAATGAGGCCTGAGAACTAATCACTGGATTTAGTAATGTGGAAGTCACTGAGGATCTTGTTATAAGACGGGAGGAACTGAGGCTAAAATTGAATTTAGACAATACTGTCTGGGAAAAGAAAGAGGCAGTAGCTAGAGAGAGATGTGAGGTCAAAACAGTTTTTAAGATGGAATACGTAACTTTTTTTTATAGGATGGGATAAACAACACAGAAAAGATCCAATAAAGAAACATAATGGGTAAATACAGTCTCATGAGGGCCATAGGGACTTGTTTAAATACTGCATATGTTTAAAAGGAAAAAAGTCCCTGAATGAAAGAATAAAAAGTTAATATATAGAGAAGGAAAGATAACTAATTATTATTGGGGATCTACTAAATGACAAGTGAAGAACATAAGCCATCCTGGGTTTAGTTTTCATGACAACCTGAGATTATAACCATTTTTCCAATTTTATGATTAAAGAAACACCTAGAGATTTTAAGAAACTTGCCCAATGCCACAAAGATGGTAAGTGCTAGGACTGGAATTCAAATCCAGGTACACTATCAGAATTCTGGAGCCTAACTTTTTCTGCTCGTTATTTTACAATGCATGACAGACTTCAACTTTCAACAGTTCATATACTAAAAGCTAAAGTGTAAATATCTCATTGCTTATGATTTATTCAGTTTACCTTTTTTTCTTTTATGAGACAGGGTCTTGCTCGTCGCCTAGGCTGGAGTACAGTGGCACAATCTGGGCTCACTGCAACCTCCACCTCCTGGGTTCAAGCGATTCTCCTGCCTTAGCCTCCCGAGTAGCTGGGATTACATGCAAGCTCCACCAAGCTTGGCTAATTTTTTTATTTTTAGTAGAGATAGGGTTTCCTCATGTTTCCAGGCTAGTCTCAAAATCCTGCCCTCATGATCCACCCAACTGGGCCTCCCAAAGTGCTGGGATTACAGGTGTGAGCCACTGTGCTTGGCCCAGTTTGCCTTTTTGACCAGCGTACGACATACCCACATCCTATTTCCCTTAAATCTAAAAAAGAACTCGTCAAGAAATCCTCCTGGTTTTGGCATCCAGTGTAACTTCTTTCCCAGGAGTTCTCTCTCTAGTTGTTTTCTTCACTCTCTCTTCCTCCTCAACACAATGTAAAACAAAAATCCTAATTTTAGAAATTTTGTATTAATTAGACAATTATAAGAAAACACAGGTTTACCGTATTTTCTCACATGAATTCTACAGGAGAAATGAACATACACACTTCAATGGCAATTGCAGGATCCAAATTTGATGAAAATTATAAGCCTATAAATCTAAGAGGCTCAACTGCAAGAATTTAAACACAAAAGAAAACCACACAAAGGCATTTTAATCAAATTGTTGAAAAACAATGATAAAAGGAGAGAAAAGATATATATATTACATAAGAAGGAATAAAAATAAGAGGCTGGGCGCGGTGGCTCACGCCTGTAATCCCAGCACTTTGGGAGGCTGAGGCAGGTGGATCACAAGGTCAGGAGTTCGAGACCAGCCTGGCCAACATAGTGAAACCCTGTCTCTACTAAAAATACAAAAATTAGCCGGGCATGGTGGCACGCACCTGTAGTCCCAGGTGCTCAGGAGGCCGAGGCAGGAGAAACGCTTGAGCTCGGGAGGCAAGGTTGTATGAGCCAAGATAGCGCCACTGCACTCCAGCCTGCGCAACAGAGCAAAACACTATCTCAAAAACAAAAACAAACAAACAAAAAGAACGATAGCTAAGTTCTTGCTAGAAAAAAGAAAAGCCAGAAGATAACAGAATAACATCTTTAAAATACTAGGGAAAAAATGCCAATCTGAAATTTTATATCCAGCAAAAATATTCTTTAAAATCAAAGGTGAAAAAAATACATTTTTTTAGACACATAAGATCTGAGGAGATTTGATGCCAACAGATCAATACCATAAGGAATATTAAAAAGGAAACTCTTCGGGCTGGAAGAAAATGATACCAGATGGAAGCCTTGAACTAAACAAAGAGATGACAAGTGCCAAAAATAGTAAACATATGAGTAAATACAAAATAACTTTTTTGTTTTAAAACGTATTTAAAAGTCAATTTATTAAGAAAAAAATAAACAAAAACCAAAAAAGCCCTCTATATTTTGAAACTTAAATATAGAAGCTGTTTGACAACAAACAGTAGGACAAACAAAAGGAAAGGAAAATGAAAGCACTACACTGTTGTAACATTTTATATTATACATAAAATTATATAATATAAAGGTGTATAATGTAACTACTAGAGTAATTAAAAAAAAGACTAAGACAGTTCATAGAACAACAGAAGACATTAGGTAGGCATGGTGGCATGTAGTCCCAGCTGCTCAGGAGGCTGAGGTGGGAGGACTGCTTGAGTCCAGGTGATTGAGACTGCAGTGAGCCGTGATGGCGTCACTGCACTGCAGCCTGGGCAACAAAGCAAGACCCCGTTTCAAACAAATGAAAAAGAAAATACAAAAACAGAAACAGAGAAAAGAGAAATAGATAAATCTGTAATTATTTGGAGATTTCAAAACTCTCTCAATAACTAACAAAAAGTAGGCAGAAAACCACTAAGGTGGCCGGGTGTGATGGCTCACGCCTGCCGGCACTCTGGGAGGCCAAGGCGGGCAGATCACCCGAGATCAGGCATTTGAGAACAGCCTGGCCAACAGCGAAACCCCGTCTCTACTCAAAATACAAAAAGTAGCCAGGTGTGGTGGTGTGTGCCTATAGTCCCAGGTACTTGGGAGGCTGAAGCACAAGAATCGCTTGAACCTGGGCGGCAGCGGTTGCAATCAGCCAAGATCGTGCCACTGCACTCCAGCCTGGGTGACAGAGCAAGACTCCGTCTCAATAAAAAACAAACAAACAAACAAACAAACAAAACCAGTAAGGTTAGACCAACACTAAGGTTATAACCCAACAGATCCCACTGGTATTTACAGAACATTTTACCCAACAAAAGAATACACGTTCTTTATAAGTGCACATGGCACATTCACCAAGATAGAACATATGCTGAACCACAAAACAAATCTCAGAAGTTTAAAAGAATTAAAGTCACAGAACTACAAATTAAAAAAAAAAAAAAAGATAAACAACTAGAATTGGTTGCCTAAGTTGAGGATTAAAGTTCTCTAATTCCTCAAATATTTGGAAATGAATCAAACACTTCTAAATATTCGTAGGTTGCCGGGTGTGGTGGCTCACACCTGTAATCTCAACACTTTGGGAGGCTGAGGCCAGAGGATTGCTTGAGGCTGTTTGAGACCAACCTGGGCAATATAGTAAGACCCTATCTTTACAAAAAAGTTTGTAAAAATTAGCCAGGAACAGTGGCAGTGCATTCCTGTAGTCCTAGCTACACAGGAGGCTGAGGCGCGAGGATCACTTAAGCCTAAGAGTTTGAAGTTGCAGTGAACTATGATTGTACCACTGTACAATACCTAGGCAACAGAGAGATCTTGTCTCTAAAAACAAATAAAAAGTAAATAATCACAGGTCAAAAAATAAATCACAGGCGAAATCAGAAAGTATTTTAAGCCAAATGAAAATGGAAACATATATAACGTGTCGGATGCAATAAAAGCAGTGCTTAGAGAGGTATTTATAGCTTTATATGCTTATGTTAAAATAGATCTAAAAGCCTTGATCTAAGCATCTACCTAAGCATCTAAGAAGCTATAAAAAAAGAACAGCATATTAAATCCAAATAAAGTAGAAGGAAGAAATAGTAAAGAGCAGAAAACAGACACAGAAAATAAGTGAAAGCCAAAAGCTGACTCTTCAGAAGGATTTATATAATTCTCCCCAAACTGAACTATAGTTATAATACAATTGCAATCAGAACCCAAGCAGATTGTTTTTGTTAGAAACTGGCAGGCTATTTTAAAATTTATCTGGAAATGTAAAAACCTAGAATAGCTAAAACAATTCTCAAAAAAATAGAGAACTTAGATTACCAGATTTCAAAACTTACTAGAGAGCTGTGGTCACCAAGACAGTACAGTAGTAAAAGGACAGACATGCAGACAAATAGGACAGAACAGGGGGTCAGAAACAGGCTCACCTATTTCTACATTTACATATATGTGTATGTGTATGTTTTTACATGTATAGCCAATATATTTTTGACAAAGGTATCAAAGTAATTTAACGGGAAAAACAATTTTCTCAACAAATGATGCTGGAACAACTGGATGAAAATTTTAAAACCAGAAAAAAATTAACCTCAAACAATACACAACATTGCACAAAAATTAATCCAAAATGGATCATAGACTTAATCTATTTCTAGAAGAAAACTAAGGAGTAAATTTTTAGCATCTGATATGGTGTGACTGTTTGTGCCTCCTTCTCCAAAATTCACGTTAAATCTTAATCTCCAACACAACAGTATTAAGATGCCTAGGACGTGACCAAGACTATGAGGACTCTGACTTCATGGATAAGATCAGTGCCATATGAAAAGGCTGGAGAGAATCAGGTAGGGCCATTTTTGCCCCTCCATCCCTTCTGCCATAAGTGGACACAGCATTTGTACTCCGTAGAGAAGGCAGCAACAAGGTGCCATCTTGGACGCAGAGACTGGGCCCTTGCCAGGCACCGAACCTGCTGGCACCATAATACTGGACTTCCCAGCATCTGGATCTGTGAGAAATAGATTTATGTTGCTTCTAAATTACCTAGTCTTAGGTATTTTATTACAGCAGCACAAATTGATCAAGACACCAATCCAAGATAAAGAATTCTTAAATAAAATTCAATAAAAGAAAAAACCTAATAAACTAGATTCATCAATATTTAAAACTTATGCTCTTCAAAAAACCGAAAAGACAAGCCACAGACTAGGAGAGAGAAAGAGATATATGTATATAGTCACATATGTATGTACCCAAGTGTATATATATGTGCATGTATGTGTGTAACATTCTATACATACACACACATTTATATCCCAAAATACATACATGCAAACCAAGAGAAATGAAAACACATGTACACAAAAGACTTTTACAGACTGTTCCTAGCTTTATTCATAATAGCAAAAAATTAGAAACAACCTAAAGGTTCATCAAAAGCTGAATGGACAAATTATATATTCACACAAAAGAATATTATTCAGCAGTAAACAAAGAAAGGAACTATTAATGTGTACAACAATGTGGACTAATCGATTGGCATGTTTTATGCCAAAAGAATACAGGCACAAAAGAATGCATTACATCATTCCACTTCAGAAGTTCTGGGACATGCAAACAAAATTAATATCGATAAAAATCTAGAGTAATGATTGCCTGAGGCACGGAGGGTTAACCAGAGTTAAGAATGACTGCAAGGGGTCTAAAAGCACTTTGAGCCTGGGCATTGCGGCTCACGCCTGTAATCCCAGCACTCTGAGGTCAGGAGTTTGAGAACAGCCTGGCCAACATGGCGAAACCCCAACTCTACTAAAAATATAAAAATCAGCCAGGCATGATGGTGCATGTTTGTAATCCCAGCTACTCAGGAAACTAAGGCAGAAGAATTGCTTCAACCTGGGAGGCGGAGGTTGCAGTGCACCAAGATTGCACCACTGCACTCCAACCTGAGCGAAAGAGTGAGACTCAATCTCAAATACATAAATAAAAGCACTTTGGGGGGATTTAGAATGTATTTAATCAGGGTGATGGTTATAGGGGCATATGTTTGTCAAAATTCTTAACTATACATTTAAAATAAATATATTTTATAACAGAGAATTTGATTAAAAGTGTATGTTTAAAATGCATTATCTGTATATGCATAAAATGCATATTCTATATTGATAAAAAGACTAGAAGGTATTAACAGGAGTGGTGGCAATTTAATGTTACCAAATTTTTTAATCTTAATGTTTTTATTTTATTAAATGCAGATATACATTTATAATAGTTATTAAAATATCAGTCTTCTATAAGCCAATTTTAATATATTTTATACTTAAAATGCTTTCTGCATAGAAAATGTCCATAGGTAAGGCTAAAATAATTTCTACAAAATAAATGCCCTTTTATATTGTCTGTTGAAGCCCAAAACATAAAATGTACTCCAGTCCTTCCAACCTAAGTTTCCATCCATTCTGCTTTTGTCATCAAGCATCTATCTTTCTCCTTGTCTTTCAACTTTATGAAAAGACAATATATATATATAGCTACTGGCTTTACTTTCTGATTACCTAAGTCATCTCTAAACTTGCAATCAGGGTCTTTTAACATTATAGCAAATTTGCTCAAGTGTTACCAATGACTTTTCCTGACCAATCTAAGAGCTTTTTCTCAGTTCCTGTATTTCCTGAACTCTTACTACTCAATACTATACTTTATCAGTGTTTTTTCAAACACTAGGCCCGGATCACCCAGATTGCTGGACCATATCGCAAGAGGTTCTGATTCAGTGGGTCTGAGATGGGGTTCAAAAATGTGTGTTTCTAGTAAGTTCCCAGGTGATGCTGATGATGTTCATCTGGGGACCACATTTTGCAAACTATTGCATTAGAGCAACCTCTTCATTAAAACTTTTCTACTCAGTCTTTCCTAGTCCCTCTCACGTTTTTGATAGGTCATTTCTTCTTTTTTCTTTCTCCTTCCACCTATATAGGTAGAGTAAAAAGTCATTGAGAATTGAAGTTGATCTTTATTACCATCTGGTACTTGTTCCCTAAGAAGCTGGCCCTAACGCCCTTATACTTCCATAATTCATACTTCCCAGCTTGTAGATTCAAGTCTCACCATTATTGAAGACAATACAAAGTAAAATATTCCAACCCAGTTGACACCATGGTCCTATTCCAATTGCCTATCTGGCATCTCACCATAGATATTCATGAAATATTCCCTTCAGTACCCATACTTTTATTCCTCATTTCCATTAACAGTGCTACTATTTCTCTATGGTCAACATCAATATCATCAATGAATCTCTCTCTCACTAATTCTTCACATCTAACCATCCTTAGGGAGGTGAGGTCCCAGCCCAAGCTGTAGGACCTAGGAGTTAGATGTACAACAGCCCAAGCTGTAGGACCTAGGGAGTTAGATGTACAACAGCCAGAGCACCCTGTAACCAACTCTCAAAGAAACTACACTTGCCCTTCACAAAGTTATTCCACCCGTGCCCCCTTGCCCAGCCCAAGCAGAAAGATCTGACAAGAACCTGAGAATGAGGACCAGACTTGGGCAAAGCAGCTAGCTTTTTAGTGTCTTATTATTTAACACAGTACTTAGCCCTTAGGTATTTTATACTGGATTGAGTAGAATTAAATAAAATTCAAGCCCTGTCTAACTCTGTTGTTTGAACTTTTTATTTTTGAGCTTCAATTTACTGTATGAAAAGTGAGGGTTAATTATGCTTATTTTGCAGGATTCTGTCAGTGAAAACATGTAACACATGTGAAAGATACTATGAACACTCATGCACTGTATCAAACGGAAAAATAATTAGGGTTAAAAAGAAAAAAACCTTGGCCGGGCATGGTGGCTCAAGCCTGTAATCCCAGCACTTTGGGAGGCCAAGGTGGGTGGATCACCTGAGGTCAGGAGTTCGAGACCAGCCAGGCCAACACAGCACAACCTTGTCTCTACCAAAAATGCAAAAATTAGCTGGGCGTGGTGGATGCCTGTAATCCCAGTTATTCAGGAGGCTGAGGCAGGAGAGTCACTTGAACCTGGGAGGCAGAGGTTACAGTGAGCTGAGACTGTGCCACTGCACTCCAGCCTGGGTGACAGAGTGAGACCCTGTCTAAAAAAAAAAAAAAAAAGCCTTATAAACATTTTATTTTTCCTGGATTGACTCTTGCACAGTAAACATGCTACACCATGGGTATAGAAATGAGCTGTCCAAAATGGTAGTCACTAGCCACATGAGCACTTGACACACGGTTAGTACAACTGAGAAACTAGATCTTAAATTTCATTCTCTTTAAAGGGCCACATGTGGCCAGTGGCTACCACACAGGACAGCACAGTTATATATCAATACCACTGTTACTGATAACCTGCTAGAGTGAAAGAGAAAAACTACAAAACCTACTCACCTTCCTCTATCAACTATTCTCATGTCACCATTTGAAAGGCAAAAGTACAGTCAACAGCAATTTTTGGTGAACAGATGAAAAACACACTAAGTGAAAAGCCTTCACATAACAGAGCTGGCTTCCTATCAGTTAGGGTCTCAAGAGAAATAGTACTGATTTATGTTAGGGTACTGGCATATGAACACAGTTTTACACTCTCGCTCTGGCTAGCACCAACAGAAACAGAAATGGGCTGGGTGCGGTGGCTCGTGCCAGTAATCCCAGCACTTTGGGAGGCCAAGGCGGGCAGATCACGAGGTCAGGAGATCGAGACTATCCTGGCTAACACGGTGAAACCCCGTCTCTACTAAAAAATACAAAAAATTAGCCGGGGGTGGTGGCGGGTGCCTGTAGTCCCAGCTACTCGGGAGGCTGAGGCAGGAGAATGGCATGAACCCAGGAGGCAGAGCTTGCAGTGAGCCGAGATCGTGCCACTGCACTCCAGTCTGTGCCACAGAGCAAGACTCCATCTCAAAAAAAAGAAACAGAAATGTATGTCATCCATCTGTGTATCTCTGGTACAGTTTGTCAAATGAATAGAATCCTCATACCAATGACTCTCAACTGTACTTATATGTTCTCTCTGGTTGGTATTCCTTTTAGAAGCCCAGCATCTGAATTTTTTCTTCCTATTTTTGAGAAATCCCCACAATTTACAAAGCAGAACCTGCTTCCCATTATATATTTACCAGCTTCACTTGCAGCTAGTAGCTAGTGTACAGATACATAATTCAGGCTCTGTCAATAAACACACCAACCCCACATTTAAGTGTGAACTAATGAGAAAAAGTGGGAACTGTGGCTAATAAATTCTGGATAGCAGCAGCAACCACATCCAATTTCCAATAGGGCCAACATGAGTGGTGTTAGGGTCAGGGATGCAAAGTAACTGACACAATCAAGGTTCTGCAAGGTGTCTTCACAGGCTGAGTTCTATGATGTGATTTGAGGCACTGTTCCAGGCTGCATAGCTATTGTGGAAAGCAGAATAATGGCTCCCCAGAGATGTCCACATCCTAATCCCAGAACCTCTGAATTTTACCTACAAAAGGGGTTTTCAGGTGTGATTAGTTAAGGATTTTGAGACAGGGAGAGTGTATTGAATTATCTGGGTGTGTCCAATGTGATCACAAGTATCTTTCTAAGTGAAAGAGAGGCAGGAGAGTCAGAGAAAGAGAGTGATGAGGAAGTAGAAGATAGAGTAATGTGACTACTGGCTTTGAAGATGGAAGGGGGCCATGAGCCAAGGAATGTGGGCAGTCTGAAAAGCTGGAAAAGGCAAGAAAAGGATTTTCCTCCTAGACACTCTAGAAGGAATGGCACCTTGATTTTAGCCTGGTAGGACCCGTCTTGGACCACTGACCTCCAGAACTGTTGTGTTTTAATTCCACCATTGTGGTAGTAATTTGTTAGAGCAGCAAAAGGAAATGAATACAGCTATTGGTCCTACATCTCCAGCCCTTTCACTGCTTAAGTGAGCCAGTGTTTTTTCTGTTCCTTGCAACTAAAACCCTAATAAACTCTTGTATTCTTCAATCCTTACATCTACAGTGTGTTAGCATTTCTTTAAAAAGACAGTGACCAGCCTGGGCAACCTGGAGAGACCCATCTCTATGAAGAAAAAAATTCAAAAATTAGCTGGGTGTGGTGGTATGCGCCTATAGTCCTAGCTACTCAGGAGGCTGAGGTGGGAGGATCGTTTGAGCCTGGGAGATAGGCTCAAACTGTGACTACATGACTGGAGTCCAGCCTGGGTGACACAGTGGGACCCTGTCTCAGAAAAGAAAAAAAAAAAGGCCGGGCGTGGTGGCTTACACCTGTAATCCCAACACTTTGGGAGGCTGATGTGGGTGGATCACAAGGTCAGGAGTTCGAGACCAGCCTGACCAACACTCTATAGTAGAGACAACTCGTCTCTACTAAAAACACAAAAATTGGCCAGGCGTGGTGGCGGGCGCCTGTAATCCCAGCTACTCAGCAGGCTGAGGCAGGAGAATCACTTGAACACAGGAGGCGGGGGCTGCAGTGAGCCAAGATGGTGCCACTGAACTCCAGCTTGGGTGACAGGGTGAGACTCCATCTCAAAAACAAAAAAAAGGCCTGTGACACAGTTTATACAGTTTTTGCTTCTTTTCATTGCTTAAATCAAGTGTGCTTGGTTTTGTTTATGTAACAATGAAGAATAGTACGAATTATTCAGACTCTACCATTCCTTGAAGACCGAGATATGTCAATCACTCTGAGAAATTCATGTAATTAAAAATGTTTGCAGTAAGTGCAATCTCATATATTATTAGACATATTATTAGACAACATTTACTGGGTGTCGGTATGGTTCTAAGGTTGTCCCAAAATAATTAAGAGAAAGCCCTCCTCTTAAAAAACATGAGAACAAAATGGTATACACACAAAAGGGGAGAAACATCTAGTCATTTACCTGAGAAAATTCTAAGATGATCCAAAGAAAGACTTTCTGGAAGATGGAACTTTTCAAAAGCAATGTAAAGTCACATGAAAGAAAGAAATTAAGACTGAGAAGTAAAGGAAAGCTCTCCCTTTTCCTAGTTAACCACAGTCTTCCTGTCTCAATTTCAGGTAACAATAAATTTGAGGGAAAACATTAAATTCAAAGATATCAGGTCACACAAAAAGTATAGTTTTAGTAATCTGTTACTTTTTAAAAGTTACACTGAATTTTCCTTTAGAAGCAAATTATCTAAGACTTAAAGTTTATACATGCAAAATTATAATCCTTAGTGTCAGAAGCTGGCATCTAAACATCTCTATGTAATAACTTTACCAAGTCAATGAGGAAAATAGAATCCAAATCTTCTGCAGTGAAGCTATCCAAAAAACTGGCAAGTCATTCTCTACTTGTTACTATTAGTCCTGATAGGTCAAAGTTATTTTCCCCCAAAATAGCCGGTTCTCAACATTCCCAAGTGTTCTAGGAAGTAAGACTGTATGTAAGTAGTGATACTAATTAAAGACAAAACCTTCAGAAAGAATAGTTATAATAAGGGAGGAATAGCAGGTCAACTAGTCAGTAACATAAATCAAAGCAATCTAAATGAATTAATTTCAAATATACAAGAAAAACTTAGCTCCCCTCAGTAAGTTTTTTGGCAAAACTACCCGGCCCACTTCCTGCTGATTATCTACAAAGAAAAAGTGCATTAGGAAGGTTGACATCATTGATGAGAAAAGTGTTCAGATTATATATGTTTATAATTGTATATATTACATTGTTTTATATAAACAAAATAAAAATAAAAACAAAATCATATAATCCTAAACAAATAAGAGTATAAAACTATATAGATACAGATAGAATCAGCCTGATATCTAGGTTCAAAATCCAGCTCTGCCACTTTCTGCATGTATGTCTCCTACGCCTGTTTGCCTAGCTGTGAAACACAGCAATAGTAGTATACATCTACTATTCAGAGTTAATAAACACACAATATTTGGATTAGTGTCTGGGACAACATAAAAGTGCTGGCAATTACTATTATCAATCATGTCAAAAGAACAAACAGCCTCTCTGTGAAGTTATTCCTTATTGATAGTCTATACAAGCCTCAATGTCAGAACTGAAAAAAGAAAAGGTATGTCAGTGTATGCCAGATTACATGCGAATGGAAGCTAACCCGGAACTTATATGGCAGATGGTCTAAGAGTATAATAAAGAAGCCTGTCAAACAACAAGTCAAAATGATTACTAAAAATATTATTTATAAAATCATAAAATAACATACCAAAAATTTTAAAATAAAGGATATTAACTCAGGAGTCCCCTTCTAAGTTTCACAAAGATTTATATTTAAAGGACATACCTATATGGCCACATCAGGATATACTGCACACCTCTCCCAAATCCAACACAAAAGCAAATAAACCTTCATACAAAGGAAATCGTAACAATTCCCTGATAGCATTTAAATTTAAAGGGAGAGAGAACTGTTCAGGGTGACACATTCTTGAGAGTTGCCATCACTTGTAGCTTCACATCAGCTGCCAAAAATAGTGGGAAGACTAATTGTTATTTCAGGTATAAAGAAACAGCAAAGGTAACAAAAAAGCAGAAAGCTTGAGGGCTTTTGTAGTATGAGTTGACCCTCTATCTCTGAGTTCTTCATCCATGGATTCAACCAATTGCAGACCAAAAAAAAAAAAAAAAAAAAAAAAAAAAACAGAAAAATGTAACAATTTTTTAAAATACAAATTAAAAAGCAATATAGTGTAACAACTTTTACATTGTATTACATATTGTAAGTGATCTAGAGATGATTTAAAGTAGAGAATGTATGCAGGTTATGTGCAAGTACTATGCCATTTTATATAAAGGACTTGAGCACCTATAGATTTTGGTATTGTGGGGGTCCTGGAACCAATCTCTCAAGGATACCAAGGGATTATACTGTATATATCTTCTCACGTAATTCTCCTAGTAATTCTACCGTGGTCATTTTACAGGTAGCAAAAGTAAAAAACTAGAGAGGTTTAAGGTCACATTGCTAGTACGCAGTAGGGATCTGAACTCAGGACAATCAAAATACAAATTAAGCCACTCTTAATTCAAACACCTTGGCTCATTCAATTTGCCATGCCACTGTCTTAGGGAGCCAAAAACACTTGTGTATGAGTTTAAACAACCAAATTAATACATTACATTAGAAAACTAGAAAGCAATTAATCTGTTACATTATTTTCCTTTCATAAACCAGAATTTATGATGAATATACCTTATCATTTGAGGTGTGGTTCTTAAAATGGTCTAACTTTTTTTCATCAAAAAACAAAACTAATGATTATTTCAGATAAAGTATAACACTGTCATTTTGGTTATTTAAACAGAAATTGAGGAATATGATTTCATAGAATTAGATATTAAAAGTACAAAAATTTCACTTCAAAATATATTACACAAGCTGTATGTATGCACACACACAACATTTTGCAGATGATCTAAGACACTCTTTAATGTCCAAATTTATCCTATGGTGGTTCTCTCAACACTATGCTTTTTTACTTTTTTCACCAGTAATAAAAAAAATTTCAAGTAAGCAATCTTTAACTCATTTTTTTCTTTGAATACCATCTTCCAAGTTTCATTTTACTTTGATGATCTCACTACTAATTATCTCATTACTGTACAGTATCTCAAAGATAATCTGTTAGGTGATCACCTGATACAAAATTAATTAATAATTCATAACCTTTCTAAGAGGCAGTATTAGTAAAACAGACACATCCAATATATTGTATCCCAACGAACACAGCACTGAAATACTATTATATGTGTTTGGGAAGAAGAAGGAAAGAAAAAGAACTCAACTTCTGCAATCTGAGAACTCAAAGAGTCTTGGGAAACAGATGAGGATATTAATGCAAGATAGCAGTTATAACAGACTTTCAGAATCATCCTTATCATTTAAGACAAGACACCACAGTAGGAAAACGCCATCAAGAACTGTGAGAACAAAACACTAATCATCAAAGGGTCTGCAAAGTTTTTCTTCCTTATGACTTGAAAAAGTTAAATCCAAAGACACTTCACTTAACCTCAGTAACTAAAGATTTTTGATATTTCCCCCTAATGCTATAGAACTCCTCCTTCCCACAACTCTACCTCCATTCTACCTCATCTCAAGGTGAGGATTCTATAAAAGAAGTCCTATTAGCCCAAAGCTGTTTTCAGAATTACATGTACATTAGTCCTCCATTATCCATGGGAGATGACTCTGTGGATGCCTGAAACTTCAGGTGGTAACAAACACTATATATACCACCTTTTTCTTATACAGACTTCCCTATGATAGTTTAACTTATAAATTAGGCACAGTGAGAGACTCACAATATCTAATAATAAAATGGAACAATTATGACATAAGCTATAATAATAAGTTATGTGAACACGGTCTCTCACTCTCTGAAAATACATTGTACTGTACTCACCTATTTTCTGACCACCTACTTTTAGTTACCATTGACCACAAGGTAACTAAAACCATAATTAAGGGAGGACTACTCATCATCTCCCACGTAATCATTTAATAATGTTCCAAATAGCTATTTTTTTTTTTTAAGGCTACTTAAAAAAGCAGGGGGAGGAAATCTAAATCTTTACGTACCTCAGAGGAAGTACTGTAGGCATTATATAAATCTTTCTCTCTTGGGTCTCCCTATTCCAGTAAGAATGTGCATAACACACACCAGTCATTCAAATATAAACGCTCCCTTAAGATTAATGACCAGATTCACTGAAAGAGAACCTTAGACCCACCCCCCCAGCAAAAAATGCAGAATGAGATATGGACTAATCAAAATCTCTAATTTATATGACCTAATGTGACTGGTATTCTCAATCTGATCATAATGTTTACATCAACCAAACGCAGTCATTCCTAGTATCAGGATTCTTTTAGAGTTCTTCAAACACACTGCACTGAGGCATTCACTCACTTTGTTCTTTGCCTGCTATACTCTTCTCTTCTTTTTTCACCTGGCTAATCCTGCTGATCCTTTTAAAATTCAACTCACAAGGAGTGGTGGCTCATGCCTATAAACATAAGCAACTTGGGAGGCTGAGGCAAGAGGATCGCTTAAGGCCAGGAGTTCAAAACCAGCCAGGGCAACAGAGCAAAATCCTGTCTGAGAAAAATTAAAAAAAAAGTAAAACTGAACTCAGGTGTTCAACTCAAGAAGCTTTCCCTAAACGTCCTATGCAGGAAAAGTTCCACTTCCCTTGGTACACCCATGGAATTCCTTAAAAACATTTCACATTGTATTTACCACATTATATTGAAATACTTGTGCCACATCTGTCTCCCGCAGGAGCCACTATCCTAAAGAGTAAGCATCAGTTCATTTTTATATTCTCAGAGCCTAGCACTGGCATACGGCAAATATTCCTAAATGTTTTGCAAAAACAAAACAAAAACATGACAATTTTATTTACCACCAATTTTTTTATGTACACTGTACATTTAAAAGATGCTGAGACATGGTCTCAACTATACTTAGTCTAGCTGCAGAGATAAGTCACATATAAAAAAAGAGATCATTACAAAATTAAGAAATCAGAAGTACCAAATGACTAAGATACAGGAAATGCTACAAAGTTCAAAGAATGCAGACATCACCAGAGTACACAAGGAAGTCTTCACAAAAGAAGGTGAAGCTTAAGCTAAGCTAGTACAGAATGGCACTTCCCACATGGGAAATGACATGGGAAGAGACATTTAAGCAGGAATGCACATGCCATGATTAGAAAACAATGAGATTACTCTGGCTAAGGCAGTTGGTTTCTATCAAAGAGTAAGAAGATATCATGAGGCAGAGGTAGGTGCAGGTCACTTTATGGAAGGCCAACAATACCAGATAAATGTGTTTAAGGAAGCGAAAGCCATATACAAATACTTTTTCAAGACTATTAATATAGAAGCAATGCAAAGATTAATTGGCAGGGTGACAGGTGGTAGGCAACCTGAAAAAGAACCAGAATTTGTTAAACACATGTAAACCTTTGTTACTTTAACACTGACAGCAATTTTAGGAGATCAGTGTTCCGTTTTACAAATAAAGAAATCAAGACCCAGAAATGTTAAGTTGTTAGCCCACACAGAAAGTAGCAGGCGGTGCTTAAAGCCCCAAATCAATGCTTTCTTCTTGATACCTGCAAGAAGAAATGCAGGTGGGTAACAGTTGGAAGAATTTTTCAAAAGAATGGGCAATGTAATCAGAATCATGAAATCTTGATGCTAAACGCAACAGAGCTCAGAAGACTCCATAAAGCCTCTGTTTATATACCACTGCCAGTATGAACTATTTGGTAATTGAGTACTTACTTGTATGCCCAGTGAAACTACTTGAGGGCATATTCTCTTTTTATCCCCAAGGACCTGGGATACAGCATGGTCCAAACTGAATGTTTATTGGTGGAATGGATAGAAGGACAGATACAAGGGAGGGGGACACAGAGAGGAAGGAAAACAAAAGTGTGAGTGTGAGAGAAAGGAAAACAATCAGTAAATGAATTTGGCCACCCTGAGGTCTTTGGCACCTTTGAAAATGTCAATTTCAATAATGTACTCAGGAAAAAATGGCTAGATAGCAAGGGATCAAGGAAAAGTAGATGGTAACTAAAGGAAAAACATAGGTTAGGGCAAACTTGAAATGCCTGGCCATAAAACAAAAGTAAAGAAGGGCAGAGCACAAAGAAAAAATCAGAACAGGAAGGCCTTTTAAGGGAAAATTGAGATTGGTTCACAGAAGGTAAGACCAGTAAAGGGAATAATTAAAGAGACTAAAAGAAGGCAGCCACACAACTGAAAAAATGTCCTGAACGATGGTAAACATTTAAGAGTATAGTTAAAAGAAGGGATTCTGTAGGAACCTTCCTGACCAAATTCCTTTTCCCTTTTTGAGGCCCAGAGCAGTCACCAAATCTTTGAACTACCACTTCCACATCACCACTTCTCTGTCCATAAACCTATCTTATCTAAGAAAAACTTAAGATGTGGTCAAAATACTAACTAATGCAATGTATTAAATGAGTGAATCAATTTTTTAAAAATTTATTTGGAATAAAGGAGCCATGGGTTGTTCTTCCTGCCTGAAATGGCAATTTGCCCAATATCCACTTTTTAAAATCCCATCCATCTTTCAATATCCAAACCAAATCTCACCTCCTCAAAGACACCCTCTTCACTCTATCTCCACCTCTGTTGAAATAAACTTCTTGCCTATACTTACATAGTACCTTTGACCTACTATTATAGCTACTTAAATGTCTTTCTTTTAATTTGCCAAAGGCAAAACCCCGGTAATTGTGCTCTACACAATAAGTATTCAATAACGGCCAGTAAAAGAGAACACAGATTTAAGAAATTAAAATATGTACAAATATTTTACACTGTTGGTGGGACTGTAAACTAGTTCGACCATTGTGTAAGACAGTGTGGCGATTCCTCAAGGATCTAGAACTAGAAATACCATTTTCTTAAGTATAAAACACACCAGCCCTTTTAAAGTGTGAACCACTCTCCTCCCCAAAACTGCCTTATGAAACTCGCAACACTAGTGGGTCCAGATCTTACTGTAACATACCCATTAAAAACAACAACAAAAAACTCAGCAATTGCTGCTTCTACCGTGAAGGCAGAAGACCACAGCTGTTAGAAAGCAAAGAAATGAAACCTAAGATAGGACAGGAAGTATACATTTTGAATCCAAATGAAACCACAAGGGAAGCAGAAATTAACTGCCAAAATAATTTAGTCAGACAATATCCAAGCAGGTAATAAGCTATTAACACTGTTATAACAAAGACTTATAAGCCTAAAGAGACAGCCATTCATTCAAATAATGTCACCACCTTTGGCTGATATTCCGGGACAAAAGCTAATTTACATTCTGTAAAGGATGTACTTGGTGGAAAGGAAGTGGACGGGACGGGGGAAGACGACTTCCTGGACCACATGAACTAAAATCAGCATGTGTTCTAAGACTTCTAGAAGCTTCAGGATACACTGACTATCTGATCTAGCATCACTAAACTCTTCTAGAACCTGGAGCCCATCCTACTTAGTTATATATTCCTCCCAATGCTCCCACTATCTTCTCTGTTCCTCTCCCCAGGCTAGGATAAGGCTCAGCTTGCTACTTTATCCAGTCTTATCCCCATTATCTCTCTCTGTTCCAAGATTTATACTGATACATTTTTATTTTTATTTTATACCATATTGGATATTTTACTTCCTATTTAAATGACAACCATTTTTCTGCTGGCTTAGAAAACAACCCTGTGGCTGTTATATTAGAAACAAAATTTCTGACAAGTGAACCACTGAGATGCAGCCTCTTCACTATAGATGTATCATACCAAAAATATATATATATATACACACACACACACACATATACACGTATACACATACATACACACACATACACACACACGCATAAAACAAAACAGATACTTTCTGGACCTTTCCTGTAAAGGAGTCTAACAGCAGGAATCCACTTCAAGTGGATCTCACTGAAACACTCACAGCATAGGAAGAAATTAAAGACAAAAGAGAATAGTGAAGGAAGGAAAGGAGGAAAGTTGAAGGGAGTGCAGAGTATGAACAGTGCCTCCCACAATGGCAGCAGAAGTCATTCGGTAGCACCTATGCCACCTTTTATAACAGGATTTGACCTGTTTGACTGGTATTCCCTATGGCTATGATTACTCTACTTTCTCATCTTCCAAAACAACTTTGATGTCTTCTCTGTCTGGTACTTTAATACTTCCCCAACTCCTGCTTTTCCAACTTTGATATGTTAATTTCCATTTTTCTTTTTTTCAAAATGCCATTCTTTTTAAAGCATATTATACCTCACCTGTGGTCTATCCTAACCTTCTCCTACCCCCACCAAATGAACTATATTCAATACACCCTTTTCTTTTACTCAACAGAGGTGTCAAAGTCTTTTAAAATCTTTCATTCTGTCATAAATCGAAAGAGAAAATTCTCTGACTTTTCCTTCAATTTGAGTAATAAATTCCCAGTATTATTTGGCCTAGAATCCCCATACTTAAGATCATTTTATTTTTATAAAACATAAGAAAGTATTTTCAACTTAACTGATTCACTTAGAAGTCTTGTCAGTGTATTAACAAGATACTTACCTTTCAACAAACAAAAAATTTCATTATCCTTTTCTGCCCAGAATATCATCATCTTTCCCACAGAGGATAGGTTTTCTTCCTTTCATCTCTGCTCTATTTTTACAACTTGAGACTAACTCAGTTCCCTTGATGTTGAATTTTCTCTTTATTGGTCTTACCTCATATCTTCATTTCTGACCCTTCTGAAACTTCCATGTTGCTCCTTGGTTTCCCACCACCACACCATTTCAATGCCAGACATCCCAGCTCATTTACTCTAACAAATTAAAATTCAGCTGAGACAAAACTGATTTTCATCTACATGAGGCAGGATCTGTAACCATGCAGATTAAAAATTGCCCAGTCATGATCTTCCACCACTGACAAAGGTAGGCAAGAAAATTCTTAAAATCAAGGTCACGAAAAACAACTGCTATACCCCCCAACCACATCCATTCAGCAATACTCAGCATCCTCCCTGAAGTGTCTATAAAAACCAACAGTTCTATTTTCAAAGAACGTGAACATAATGCTTCCCTAAAGACATTCTCTAGTGTCCCCACTGCAGACTTTAAATGGAATGAGTATCTAAAAGAGGAGGAGGGAAATTCAGACTGGCACAAGCCTTTATTTATGATTCCCACAACCATCACCTAGGTCTCAGACTTCTAACGCTTGCTTTAATTTACTTAGGACAAACACCTAAGATTGAGACAAGACTGGCTCCAGGAATCTTTCAGGGATCCTAGGACCTATGCCTCCCCCATTTTGCCTGCTCAATTTTAGCTGAAAAACATCATTGTATTCATTTTTTTCTTTTCTCCCTTCTTCAAAGAACTAAGTTCATCTCAAGCTATCACTGACTCCACATCTAAGGAAATCTTTCCTATGATGTCAAGCTACAAAATATAAGGTACATTAACAAGAAGCCTCTCAAAGTCCACTGATCTTCCCCATTAAAAGTACCACCACTCTGCCAATTTGCTTTTCATAACTTTCTAGATACACTGCCACTACCTTATTCCAGACCAAAGTCCCAAAGGGAATCTTTTGTAAGGAAAAGAACCTTACAAAAAGGATCAATTTTAAAGTCTTCCCCTTTTCTAAGCAGTAGTCACTCCCCAATTAATGTCAGACTCTAACAACCTTACTTTGTTATCCACCAATACATTACACAGAGTGATCTTCCTAACACATAGCTATGAACATATTGATTCTAACAAATCATCTCAGATTCTCCATTGTCTACCCATTTTAACTATGAACTATGGAACATGATATTCAGGATCCTCTTAAACATGGTCACCTTATCAAATAGGATTTTCCTGACCACTTTGTCCAGATAAAACAGTACATTCCTGTCTTACTTTATTTCTCTTCCTAGTGCTTGTGACCACCTGACACATATTTAACTGCTATGTTTACTGACTGTGTCTTTCTACTCTAATATATCCTCCCACGTTCACCCTTTTGTTCACCAGTGTACCCTCAACACTAGAATATATTATGTTCTCAACTTGTATTTCTGGAAAGAACAGATGAACACTGACATGCAGTGTACTATAGCTGACTTGAAGTTAGAAGACCTATATCTGAGTTAGTTTCCACACATCAGCTATATAAACCTCAACAATTTTACCTTCTTTGGGCTTAAATTCCTCATGTGTAAAAGGAAAGGGTCAAACTTGATAATCTCTACAACTCTATCTAAGCTTTCCCAGCTATATCACACTACCTTCTTGTCTGACTGGACTGAAAACCTCCCTTCCCCCAACTTCCCTACCTACACAACTCTGCTCAGTTTCCTTCCATTTGGAATTCCCCTCTTCTCAATTCACATCTGTCAAAATGAACATTAAGGATGAACAATATCCGAAGTGCCATTTTCTTGAAGTCTAACAAACTGTAAGCTCTGTAAAAGGAGGGTGGAGTTCTTATTTTTCTATTCTCAGATGTTGGTACAATGCTTCCCATACAGGTGATCAACAAAATAACTAATGAATCATGAGTACATGAATGAGCAAATGAACAGTCTTTCCTGATTCCCTCCTATTGCTCAGGTGATCTCCTTCCTTTGGACTCAAAACACTTGGTATCTTTTATTTTTATTTATGTATTTATTTATTTATTGAGACGCAGTTTCACTCTTGTTGCCCAGGCTGGAGTGCAATGGCTTGATCTCGGCTCACCACAACCTCCTCTTCCCGGGTTCAAGCAATTCTCCTGCCTAAGCTTTCAGAGGAGCTGGCATTACAGGCGCCCGCCACCACGCCCAGCTAATTTTTTGTATTTTTAGTAGAGAAGGGGTTTCACCATGTTGGCCAGGCTGGTCTTGAACTCCTGACCTCAGGTGATCCGTCCGCCTTGGCCTCCCAAAGTGTTGGGATTATAGGTGTGAGCCACTGCGCCCGGCAACACTTGGTATCTTTCATAGTCCTTACACTCTGTGCTGTTATTAACTTATTTGCCTAATAGTCACTCAACTGCAAATTCCTTAAGACTAATCAGCACCCTGATGGTTTCCATATCTCTCTATAGCACCTACAACAGATCTTTGTCATAACTATTTATTTGAAATATTAAACAACAAAGGAATATTTGAGATGAAAAAAAGGGCCTCAAATTACAGACATCGTTCCAACTGTGCTATGGTCACTGGGCATATATGTTGTGTTAAAATCAAGCATTCAAGCATAGTTCAAATATCTCATTCTTTCCTCTCCCTATTATGCTTAATAAAACTTTACTACTTTAAAAATTATAATAGCCACCCTATGTATCATGTAACTACACACCTCTTGCAATATACATATAGGGATCCACACACATCAATACGTTCACGTCACTAAACAGATAAAGTGACTTTTCCACTCATTTCAGACTTCAACCTCATCCAACTCCCTCCTCCGCAAGGTATGAAACAAGTTTTTTAAAAACATCTTTCCATAAGGCCTCCCTTTCTTAGTTCTGCTCCTGAAAGACAAAAAGGACCAATTTTAAAGTCTTCCCCTTCTCTAAGCAGTAGTCACTCCCCAGTTAATTTCAGGATCTAACAACTTTACTTTTCTCTATTATCAAGATTTTTGACCCACCTTACCTCTGCCTCCAAGCTCTTACTCAGCTTCCATGGAACCTTTCTGGCTGCACAAAAGCTGGTGTCCTTCCATTCAATATGTTCTTGCCATCATGTACTAAGTTCAACCTATCTACATCTTCTTTCTGAAATGTGCATCAATAGCCGCCCCCCCACCCCAAACACGTATCTCGCATACACACACACTATACCCATGTGTCACTCTACCTCTGACATACCTCTGGTGTAAGTTCCTTACGCCACTCTTAATGAATGCACACGACTCTCAGAATGGTATCTTCCAACTACACTGATTCTAACCCAGTTTCTTCTGAAAAACCCAACCTTGTCCACAGTGCCTCCCTCTTTCCTCACTTCCCCATCTAGTCTCCTTCTTCATCCCCTCCCCACACCGCCAACTAACTACAGATGACATTATTCCTTAATACTCCCAACCCAAGAACGAAGAACAAGCTCCAGTTTCCTGCGGTCTCCCTCTCCTTCTGTCTGCCCTCCTCGGTTACCCCGCCCCAACACCCCAGGTGTGCAGACTTCCTCCCCGTCCTCTACTCATGCATCGCTCCAACCAATCCCACGCCACACCACGAGTCCCCTGCCATAGGGATCAGACTCCTCCACACCCACCTCCACTCGGGGTCGCCGCTGCCTCCCCGGACGTTTCTCTCCACCCCTCGCTAGCGAGCCCGAGACCACGGGCGCGCGCGCACAGACATTCTCACGCTTCCCCAACCTCCCTCCTCGCACTGGGACGAGCCGGCTTCGCCAGAGCTCAGCCCGGCCGGTGGGGGCTTAGGCACCCATACCCGTTCCGCCCCCTCCCGCAGACCCCCTTGCAGCCTCCGCCGCCCTGCCCGGCGAGGAGAGGACGCAGCAACTCCCCCGCCACCCCGGACTTACCACCTCGGTGTCTGTTGCTCCATGCCCCAACCCGCGGCCCGCTCCCCCCTACGTACCAGGCCGGGCTAGGCACTCACCGGAGGTACTGCGCGCTCTGCAGGCTCATCCTCCGCCGCCGCGTCTTCCCGCGAAGCCTCCGTGGGTCTCTCAGGCTCCTCGGAGCGGCCCCGCGGCACCGCGGGTGCTGGCGGCCGCCGCCATCTTCCTCTCCTCCGGCTCCTCCTCGCTCGGCAGGGGGGTGGGGGTGAATGAGGCGAGGGGGAGGGAGCGGGGAAAGCTGCTCTCGCTGCTGCTCCGGCCCGTGGGGCGCAGGGACACTCCGACCCGGGGGGGAGGGGGAGGGAGGAGGGGCGGGGGAAAGAGGAGAAGCAGAGGAAGGAAGTCGGCTACGAGGGGGGCTCCCTCTCGCGAGATTTCAGCAGCGCCTGTCCCTCCCGGTGATTTCCGCTTCTCTGTAGCGCTCCCTTTTGGGATCAACGAGCTGTGTGGCGGGTGTGCGGCTTCTGAGCTACCGGCTGGTGGCGCTTGGCGGCTTCCTGCCAATCCACCCTTCTCCTCTCGCGCAAGGGGGCAATCCCAACCCCACCAAGAACACCGAGGCCCAAAGAACCGGGAGTTACACTCAAAGTCTTCCCCCTTCTTATCACTGCAGCGGATTTCTCTCTTCCTTTTTGCACGCCTCCACTCTTCCCCACCGGAAACGCCGCCCCTTCCTCCTACAGTTCCTCCCAGCAGTCCCTCGACTCTTGTCTTCCCTTGTGCGTAGAGAGTGACTCGAAGGACCCCCTTTCCTCTTCTCTGCAGCCCCTCCCCATGCACGCTGGGAGACTCTTGGAGGGGATAAGGTGGGGCCCGGAGAGAAAGAGAAAAGAAAACAATCGGATTGGATAGACAGCTGCCATGGCAACTGGAGGCTGTGGTTGTATTGTCATAGTAACCGGTGTGTGCGGACAGGGTGACCCTCCCCTTGGCCAATGGATTCCCAGGAAACCGCCCAGGGTTCCCCGTTGGCTTCACTTCCATCTAAAGGCCTCCCCCAAGTTAGGAATCGAGGTAGTTTTCCCCGGTGGTGAAGTCCACTTCCTCCTCCCTTCCCACTTCCCACAGCAACTGGGGGGACACCCCAAGGCATTCACCATGGGCTTTTCCACCCGCCTGCAGGCGGGAACCACCTCCATAGTTTCCTCTTAGGCCGGGAGTGGAGAGGGCTGGGCCTGCGAAGAAGATGCATGACCTGGAGGCTGGCGGGCGGCGGGCTGGAGTCGGGAGGGCGAGGCGGCAGCGCCAAGAGGCGAGGAAGGGCAAGGGGTTTCCCCACAACTGCCTTGGGCTCTGGGAGGCGGGATCCCGCCTGAACGGGGTCCCTGAGGGAGGAGAGCGGCACACGACAGCCGTGATGCCTCCCCTACCGACTGGGATAGCCTACTTTTGGCGAGTCAACCCCTCCCCCAAATCCACCCCACCCGCGTGCTCCCTCCTGACCTAGCTGTCGCGATCCTGCTGCGAGGAGGCCAGGGTGAGGGTGGGAACGCATCCTAGAAGGGTAACACGTGTTTTCTATCATTTAAGCCGGGGACTAACCGGAAGGCTGACTGCCGCCATCACTCTGATAGGCACCCGCAGTGGGGATCCCGCTTGATTATTAAAGGCAGACCTCCAAGTTCCTCCCTCCTCTGCAACCTTTCTCCTCTCACGGGTCTGCAGTGTTTTAAAAGTCCTCATTCTGTGTCGTTGGGTTAGAGAGGAAAACATTGGATAAAAGAGTATCAGGAAGAACCCTAGATACATCTGTCTGATGAAAGGAGTCTAGGAAAAGAAGTTTCATTCTTAGAACAAATCTTTTTGGATATTATGTGTGTTTTGTGTCAGTTTTCGGGCCAAAAAGCCGAAATAAAGAACGAAGTCAATAATAATATGGAGTATATGAGAAATAGCTGGAAAATTCATCATCCATGGCTTGAGGAAATTGACAAGTTATATTTTCGGTTCGTATTGTGGAGTCATTTAAGGAGCTATCCCAAAGTACTTTAGGATATGTAACTATATAAAACCTTCCAAGAATGCAGCCCTCGTAGGAGAGTTAAAATAAGGATTTTAATGGGCTATTTTGATTTGGTTTGTTCTGGTTTGGCTACCTGATTCCTGCTTTCTTTTTCCATGCCAGCCGAAGAGGCACTTTCAAGATCCTTCCCTGAAACCTGTACCAGTAAGACTACACCAATGTTCGGTTGAAATATCAGGTATAAGTTTAGCGGAAGCGAAAGTACAACCTGCTTTGAAATAAATTCCAAGGACAGATTGTCATTAACGAAATAGAAATTGGACTATGCCCCTCATGCTGCCAGCGCCTGGTATGATGCGGCGTGACGCGCAGCGCTTGCGGCAGTACTATGCCCTCAATCACCCGCCCGGCACCGACGCGCCGCCCACTCACGGCAAAGAGAGCCACCTAGTGAGGGATTATTCTCATTTCCGCGGTGAAGTTCGGCTTTTCCTTCTACCATGAGAGCCCAAGGATAGATTCCTACTACCTATTAACTCAAATAGCCTACATTTCTTTCCGAAAATTTGTTGGTTAGATATTTTTTCTTTTTTTTAACTTAAAGAAGAATGTGATAGTATATTGGTTAGATTTTTTAAAGATTTCAACCAGAATAAAAATTGTAATAATTACCCCCTTACTAATTATGGTAATAGCCATTTATGTCTGTGGCACATGTCTCCAGTAAAGAGTGTATGAAGGCCGGGCGCAGTGGCTCATTCCTGTAATCCCAGCACTTTGGGAGGCAGAGGCGGGTGGATCACGAGGTCAGGAGATCGAGACCATCCTGGCTAACATGGTGAAACCCCGTCTCTACTAAAAAAATACAAAAAAATTAGCCGGGCATGGTGGCAGGCACCTGTAGTCCCAGCTACCCGGGAGGCTGAGGCAGGAGAATGGCTTGAATCCGGGAGGCGGAGCTTGTAGTGAGCAGAGATTGCGCCACTGCACTCCAGCCTGGGCGACAGAACGAGACTCTGTCTCCAAAAAATAAAAAGAATATATGAACAGTTATCATATATTCCTGATAAGCAATCTAGGAAAATATTGCTACTATCTTCTCATTTCGGAAATAGAGAAATGGATCAGAAAGATGAATCCTTTTGTAAGGGTTTGCTGATTGATGCCATAAACATTTACTGAGTACTTATTATATTTCAGACACTGTTCTGGTAGGATGGATACCACGGTGAAAGAGACCTGGTCCCTGTCTTGAGGGAACCCACCTGCTGGTAGAGATCTCAGAGTGATGATTAGGATGCAATAAAGGGATGCAGTAATTGGGGTAAGAACAAAGTAGGAACACATGAGGTCAGAAATAATCTGTGTTTTATAGCAGCTTTCCTAAGAATTTTATAAGACTCTTCAATAGCTTTACAATATCTCTAGCTAAATAGAATAGTAGCATATTTTAGAGATTAGAAGACTTTGATACTAATATTAAAATTACTTTCAAAAATCAATAGGACTCAGAAAAATTATTACCTTCTATTTATATACTGTTTAATACACATTTTCCAATTTCATCTGTTTCTACTTGCCCTAGTCAACAAATTTGTAGAATTACAGACATCTTTCTTTCTGCAATAGATATTGTTCACCTTTTCCCCCTGCAGATATAAGATCACATCTAAACCAAAAAAAATTAAAGAGAAGCTTCCTTATATTAATCCTACCAGATTTTAAGTTTTTGGGTTTGTCTTGTTGGCTGAGTGATTTCATGGAAAGATCACAAGCTAATGGACCTGAGTATGCATTCTAACTCTGCGATCTTGGTTTCTGAACTTCAGTTTGCTCCTTGACCAAAATGGAAGCATTACCTGTTATAGGCTTCCTGTGACCTTTAATGATGACATACATGATTGAGTGCCATTATACAACACTGGACTTGATAAATGTTAATTTTTTTCTGCCCTTTTCTTTTTTTAATTGAGACAGAGTCTTACTCTGTCACCCAGGCTGGAGTGCAGTGGCACAATTTCAGCTCACTGCAACGTCTGCCTCCTGGGTTCAAGCAATTCTAATGCTTCAGCCTCCCAAGTAGCTGGGACTACAGGTGTGCGCCACCATGCCCGGCTAATTTTTGTATTTTCAGTAGAGACGAGGTTCACCATGTTGGCCAGGCTAGTCTCAAACTCCTGACCTCAAGTGATCCGCCTGCCTTGGCCTCCCAAAGTGCTGAGATTATGGATGTGAGTCACCTTGCCTGGCCCCTTTTGCTCTTTTATATCAAACTAAAATGAGTAAAATAGAACTACTACAGCATAACATTATTTTTTAAAATAATACTCTATCTAGTCTTTTTTTTTTTTTTTTTTTTTTTTTTTTTTTTTTAATAGAGATGCAGTCTCACTGTGTTGCCCAGGCTAATCTCTAACTCCTGGCCACAAGCAGTCCTCCCGCCTCAGCCTCACAAGTAACTGGGATTTTAGGTGCGAATCACTGTACCCAGCTCTCAATCTAGTCTTTGTCTATAATACTCATAGGTCTGAGCTCACATTCAAATCTATTGGCCTCCAGTGCTAGAAGATAGATTTCTTTATTCGTGACTCTGATTACAGAAAAGAACACAATATTAGGACATTGTGAGTCAGATGCTAGAGATTTAAAACTTTTCAAAAACCTTTTATCACATGAGACAGCCTAATATAACCACACTTCTGTCCAAGTAAATAGAATGGCCTCTTTTCAATCAAACACTGGTACTTGCTGAGAAGCTACTCTTACAATTCTTACCAAATTTACCCAGAGCTTTGGTAACCTGACAATTAATACATAGCAGGCCTCCTCCCTTTTTATAATAACAGACAGCCTGTTCCATGACATCATAACAAGCCCTAATGTATTTTTATATTTAGCCTACATATTCTGAATGTTTCTAAATCCTGTGCACAATTAGGAACTTGGTAAATCATTCTCATCAAAGTAGAAACACATTTATTATCAATTGCATACTCAGTACACAATGTGCGTGAAGCTAGCCATTCATTCCTCTTCAGTACCACACCTCAGACCATAGAGTTAAGTGATTCAATCAAATGAGTAATTCATTATCTTCAAATAGTGAGTCAGATACAAATTGACATTTAAATTCAGGTCTCCTGTTGCTCAAGATTTCTTAGATCAAGGATCAGTAGCCTTTTTCAAACAATTTTCAAAGCGAATACTTATTCATTCACTCCAAAGAGGGAGTCTTTTAGCCTGAAGAATAGTCAGGAACCATTGCAGTCCAAGATTGAACAAAAGAAACTTCTGATATGGGAAGCAGTGAGGTGACAGTTGGGGAACAATATTCAGAGCTTTCTCTCCCCCTTCACTTCTCCATTCTCCTAATATTTACTAAGAGAAATATTATCTTCAAGGTTCCCCCAACTCCCAATAAGCAAATACCTCTGAGAAAGTACCACACCTAAAATTCTTATCTGATGATTTAATGGACACAATCTGGAGAAAACAAGAAGAGATGCTCATAGGGAAGATTAAAAAGTATTGAAAAACCAAAATAAAAACCCTAACCTCTCTTACTTTATTGGCAGGAGGCCTTGTGTTCATGCATCTCTTTACTACCCCAAGCACAGTACTTACTGAAATCATCTTGGGGGTCCCTAATCTAACAGCGACATATTTCATGTCAAAGTCTGTTGAGTTACCCAGAAGTTGCCATATTTTTCTTAAAACACCCAACTAAGATAACATAATCTTTTAATATTTTCTAGTTTCTACTTTCCTAACTTTTATCAGGTAGATACTACTTTGGAGCACTAAGAATGTGATACTGATATTCATTGTCATAAATCTGTTCTTCAAAACCAGGGGAAACATGTACATGCATACACACATGCACACACTGATATGGTTTGGCCCTGTGTCCCCGCCCAAATCTCATCTTGATTTATAATCCCCACATGTTGAGGGAGGGACCTGTAATCCCCATGTATCCAGGGAGGGAGGTGATTGGATCATGGGGGTGGTTTCCCCCATGCTGTTCTCATGATAGTGAGTGAATTCTCACAAGATCTTATGTTTTTATAAGTGTTTGAAACTTCCTCCTTTGTTCGTCCCTCCCTGCTCCCTCCTAAAGAAGGTGCCTGTTTCGCTTTCCACCATGATTGTAAGTTTCCTGAGGCCTTCCCAACTATACAGAACTGTCAGTCAATTAAGCCTCCTTTGCTTATAAATTACCCAGTCTTGGGTAGTATCTTTATAGCAGTGTGAAAATGGACTAACACACACCTTCCTCTTTTCCCTGACATTATTATTGTACCAATTCAGTTTCTATTCAAGTTAAAATGTGATAAAGATGAAAAGCAAAGAAACTTAGGACTTAGGTCCATCACTTCAAAGCATACTAAGAGTATGTATCCAAGCACTTTTTTGCTTTGCTTTACAATCCCAGGGTCTTTTTTATTCTCAGAAAACTTTTACATATCAAAAACCTGGATTGTTTGTCCCATATTTGTAAAAGTTCTTTTTTTTTTTTTTTTTTTTTTTTTTTTTTTTTTTGAGACAGGAACTTGCTCTGTTGCCCAGGCTAGAGTATAGTAGTATGATCATAGCTCAATGCAGCCTCAACCTCCTGGGCTCAAGTAATCCTCCTGCCTCAGCCCCTTGAGTAACTGGGACTACAGGCTTCCCTCACCATGCCCAGCTAATTTTTTTATTTTTTGTAGAGATGGGGGTCTCCCTATGTTGCCCAGGCTGATCTCAAACTCCTGGACTCAGGAAGACCTCCAGCCTTGGCTTCCCAAAGTAATGGGATTACAGGTGACCACATCACCTGGTCATATTTGTAAAAATTCTTAATATTAGCCTGGCACAGTGGCAGGTGCCTATAATTTCAGCTACTCAGGAGGCTGAGGCAGGAGGATCACTTGAGCCAAGGAGTTTGGGGCCAGCCTGGGCAACATAGCAAGACTCCATCTTAAAAACAATTCTTAATATTATTGGATTAAGATGTAAGAACACATTCTGGAACAAATTAAATCATAAATTAATGTGTGCATATATTCCACATTTTAGCTATGTTAAGCTCTTTAAAAAGATTTTTCCCCTGGCTTTAAGTCTCCATTGCTTTTCCATTACCCTTAGGATAAAGTTTCAATCCTTACCATGACCTCTGTTCTGGTCTCTGCCTGCCTCTTCTCTGACAACCCTCCCCACCCCCTGGTATCACCACTCTAGCTATAGTGACCTTCTGTTAGGTCCTCAAATAAGCAGTGTTCTTTTCTTCTCAGAGCCTTTAGATAAGTTGTTCCCTCTATCTAGGTAGTTCTCCTCAGACAACTCTTATGTCTTCCTATGCTTCAAGCCTAAATCTGAACTTCTTTGGATGAGCTTTCTCTACTTTCCAACCCCCAACCATTAGGCTAAATTAGCTAAACTGGTTATATGTTCCCATAGCACTCTGCCCTTCTTTTTCGTGGCATTTGTAAGTCTTTCATATTTGTAAATCTTTGTTTAATATCTGTTACCTCCACTTGTAAGCTCTGTAAGAGTAGATGCTATGCCTATTTTCCTTACTCTTGTATTATCACTTCCCTAGCAGAACACCAGAAACAAGGAATGCTCAATAAATGTTCATTAAGTCAAGGAACTAAAAAACAAAAACAAATTAATAGAAATTTGGTAGCTGGGTACAATGGCTCACACCTGTAATCTCAGCACTTTGGAGGCCGAGGTGGAAGATTGCTTCAGTCCAGAAATTCGAGACCAGCCTGGGCAACATAGTGAGACCCCATCGCTAAAACAAAAAACAAGTTGGACCATGTATTCTTTAGAATTAATCCTAAAGCAGTAAGAAAAGAATTTTATTGGGCCTTCAACTAATCTCGGTAATTGAAATTGCTATTACATTTAACAAGATTAAAGTTTTAATTAAATGAAATATTTAAGCAATGAGTAAAGTGCACACTTACAAGATGAAGGATAACTCATCAGTTATTTCACACCAGGAGTCTCAGACTTCAGTGTAGAAAAACAGTCTTCAATGTCCAAATTATTTTTATTTAACTTTATGTTTTTTAATTTGAAATTGGATGAAGCAGTTAATTCTTTCGTTATGTGGCAGGAGAGGGTGCTAGGGAAGGATGGCAAAAGAGAAGAGAGGCTATCAGCTAATTAGAATGTAATATAAAAAATTGCCTTTAAATTTTCAGAAAGAAAATTGGATCAGGGTGTAGAATGGAAAGCTCAGTGGTCTCTATTTTTCACCAGAAAAGTGTTTATAAATTCTAGCATTATTATTGTTAATTTTTTTGCCTGTAATGGGGTAGGGTTAAGTAAACTGAACGTAGGATTTTAAGGAAAGGGCTATATCCAATTTCAAAGTAAATGTGATAATTAAGTTTCTGGAGGCAGGTTCTGAATTCAAGTCAATTAAATAAGGCATGTAACATATGTAAGCAGCCTGGCACTTAGTAGACACTCAACAAATGCTCTTACTGTATATAAAGGGTGAATAAGAACTGCATACACACTAATTAATGTAGGTTAAATGCACCTTTAAAAACAAGTACAAAATGCTGTAGAGGTACACAGCATACTGCCTCAAAACTATATGACCAGTTTTATCATATGACCAATCTTCCTTCCTTCCTTCCTTCCTTCCTTCTTTCTCTTTCTTTCCTTCTCTTTTCTTTCTTTCTCTCTTTTTTTCTTACCCTGCCCTGCCCTGCCTTCTCCTCCCCTCTCCTCCCTTCCCCTCCCCTCTTCCCACTCCTCTCCTTTCTTTTCTTTCCTCTCCTTTTCTTTTTTTTCTTTCTTTTCGACAGGGTCTCACTCTGTTTCCCAGGCTGGAGTGCAGTGGTGTAATCACAGCTTACTGCAGCCTCAACCTCCTGGGCTCAAACAATTCTCCCACCTCAACGTCCCAAGTTGCTAGGACAACAGACATGCACTACCATGCCCAGCTAATGTTTTTTATTTTTGAGGTCTCACTGTGTCACCCAGGCTGGTCGTGAACTCCTGACCTCAAGTGATCCTCCCAACTCAGCCTCCCAAAGTGCTGGGGTTACAGGTGTGAGCCACCGTGCCTGCCCAGTATAAATTCTTTCATCTATTTCTGAAGGATATCTTAGTTCATTAGCTGTTCTATATTTGAATGAAATGAGAGCCAAGATCTCGTTCAAAGCTAAAGAAGATAAGGAGGCTTCTACGGAGCAAAACCAGCTGCTTATGCTTTCCCCTGCCCTCTTTCAAACTAACGCCTCTGGAATGGCTCTGGCTTGCATGCTGTCTCATTCTCGCGCTCTTTCAACCATTGGCTATAATGTTCCCATTATGGTCCTCCAAGTCATCCATTTCTTTGTCCAAGAGGACATGCATGGTTTTAGTTTGATTTTTGTTGTCGTTGTTTTGTTGTTGTTTTGAGACAGGGTCTCTCCCTGTCACCCAGGCTGTAGTGCAGTGGCATAATCACAGCTCACTGCAGCCTCAACCTGCCAGGCTCAAGCCATTCTCCCACCTCAACCTCCTGAGTAGCTGGGGCTACAGGCACATGCCACCACGCCTGGCTAATTTTTGTATTTTTAGTAGAGATCGGGTTTCATCATTTTTCTCAGGCTGGTTTTGAACTCCTGGGCTCAAGCGATCCAGCTGCCTTAACCTCCCAAAGTGCTGGGGTTACAGGCATGAGCCACTGCACCCCACCAGTTTTAGTTCTTTAACAATGTCCCTGTAGGTAAAACCAAGACCAGAGGGCATGCCAAATAATTGGAATGCCAACATTTCCAAAATATAGGCATCAGTGGACTAGATGTTACAGAAGGTTACCAGCTGTAGAAAGAAGCTGAAATTAATTTTCTCTGAGTATTTGAGGAACAGTCTAATTTTAGCATGAAAACACTGTGTGAATGTTAGGTAGAGTTGAGTTTAATATCTATAGAGAATGTTCAATTGATGGTGATCAATTCCTATCTTTCTCTGCCTTTTCAAGACAAATCTATATCAAAACTAAAACTTTACTTCTGGGAATCTTAATCTTGGTGTATCCTGCTACTATGGAGAAGTTTGATGAGTTGTGTATCCTCTAGAATATTAGTATTTAGTAATTTATTCAGTCTTTCATTCAGTTTTCATAGAATTTTCATTGTATCAGGTCATATGCTAGTCATTAGGGTGCAAATGGTGAACGAAACAGTCCTGCTGTCAGAGCTTAAGGTTTAAAAGACAGTTAAGTAAAAGGGAAGTTATATTATAGAGTGATAAATGCTGTGGTAGAAGTCTTTGGAACCATTCCACTTGAGATCAAATACAGACATGCAATCAGGTAATCCACGTAAGTGTCCCAGTCAACTGTGAAGTCCTTCAGAATGAGATTATGCAGAGTTTACTTGTTCACATTCTATTTCCCAGCAGGAAAAGGAATACACACAGCTCATCCTACCATAAAAGTGATGGAAAACCATGGCTAAAAGTATACTAAATTATGCCTGAAAGATACAAAACTGTATACATAAAGTGCAACTATGAAATAGAATTACATAGAAAATGGTCATAAATATAATAAAATGTTAATAGCAGTTATTTCTGAGGTAAACTACTTATGGTTGGCTTTAATTTCATGCACTTTTCAACATTTTCTGCCAACCAAAAAACAAAAGTTGAGTTGATTATTGTTATTGTTGTTTTGGTGGTGGTTTGCATTGTTTTTAAAGAATGCCTGAACTTCTATATTACAGGAGCCTGAAAGTAACATTGGAAGTTGAAAAGGAAGCAGATTAAAGATAAGTGTAGGGCCTGGCACAGTGGCTCACACCTGTAATCCCAGCTACTTGGGAGGCTGAGGCAGAAGAATTGCTTGAATCCGGGAGGCGGAGGTTGCTGTGAGCTGAGATCGCGCTGCTGCACTCCAGCCTGGGCAACAGAGTAAGACTCTGTCTAAAGAGGAAAAAAAAGAAAAAAGATAAGTGTAATAGCTTTTCACAACTGATGATTGAAAAAAAAAAATCTTGTTACAGACAATTCCTATGGCTCTAATGCAGTATCAACAACTAATACTTATGTATGAGCAAAAATTGATGACGATGATCATTTTTTAATACAACAGTACAGACCAAAATGGCTCTGTGGTAATTTGTGAATCTGCTTCTGGAAACTGTCACAGCCTGAGAAAGATAGCATGCCCTGGATGGAATTCACAGAGAATTATTTTAAGTAATAAAAGTTTAAAGTTATACCTTTGTTTGTTATTTTGCCTTTTCTTACCTTTAAAATTATTTTCTCCTCCTCCCTCAACTCTAGGTCATGCTACTGGCCCCGCCTAGTTATGTAACAACTTGCATTTCCTCAATTCTCTGGAATGTGGCCAGTCAGGAACTTCCACATTTACTTTTTTTTTTTCCCCATTTGTGGGTAAGAACACAAAAGAGTCAGGAAAACCGAATTGAGAAAGAAGAAAGAATAGGGGAAGAGAGAAAAAAAAAAGAAAACCATGAAGTCTGAAAGAGGCAAAAGAAGAGATAGATAAGCAAAGAAGCACATTGCCTGGTGGTAGTAATAGTTGTCAGACACCCATCTGTTATAATCTGTTTTCCATGGGAGATTTTAAGAAGAGGCCAGATCCCCAATCTGTCTTAAAATAAAGAAAAGGGACCCTGTTGTCTCTAAAATATACTTCCAGACTCAGCAATCTCTACATTGTGAGTGGGGCATCCCTAGATTTGCTGCCTAAAATCTATGACAGTTGGAAATTATTCCATTTAAGATCCAGTTCAAGAAGCTATACACCCTAAGAAACTTTATATTGCCATTTAAAGGACCGATATTCTCCAGATTGCTTGAGCCCAGGAGTTTGAGACCAGCCTGAGCAACATGGCAAAACTCCGTCTCTACCAAAAAAAAAAAAAAAAAAAAATTAGCTGGGCATGGTGGTACACATCTGTAGAACTAGCTACTCTGGAGGCTGAGTAGAGAGAACCCCTTGAGCCTAGGAGGTGGAGGTTGCTGTGAGCCAAGATCGTGCCACTGCACTCCAGCCTGCCTGAATGGTCAATATTCTGCAAAACAGATTGTATCCATTTGAATTTGGACTTTGTGTACACTTGATACTACACTTAATCTTTGCCAAAAGGCTGGGAAACAATGGACTCTGGGTACAAGGTGGAATGTCACTGTACTCTCACCCATTTTAGTATGAGTGAAAATGCCATTTAAAACAAAACAAAACAAAATAATGTAGTCCAGATAGTTGTTGTAAACTACTGTATATTCTGCAGAAAGTTTTCTTTTACCCCTCAGGTAAGCTTCAGATAGAGAGCCAGGAACCTTTGAACTAAATCTAATAATCTCTTGTAAATTTTCATTTTCTCCTTTTTGAAACAGATCTTGCTCTGTCATGCAGGCTGGAGTGCAGTGATGTAATCTCAGTTCACTGCAACCTCTGCCTCCAGGATTCAAGCAATTCTCCTGCCTCAGCCTCCCAAGTAGCTGGGATTACTGGCGCATGCCACCATGCCCAGCTCATTTTTTTGTATTTTTAGTAGAGACAGCATTTCACCACATTGGCTAGGCTGGTCTCAAACTCCTGACCTCAAGTGATCTGCCCACCTTGGCCTCCCAAAGTGCTGGGATTACAGGCGTGAGCCACCGCACCCATTTGGTAATACTAATCATGTTTTCTTTACCCAAACTATCTTTTACCTTGAATTTAATGATCTTGACCTTGAATTTAAAAATCTTTTTTCATTCTACCACTTTAACCTCATGTTTTTTGGGTTTTTTCCTTGTTTTTTGTTTTATGTATTTTTTTTTTTTTTTTTTTTTTTTTTTTTTTTTTTTTGATACAGGGTCTCACTGTGTTGCCGGGCTGGAGTGTAGTGCAGTGGCATGATCATGGCTCATTGCATCCTTGATCTCCTGGGATCAAGCAATCCTCCCACCTCAGTCTCTTGAGTAGCTGGGACCACAGGTGTGCACCACCACACCCAGCTAGTTTTTAAATTTTTTGTAGAGACAGGGTTTCACTATGTTGCCCAGGCTGGTCTCAAACTCCTGGACTCAAACAATCCACCCGCCTCAACTTCCCAAAGTGCTAGGATTACATGGATGAGCCACTGTGCCCAGACTAACCTCATCTTTAATTCATTATACTGCTTTGGTTCTAGTGGTACTTAACAAATATGTGACTATAGAAATTCATTAAATGGAAATACAATGACAGAACTGGGTGGTTTATTGGATGGGAAGGAATCAAGAAGACTCTCAGGTTTCTGCTTGAGAAACTGGATGAAAATGGAAAATGTAAGAGAAGGAACAGGTTTGGAGATGTGTATGGGAATTGGAGATAATGAATTTATCATTTGTTTGGGGTTAAGAAATCTTGTGTATCTGGAGAACAAAAGAGAAATCTGTACTAGAGTTGTAGCTTTGGGAGTCATCAGCAGGTAGATAGTAATTAAAGCTATTTGTGTGGTTTTCAGAAAGCTTGCCTACAAAATGAATGAAAGATAGGAGTTTTGTCTTATAAAGAGGTGGGAGACTTCAGCAGGAAAACATCCCATATAGAAAAATCAGGGATAGAGGCCAGCCAGGTATGGTGGCTCATGCTTGTAATCCCAGCATTTTGGGAGGCGGAAGCTGGAAGATCGCTTAAGCCCAAGAGTTTAAGACTCACCTGGGCAACAAAGCAAGACCCTCATCTCTATAAAAAGTAAAATAGGCCTCTGTAAAATTACAGGTGGCTCACACCTGTAATCCCAGCATTTTGGGAGGCCGAGGTGGGCAGATCACCTGAGGTCAAGAGTTCAAGACCAGCCTGGCCAACATGGTGAAACCTCGTCTCTATTAAAAATACAAAAAAAAGAGCTGGCCGTGGTGGTGCACACTTGTAGTCCCAGCTATTTGGGGAGGCTGAGGCAGGAGAATCGCTTAAACCCAGGAGGTGGAGGTTGCAGTGAGCCAAGATCATGCCACTGCACCGCAACATGGGCAACAGAGGGAGACTCCATCTCAAAAATAAAATAAAATAAAATAAGTTGGGCATGGTGGCATGCACCTGTAAGTCCCAGCTACTGGGAAGGCTGAGGTGGAAGGATCTCTTGAACCCAGGAGTTCGAGGCTACAGTGAGCTGTGATCATGCCACTGCACTCAAGCCTGGGAGACAGAGCCAGACCCTGTCTCTTAGAAAAAAAAAGAGAGAGAGAGAGAGAGAGAGGTAGATAAGAGTGAGGCCTCTGGGGAAATGAGAAAAAGTAGATTCCAGAACACAAATGCAGAGAGGAACATCTCTTCTCTGGTAGAATAATAATGAGATGAAATTGTGGGGTTTTCCTCCACACATCTTTTCTTACACCCTTTCCCTACTGGATTTCAAAAGTTAAGGTTACAAAAATGCACAGACTTTGAAGAAATTTAGGACAAGACTAATTTAAGAGCAAGAGTTTCAGTATCAGAATACATTGTTTTAATGTCTCTAATTGTTGTATACATTAAGTCAGCTACGAGAGCAAGAAACAGGGGATTTTATACTCTGCATCAACCTGAGCCAGAAGTCCTGCGATTTACAGAGATTCCAAATAGATTTCCGACATTTGAGAATACAAGAAGCCTGAATCCATACTATTAAGAAAAGCCAAAAAAGGTAGCAAGACCAGAGTTCCCCACAACCAGAATGTCATAAGAAAACGGTCAAAATCATTTTGTGGAGCTCACGCTTTGAATTTCTACATCTTTTCCAAGATAAAATTATGTCTTTAATGATAAAATTAAAAGACATCTCTGGGTTCATTTAACAAAATAATCATCTCTGGGCATCAAAATGAAAGACCAGCTGGGCACAATGGCTCATGCCTGTAATCTCAGCACTTTGGGAGGTAGAGGTGGGCAGATCACCTGAGGTCAGGAGTTCAAAACCAGACTGACCAACATGGGGAAACCCCGTCTCTACAAAAATTCAAAAATTAGCCAGGGATGATGGTACACACCTATAATCCCAGCTACTCGGGAGGCCGAGGCAGGAGAATCGCTTGAACCCAGGAGACGGAGGTTGCAGTGAACCGAGATTGCGCCACTGCACTCCAGCCTGGCCGACAGAGTAAGACTCCATCTCAAAAAAAAAAAAAAGAAAAAAAGACTAACACAACTGGGTTAGTGGGGCTAGAGCTACAGCCTCAATGGTCTTCTAGTATGGAAGCAGGTAGAAGTTTGCGAGGAGTTTGAATCCTTCTGAGAAGTGGAGATCAAAGGCACCCCAAACATGGTAGAGCACCTTAATCAGGTTCAATGTGAAACTGGAATTTGGGAAAAATGGTGACTTCTACCCTGGGCTAGAGTTTAAAACACAAAGCAAATAGAAAACAACAAAAACTGCTTAGTTATGGTGGTGAAAGGAAACAAACAAACTAGCACACACAAGACCTAGGCCAACATGCTTTGAGGCTCAGGAGGCAGAACTGAAGGACACATCCTGAGACACATAGCCAGGGGGTCTCAGGTCTACATGGACGCAACACTAAAACAGGAAACTGAAGGAATATGTAAAAAAAAATAAGGAAAAACTATCACTCTAGATGACCTGCGAATTACAATTTGTACACAAGGAAAACAATACTAAAAACATCAACCAACTTTCAATTTAGTTTTTGGTAAATTGATCTGTGAATTTCTAAAAAGACATATTTAAATTTTCCAATATAGCACCTGGGCTTGGTGGCATGCACCTATAGATCCAGCTACTCAAGGGGCTGAGGTGGAAGGATCCATTGAGCCCAGAAGTTTCAGCCTAGCCTGAGCAACACAGTGAGAACTTGCTTAAAAAAATTTTTTTTTTAATTTCAATATAGCGTTGATCTACTAATTTTCGGTGTAATACTGTTGGTTTTTGTTTTACATCATGGTTATATGGTCAACTAGATAGAACTTCTTGGCAATTTTTAATTTTTATTATTATGTAATTTTTTATCCTTATTAATACTTTTTGCTTTATACTATTTTTGTCTGCTACCAATATTAAACTTCAACTTTCTTTTGGTTAGCATTTGCTTGCTATAACTTTTACCTTTATTTTTAACCTTTTCTATGTTGTTTTTTTATGGCCACATCTTTTGCATGTGGCAATATAGCTGATTTTTTGTTGTTGTCTTTAATCCTGACAGTCTCTGTTTTTAACTGAAAAGTTCAATTTATATGAGTATGATCTATTTGAATTTATCTCTACTAATGTCTACTTTTGATATCTACCAATTATTATTATTTTTTTTTTTGAGAGGAAGTCTCGCTCTGTCACCCAGCCTGGAGTGTAGTGTCATGATCTCAGCTCACTGCAACCTCTGCCTCCCTGGTTCAAGTGATTCTCCTGCCTCAGCCTCCCAAGTAGTTGGAACTACAGGCACGTGCCACCACACCCAGCTACTTTTTGTATTTTTAGTAGTCAGGGTTTCGCCATGTTAGCCAGGCTGGTCTTGAACTTCTGACCTTAGGTGATCAGCTCACTTTGGGATCCCCAAAGTGCTGGGATTCCAATATACTTTTGATTTTCTGTTTGCAATGATTTCTCCTTTTGTTGTTGTTGTTGTTGTTGGTTTGCCTCTCCTGCCTTTGTTGGATTGATAACCTTTGAAAATTCCCTTGCTTTTACCTCTGCCTATTTGAACTTTGTAGGTTATATTTTATCTATTCTTTTGGAAGCTACTCTTAAAATTTTGACATGCATACTTAACCATTTATTTTCCTAATGATTTCTAAAGTTGTTTTGTTGTTGTTGTTGAGATGGAGTATCACTCTGTCGCCCAGGCTGGAGTGCAGTGGCATGATCTCTGCTCACTGCAAGCTCCGCCTCCCGGATTCACTCCATTCTCCTGCCTCAGCCTCCTGAGTAGCTGGGACTACAGGCGCCCGCCACCACGCCCGGCTAATTTTTCGTATTTTTAGTGGAGACGGGGTTTCACTGTGTTAGCCAGGATAGTCTCGATCTCCTGACCTTGTGTCTGCCCACCTCAGCCTCCCAAAGTGCTGGAATTACAGGCGTGAGCCACCGCGCCTGGCAGATTTCTAAAGTTTTTTAAAGCCAGTTGTCCTCCAGCCCCAAGACTGCTTTATCTACCTAATGTATTGGGAGTTATTGTTCTCTAGAATTTTAGTTCCATATTTATCAGAACATAAAACTGTTACTATACAATCAATGTGAAATTTGACTTATCAACAGAATCTATCAAGTTTTGTTTTTAACATTTGTTTCTTTAATATAATACTTTCATTCTGAATTCACTTTTCTTCTTGCTACAATGCATCTTTTAGTAGTTCTTTCAATAAAAATGTATGTTTATTAAAGTCAGTTTTAAGGAAAAGTTTTCTATTTCATTATTCTTGAATTGTCACATAGCTGAATATAGAAACCTATGTTGCCAGTTATTTTCATCTCAGTCCTTTGGTGATATTACTGCATTGGCTTCTGGTTTCTATTGCAGCTAATGAGAAGTTTGGTATCTAATTGTCACTTTTTTTTTTTTTTTTTTTGAGATGGAGTCTTGCTCTGTCACCCAGGCTGGAGTGCAGTGGCGTAATCTCGGCTCACTGCAACCTCCGTCTCCTGGTTTCAAGCAATTCTCCTCCCTCAGCCTCCTGAGTAGCTGGGATTACAGGCGCCCGCCACCATGCCCGACTAATTTTTGAATTTTAAGTACAGACGGGGTTTCACCATATTGGACAGGCTGGTCTCAAATTACTGACCTCATGATCTGCCCACCTCGGTCTCCCAAAATGTTAGGATTATAGGCATGAGCCACTGCACCCGACCTGATTGTCATTCTTTTATGGGTAATCTGTGTTCTGTCTTTGGGGTGGTTTTTAAAATTTGCCCTTTATTCTTAATGTTAGGTGTCTTCACTACAGTACATAGAGGTATGAATTTGTTTTCATTATTTTGCACTTAATATGCAACTTCATTTTTTAATTCTCTGTATCATCTCTACAAATGTTATTTCCACCATTCATTTTATTCTCTCCTTCTGAAATTACTATTAGATGCATTCTTCATGTGTTCAGTCTATACATTGCTATGTAACAAACACACCACTCCAAAACATAGTGGCAAGAAGCAATAACTATTAATATTGTATTATGCTCACAGATTCTGCAACATAAATATTTGAAAAGGTACATCAGGAATAGCTTGACTCTATTTCAAGATATCCAGGGTGTCAGATGAGAAGACTTGAACAGTGGGTGGTCACTTGGATGACTGGAGGAATTTTTACTCACCTGCCTCTAGGCTAGAGGGACAGAGGCAGCACTGTGCTGAGACTGTAGATTGGAATGCCTACACATGACTTCTCCATGTGATTTGGGTTTCCTCACAGCCTAGTGGCCTCAGGGTGGTCAGACTTCTTACATGGTAGCCCAGGGCTCCAATAGTGAGTGTTCTAGCAAAGAAGGTGGAATGCATGAACTTTTATTATCTAGCCTCACAAGTCATATATAATGCCATTTCCACCTTTACTTAGTCACAGGCTCACCCAGTTTGGGAATGCGGGAGCTAGACCCACCTCTTAATGGGAGGAGTATCAAAGAATTTGTGGCTACGATTTGAAACCACCACAATATGTCTTTTCTTTGATATCATGCTGAATTCTGGATCAATTCTTTACTCTCGCAATTCAATAATTATTTCTCTGACCAGTTTAGAGTTTATCTCAAACTCCCAGCTCAAGCAGTCCTCCTACCTCAGCCCCCTGAGTAGCTGGGACTACAGATGCATGCCACCATGCCTGGCTAATTTTAAATTTTTTTTTTTTTTTTTTTTTTTTTTTTTTTTTTGAGATGGAGTCTCGCTCTGTCGCCCAGGCTGGAGTGCAGTGGCCGGATCTCAGCTCACTGCAAGCTCCGCCTCCCGGGTTTACGCCATTCTCCTGCCTCAGCCTCCCGAGTAGCTGGGATTACAGGCACCCGCCACCTCGCCCGGCTAGTTTTTTTTGTATTTTTTTAGTAGAGACGGGGTTTCACCATGTTCGCCAGGATGGAAAAAATTTTTTTTAGAAACAGGGTCTCCCTATATTGCCCAGACTGGTCTTGAACACCTGGGCTCAAGCAGTCCTTCTGCCTCTGCCTCCCAAAGTGTTGGGATTACAGGCGTGAGCCACCATGCCTGGCCTCCATTATCCTATGTAATTATTTTTCATATTTATCTTTATTCATGTCTTTTGTGTTTGTTTCCTAACATTTGATTCTTTTTTATTTTATTTATTTATCTTATTGAATGTATTTATTTTAAAGTCTGTTTAAGATTATTTTTAAATCTGGATTTCTATTCCAGTAGGAGTGGATCATCTCCATGAAATGAAAGATTTCTATAATATCTATCTATATACATATATAAAAACCTTCCACCCGACAAATATTCTTTTCAAGCACATATTAAACATTTATGTAATTTGACCACATACCAGGCCAGCTATTTCAAAAATCACCATAGTACAGACTACATTCTCTGACCAAAATTTAGTTAAGTTAGAAATCAATTTTAGTAAGTTTGAAACTTAACGACAGACTCATAAATAACTCATGACTTAAACTTAAAAATAAAAACCATTTAGAACAGAATAATGAAGAAAATACAGCATGGAACAACTTGTGTAATGCAAATAACTCAGTCATTTGAAGAAAATGTATGGTATTAAATGCATTTATTAAAAATGATTTCAAGTAAATGAGCAAACACCTACCCCTAGAATCTGGAAAATGAACAGAGTCATTTCAGAAAACAAAAACAGACCGGGTGTGGTGGCTCATGCCTGTAACCCTAGCACTATGGGATGCCGAGCTGGGCAGATCATTTGAGGTCAGGAGTTCAAGACCAGCCTGACCAACATGGTGAAACCCCATCTCTACTAAAAATACAAAAAAATTAGCTGGGTGTGGTGGTGCATGCCTGTAGTCCCAGATGCTTGGGAGGCTGAGGCAGGAGAATCACCTGAACCTGGGAGGTACAGGTTGCAGTGAGCCAAGATTGTGTCACTGCACTCCAGCCTGGGTGACAGAGCAAGACTCTGTCTCAAGAAAAAAAAAAGTAAAATTGATTAAGAAATTCAAAAGTGGGTTCTTTGAGGAAACCAATAAAATAAATAAACCTCTAACAAGCCACATGGAAAAGAAGATAGCATAAATAAGCAATATGAGGAATTCAAAGAAGAATATAGAGATATATACAGTAGAGTAGAAATTTAAAATATTGGTTATACTAGAAATTTTATAATATTGTGTGGTCTTATGTCAGTAAATTGAAAGCTGAGGTGAACTCCACAACTTACCAGAAAAATACAAATTTAAGAGTTAACTCTAGAAGAAATATAAAATCTGAATAAATCAAGCATCATAAAGACAATAGATCAATAGACAAAAGTCTCCCAATAGTCCCTTCCCAGTTGTCCTTCCATCCCTTGCCAAAGAAGCCAGGCCAGATGGTTTTACAGGTGAATTTTATCAAATTTCACGGAGCAGACTATGCTAACTCACACAAACTATTTTAGACAAGAAGAGTAAAGGCTACCTGGTTTATTTTACAAAGTTAATATAATCTTGATACCAAAATAGGACAACTCTGTAGACAAAGAAAATTATAGATGAATCTCACTTTTTAACATTGACACGAAAATCCTAAATAAAGTAATTATGAAATCAAATCCAACAAAGTATACAAAATAATACATCAGGTACAAATAAAATTTGCCCCAAATGTAGAGATAGTATTACGATTTTAAAATCTATCTGTGGCCGGGCTCAGTGGCTCACGCCTGTAATCCCAGCATTTTGGAGGCCGAGACGGGTGGATCACGAGGTCTGGAGATCGAGACCATCCTGGCTAACACGGTGAAACCCCGTCTCTACTAAAAACACAAAAAATTAGCCTGGTGAGGTGGCGGGCGCCTGTAGTCCCAGCGACCCCAGGAGGCTGAGGCAGGAGAATGGCGTGAACCCGGGAGGTGGAGCTTGCAGTGAGCCGAGATCCGGCCACCGCACTCCAGCCTGGGCGACAGAGCGAGACTCTGTCTCAAAAAAAAAAAAAAAAAAAAAAAAAAAAAAAAAAAAAAAAAATCTATCTGTAATCTACCTTATTACCAGATTAAGATGAAGACCCGGCCGGGCGCGGTGACTCAAGCCTGTAATCCCAGCACTTTGGGAGGCCGAGACGGGCGGATCACAAGGTCAGGAGTTCGAGAACACGGTGAAACCCCGTCTCTACTAAAAAATACAAAAACTAGCCGGGCGAGGTGGTGGCGCCTGTAGTCCCAGCTACTCGGGAGGCTGAGGCAGGAGAATGGCGTAAACCCAGGAGGCGGAGCTTGCAGTGAGCTGAGATCCGGCCACTGCACTCCAGCCTGGGCGACAGAGCGAGACTCCGTCTCAAAAAAAAAAAAAAAAAAAAAGATGAAGACCCATATGCTCATCTCAATGGATACAAACAAAGCATTAACAATTTAAGAACTATAATTTAAAACAAAATATCTTAGTTAACTAGAAATATTAACTTCATGTGGGTATATATGAAGAGTCTATAACATATTTAATTATGAGACTATAGAAGCATTCCTATTGGAGTCAAGAATATAACAAGCCTGGTGAAACCTCTACAATTAAACATCATACTACAAATTCTAGTCCCTGTATTTAAGATAAGAGAAAAAGAAGTATTCAGTGATTAGCAAGGAAGAATAAAAAATATGTGTGCACATATTTCTCAGCCAGAAATTCGAAGAGGCTCTATAAGAAAAAAAATTAGAATGACTAAGTGTTGAGTAGTATGGTTAAATGTATGATCAATGTGAAAAATCAATAGCAATCCTATATACCTAAGTAATAGGAAATCCATACACCTATGTAATGAAATGTATACTTGCAACAGAAATAATAAGATACTTGGGAACAAATGTAACACAAATGTGCAAAACCTTTACGAAGAATGTTATAAATAGCAAAGGGCAAAAAAAGAAGATTGTAATAAAAAATATGTAATATGTAATACTAAATTCACAGAACAGAAAATCAATGCTATAAGAAGTATGATTCTCCACAATTCAATGCAATTTCAATCAAATTCTCAACAAGATTTTTTTATGGAACTTGACAAGCTGATTCTGAATTTATTTATAGAGAGAATAGTTTTAGTAAGAGCCAAGACAATTCTAAAAAATTAAGGAAGTGTAATCTGCCTTTCCAGAAAGGAAGGTTCCTTGTAGAACTGTAGTAATTAAATAGTACAGTGGTTGTAATATGAAGAAAAACCCTGAGGTGGGCACATGTACATATGAGACCTTGAAATATGATAGAGGAAACATAAACCTAGTGAGTTTGGGAAATAATTTCTATGATTAAAAAAAAAAAAGAAAAAATATTAGATCCCTTTCTTATACCTTATACCAGCAATTCTCAAACTTATCCATCTCAGGACTTCTTTATACTCTTTTTTTGAGACAGAGTTTTGCTCTGTTGCCAGGCTGGAGTGCAATGGAGCGATCTCGGCTCACTGCAACCTCTGCCTCCTGGGTTCGAGTGACTGTCCTGCCTCAGCCTCCTGAGTAGCTGGGATTACAGGCATGTGCCACCACACCTGGCTAATTTTGTATTTTTAGTAGAGATGGGGTTTCTCCGTGTTGGTCAGGCTGGTCTCGAACTCCTGACCTCTGGTGATCCATCCAACTCAGCCTCCCAAAGTGCTAGGATTACAGGTATGAGCCACCGTGCCCGGTCTATACTCTTAAAAATTACTGAAGGTCCCACAGAGCTTTTGTTTGTGTGGGTTATATCTGTCAATATTTATCATATTAGAAATTAAAACTGAGAAATCTATAAAACACATGAACAGATAAGCACACATTCTATTAGGCATCAGAGTGATGACATCATTACATGTTGTGTAGCCTCTGGAAGACTCCACTGTTCATGAAAGAATGAGAGCAAAAAAGACAAATAATGTCTTAGTATGATTATGAAAATAGTTTTGACCTTGTAGGCCTCCTGAAAGGGTCTTGGGGACTCTACAGGTATCCCCACACTACAGTTTGGGAGCCGCTGGTATAAATTGAATTCCAGATGGAAAAGATCTGAACCTGGAACAAAGTAAAAACTTTATAACTATTAGAAGAAATTATAGGAGAACACATTTCATGATCACAGGGGAAGGAAGGATTACTTAAATGTAACATCAAAAGCACATATTATGAAGGAAAAATCTAATAAATTTGAACACTCCAAATATAGTACTTCTGTTTGATAAAATATCCCATAAACAAAATTAAAAGGAAAGCCACAGTCTGGGAGAAAGTAATTGTAACATATACTAAACAAAAGATTAGTATTCAGAAAACATACATTACTTTTGTAAATAAGAGAAAGATAATCCAATAGAAAATGAAGTAAAAAAAAAAATATGCTCAACCTCACTCTAGTAATCAGATAGGTACAAATCAAAACATGCATGAGATTGGTCAATCTAAGTCTGGCTACTTCATATGTTGGCAAGGATATAGGGCAATGAAAAAATCTTACTTTCTGTTGAGGTGTAAATTGGTACAACCACTTAGGAGAGCAATTTGGAAATACCTTGCCTAGTTGAAAATGCAAACAGTCTATGATCCAGAAACATGTATAACTTAGAAAAAAAAAGGTTGAAAACATGTATAAGGAAACATTTATTCATGTATTTATTGAATAAATATTTATCAAGTTCCTATCTAAACCAAGCATTATATGAGGCCTTGGGAATAAAATGATGAACAAGACTGTTCTCATGAAATTGAGACAAACTTATGAATAAACACATGTATCAGGTCAGGCAGGGTAAAGGGAAAGGGGCTGGAAGTACTATTTTAGGTAAGATGGACAGGAAGGACCTCCCTGATGTGAATTTGAGAAAACTTAGAGGAGTGAGGGAACAAGATCTGTGTTTATGTTCTAAGGAAAGTGTATTTCAGGCAAGAAGGAATGGCAGAAATGTGCTTGAATCATTGGAAGAAAGGAAGAAGGCCCATGATGTGGGGTGGAGTTAGTGACTGGAAAGTGGGAAGAGATGAATCTGGAAGAGAGGCAAAGGCCACATCACATAAGGCCTTCAGGCCAAGGTAAGGAGTTTGGACTTTTTGATGGAATGAGAAGCCACTGGAGGGTTTTGTGCAGGCCTACCATATTAGTCCATTTTCACACTGCTGATAAAGACATACCTGAGACTGGGCAATTTACAAAAGAAAGAGGTTTATTGGACTTACAATTCCATGTGGCTGGGGAGGCCTCACAATCATGGCAGAAAGTGAAACCCACGTCTCACATGGCAGCAGACAAGAGAAGATTGAACTTGTGTAGGGAAATTCCCATTTTCTAAAGCCATCAGATCTCGTGAGACTCATTCACTATCACAAAAATAGTGGAGGAAAGACTCGCCCCCATAATCCAATCACCTCCCACCGGGTTCCTTCCACAACACGTGGGAATTGTGGGAGTTACAATTCAAGATGAGATTTGGGTGGGGACACGACCAGACCATATCAGATACTATTGATCAAAAGTGCATTCTTAACAGGACATTCTGGCTGTTCTGTGTAGAAGAGACTGTAGGGTGTAGCACTGTTAGAAAACTATTGCAATCATAGGAAAGTGATGTTGGTCACTTGGATTGGTTGAAAGTGTTGAGAAGTGGTTGGATCCAGAATATATTTTGAAGCCAAAACAGACAACTTGATGGGGATTTGAGATGTGAGGAAAGGGATTCAAGGATGACTGAAGTTTTTGGCAGAGCACCTAGGCCCAGTGCCTGGTGATATCATTTACTGTGAGAGAGACTAGTTAGTACTATATGGTGAAAAAGTATAGGAAGGGATAGTTGTTGCAATATTTGTTTGTATCAACAAAACACTAGAAACAACCCAAGAATGAATGAATGGGAACAAACTGTTGTGTATTCATTCTATGATATACAGTACAGAAATTAAAATAACAAATTGACTTTATATCAGTATATGGATGTATTTTGAAAACATTCTGCAACATCAAGTTGCAGCATATTTTATCCGTATGATACTGTGTGCATACACTTTTAAAAAACAATACAAGATATTGTGTTTTTCTACAATTATGTCAAACGAAAGCATATCAACATGGACTAGCAGATTTGCACCAAATTCATGATAGTGATTACCTCTGGGGAGTAAAGAAAGTAAAGGAATTATTCTAGGAAGGACATATGGGAGACTTGACCTTTATCTTTATTTCTTTTTTTTTGTTTTGTTTTGTTTTTTTTTTTGAGATGGAGTCTCACTCTGTCGCCCAGGCTGGAGTGCAGTGGCCGGATCTCAGCTCACTGCAAGCTCCGCCTACCGGTTTACGCCATTCTCCTTCCTCAGCCTCCCGAATAGCTGGAACTACAGGTGCCCGCCACCACGCCCGGCTAGTTTTTTGTATTTTTTAGTAGAGACGGGGTTTCACCGTGTTAGCCAGGATGGTCTCGATCTCCTGACCTCATGATCTACCCGTCTCAGCCTCCCAAAGTGCTGGGATTACAGGCTTGAGCCACCGCACCCGGCCTATCTTTATTTCTTTAAAAAATACTTTGATGGAAATATGAAAAGACAGTAACAGTTCATTTGGGGTGATAAGTACATGGATGCTTTATATTATCATTCATACTTTGAAATATTTTGTTTGTTTTCATGAAAGGACAAAGAAAGACTGAGTGTTGTCAGTGATGTCTAGGAGCATGGGCCCAAACCAACCTTATGCAGCAGAGAAGCAGAGGAATGACTTCCTGTGCACCCAAGGGCCTGAAGGAGTTGACAGCCTAGCAGCATCCAGCATGCTCTGACAATCAGACAGTTGACGATGTTGATCTACAGACTGCCAGTGCAAAGAGAAGGTGGCTGCAGTATGTGTAGCAGAGGTCCCTGAAACCCCGTCCACCCGCTATGTCATAATACAATCCCCAAACTCTGAAATGTAGATACAATCCAGAGAAAGGCAGGGAATTTGCCAAGATTATATGTTAGGATGGAGGCTTGCAATTGAAGTTGAATTTATTCACAGAAAAATTAAGTATTTCATAAACATCTAAGTTTATAGTGCATGTTTATGTTAGGAAAGAAGGAAGCAAAGATGGCTAGTGATATAGCTACATTTCTCACTGGGGAGAAAAGTGGGTAGTCTTGGGTGGAGAAAGAGGAAAGGGGAAAGGCCTCGTCAATTGAGAGAACAAGTGTGGTGACAATAATGAAATGAGGTGACTGGAAGGCCAGAAGCTGTGGTCAAATGGTAAGAGTCATGAATTTGAAATTTGGGAGGTTAACTGGTTCCAGCTAATTTTAAGGTCCTGGATGTGGCCACCAGACTAGGAGGCTGAGGTGAATCAGAAGTGGAGACAGCTGTAGTCCCCCTCTTTTCTCCTGATTTATATTAAGTGATTTACAAAAGAAACGTTTTCCCTTTATTTTCTAAACTGTGATCATGGATGGATCAGTAATGAAAGTATTCTTCTCACTGTTCAATATTTTCTTATTTCATGGAGTTACAGAAATCACAGAATTGTGAAGCTAGAAAACTCTCAGGAGATTATGGGCTTTCCTCCTTTTCTAAAAGTGTCCGTCAGAATTATGCATGTGTAAGGCCTCTTGGTAGAAAGTGTCTAATTTGTTGTTTTTGTTGTTGAGACGGAGTCTCGCCCTGTCGCCCAGGCTGGAGTGGAGTGGCAATCACTGCAAGCTCCGCCTCCCGGGTTCACGCTATTCTCCTGCCTCAGCCTCCAGAGTAACTGGGACTACAGGCACCCACCACCGTGTCCTGCTAATTTTTTTTGTATTTTTATTAGCGATAGGGTTTCACCATGTTAGCCAGGATGGTCTCGATCTCCTGACCTTGTGATCTGCCTGCCTCGGCCTCCCAAAGTGCTGGGGTTACAGGCGTGAGCTACAGCACCTGGTCGTCTTTAATTTTTTGAAGTAACCTACTTAAATCTCAAATTACTTTTTGTCTAAGGTTAACTTATTATTTTAATTTAGCACCACTCTACTTACTTGAGTTGCAACTTCTCTATCTCTGGTTCCTGTGTTGTAAAAAAAAAAAATCACATATAATTTTCACCTATCAAACTGTCAAAGATTAAAATATTTGATAAAATATTGTTTTGATGAACGTTTGAGGAAGTAGCCAGTCATCAATAGTTTATGGATGTGTAAAGGATGGAAAGAAATTTGGAAATATCTTTCAAAAGTAAAAATGCACATACATATTGACACATATTCCATGTCTAGGTATTTATCCAGTGAGTCTATTCAATGCAGTATTGTTAAAAATACAAAAGATTGGCAACGACATATATATCCCTCAATAGAATGGCAAAACAAAATGGCACAGGCATTCAGTGAACAACGCTCAGCTGTTAAAATAGCCAAGCCACTAGCTCTCCATATGGAGAGGTATCTAAGATATCTTGATAAATGAAAAAAAATAAATAAATAAAAGAGAGTAGTGTGTATATTATGCTACCATCTGTGTAAAAAAAGAAAAATTATATATGTTTAAAAATACATATATACATTTTTATATATAGAATGTCCATGGAAGGAAATTTAAAAATTGGTAATAGTGGTTGCTTCTGTGGAGGAAAACAGAATCACTGAGAAAAAAGAGAAACTTACTTTTCATGATATGCTCTTTTGTGTCTTGATTTTGTATACATGAGTGTGTTACCTATTCAAAAATAAAAAAAAAAAAGTTTTTAAGTCCAAACCCAGGCAGAGACAGTTATTTATTCATTAAACATAGATACCTCCCCTACACACACTTATGAGACTCTGTGCCAGTGATTCTTGTGTTTTTGAAAAGAAATATATCACACAGTCAAGCGTGGTTCCTTCAAAGAGAGCATCGTCCTGCTGACTGAGTCCCCTTCTTTTAAAGAGAAGAGGTGACTTCCCAAGGGATACTATCTGTGGATCATTAAAGTCCTATCTAACTCAAAACATTTCCTTTTGTTAACGTGTCCCAGTTCTGGAAATCCCTACCATGAAACTTCTTTTATTTTTATTTTAGGATAAAGGCATTATATTTTCAGGAAGTCCCTGTCAGGCTGCAAATATGTAACTGGCTAACCTGGTAACATTAGGATGGATTTTTTTTGTTGGTTCCCTAGCAGAAAGCCGGTTCCCGAAAAATAAGGTTGGTTTGGTGGTCGGGAGTTTAAAGACACGGATGCATGCAATTCTGCAAAGAAAAGTTTACGTCCTGGAGATTTGCCAAATGAGAGTTCCTGGGTAGTAACAGGCATCATGAAGGTAATGAGCATTTGGGAGCACTGAAGGAAGGGATGAAGCTTTGTAGAGTGTTACATACAAACCCTACCCAGTTTTTATGAAGCAAGCGCTGACTGTATAGTAGGGTGAAATCCTACACCAAAATTATAGGAAGGCCAAAAGTCACAGTAATTGAATACAGGTTGACAGTAGGCCCGTGCCCTTCAATATTTTTTAAAGCTATCACAGTAATATAACCTGTTATGAGGTGATTTTATTTTATTTTGTTTTATTTTATTTATTTTTGAGACGGAGTCTTGCTCTGTCGCCCAGACTGGAGTGCAGTGGCGCAATCTTGGCTCACTGCAAGCTCCGTCTCTGGGTTCATGCCATTCTCCTGCTTCAGCCTCCAGAATAGCTGGGCCTACAGGTGCCCGCCACCGTGCCCAGCCAATTTTTTCTATTTTTTAGTAGAGATGGGGTTTCACCATGTTAGCCAGGATGGTCTCGATCTTCTGACCTCGTGGTTCGCCCACCTCGGCCTCGCAAAGTGCTGGGATCACAGGCCTGAGCCACTGCCCCCAGCCAAGGTGATTTTACATACATCATCTGCCCCAATATTAGTCAATGTATGTTCTGAATAATACCAGTCTCTTGGAATGTGAATAGATGTTGCTGAAATGTGTTTTATGATCAAATAATTTTGGGCAACAGTAGTTTAAGCAGAAGTTTTTTTCTTGTTGGGACTCCTCAGAGCCTATAGCACACAAGTGGGTATTTTTCCAAGGGAAAAACAATTATGCAGTGTGCCCAAAATTGTCTTCCCACAGAACTCTTTTTTATCACAGCGCATCTCATGCACTAATGTTAGGTGGGACACTTGGGAATCGCTGAGCCTTCCTACTCTTGCCCTGGCCTACCGTTTCTATCCTGATGGTCATTTTCACCTTGTCTTACCTTGTCCTCCCCTGAATCATTACATATCCTCTATTATGATGTTTGCACTAGGAAAATAATGAGATCAAAAGTGATGATGACCTTCACAGAAGGACTTCCTTCCCACTTATTACCATACTCCTATGCGTGAGTAAAGGCTCTGCATTTTTTGAAGCAACTACAGTCTGTTATAAGACTCAGACCAGCATGAGATTGGAGCAGGCCTTAATGCTACAATTGTCCGTGAAGCCTGTCCTTTATGTATCATGATGCTCTCTGTAATTATCCTTTGCCTTCTCGTAGGCCTCAAAAACTGGCTTGGCACTAGGGCTCTCTGAAGCAATCATTGTGTCTTTTTCTACCCTTCCATGTTTGATTCATCTAAGTTCCTAAATCCTTTAAGGCTAAAATTAAGTTCCATTAGAATTAGAAACTCCAGACCACGGAAGGCCACCCATCTCTGGACATCACCTACAACAAATATTACATTATTTGGGACTGGGACAGCTCTGGTCAACATAATGTCCAAGGGTCAGAGATAGCAGTCAATGGTAGCACCACTTATTATTTTCCTCGATTATTTTCCTCAAGAGAGGCTGATTACATATACATTTGTAAAATCAGAATAAGGCTTTCTGTAGCCTTAGATTCCGTCTGAATATTTTGTCTCCGTCTTTCAGACGGAGTCTCGCTCTGTGGCCCAGGTTGGAGTGTAGTGGCCCGGGTTCCCGATCGCTCACTGCAAGCTCCGCCTCCCGGGTTCCCGCCATTCTCCCGCCTCAGCCTCCGAGTAGCTGGGACTACAGGCGCCGCCGCCAGGCCCGGCTAGTTTTTTTTTTTTTTTTTTGTATTTTTAGTAGAGACGGGGTTTCACCGTGTTAGCCAGTATGGTCTCGATCTCCTGACCTCGTGATCCACCCGCCTCGGCCTCCCAAAGTGCTGGGATTACAGGCTTGAGCCACCGCGCCCGGCCGACAAATCCATCTTTAAAGAGCTTTGAAAAATAATTTATTTCCACTGAAGGCTCTTGAAAAAGCAGCAAAGTGATCAATCCCATCCCATCACAAACAATGGAACTTAGTCAAAATCCTCCTTTCCTGTTTCCCCAAAGTCCCACACTGCAGAGCAGCTGCTGTCCAAATGCTCCTGCTCAAATTTCAATCACTGTCTTCACCTCTCACCTCTCTACTTTCTCTGTCCCTTTCCCCTTCCTTACACTGAGGGTAATTCTTATCTTTTTTTCTTTTTAATGTAAATTGCTTTAGTTTCTCCTTCAGTTCTTCTTTCTGTCCCTTACCACCTTTACTCCCTATTTCTTTCCCTGACTTACCCCTTAGACTCAGCAAGGAAGCTGGAGGAGAACAGAGGAAGGGAACATGATCAAGTCTGACAAGTTACTCTTTTATTCTGACATATATATCTTACATAATACATATGACATTAAGCATATGTAACATGCTATATACAATATATATGGTATACATTATGTTATATAATATGTCTAGCAGAGCCTCATTATAACAGTCTTTGCCATCTGTCCTGTAAAGCTGCTAAATTAATGGAACAATTAGGTATTTTTTTGTGATGCTGTAGTAACTAGTTCCCTTTTTAAAGTTTATACTTTTAACTCAATTTCATGGTATAGCAATAGTATTCTAAGGAATTTCTCCAAATACTGTGTAATTAAACTGTGTGCAATCAAAGCAAATGGAGAAAATTATACGAATGTTGGTCATTCATATGAATAAAGCTGTCCATCTACCTTTCCCTGGTCAGATAGTCTGAGTTCACATGGGAAGGCCCTTTTGTGTCTTATTTGTGCTAAAGAAGATAAGGAAAGCATTGAGTAAGAACTAGGTCAGGTCCCTTCCACTGCTTATCACAGTCATCAAAGCAAATTTCTTAGGCTTAGAAGTTTCTTGTCTTTTAAATGGATTTGCTGTTCTTTTTTCTTTTATCCAAACCAGAATGGCATTTGCTAATCATCTCACTTTCAAGCAAGTTTACATATCATAGTGTGTGTGTGTGTGTGTGTGTGTGCGTGTGTATAGATTTGTGTGATTTTTCTCAAACTATTATTTTTGGCTTGCATGTCTAATTATTTGCTGGGCAAATACTTCATATGTAAACACTGCAAAAACATATACCTAGGCTGAGTATAAAATTTTAGAATCAAAAGTAGGAATTTCTTCAGAGAGACACTAAACTTGAAAAATAATAGAAAATGTCAGAATATACTACCCAATCCCCTGCTGCTTGATCTTTGTCAGAGTGAAATCAGGATTCAGTGATGAGGACCACATCCTGTTGCCATGGAAATGATTGTGCTGTCACAAATATAGTACTATGACTTCATGGTAAAGAGGAACAGATGGTCTGGGAGAGAATGAAGGCCTAGGGTTAGCACAATTGTTTGGGGAATAAGTCATCTTAGATCCTTTTTGGAAGTAGGTAGAAGCACAAATAATAAGCAAAAATGACTTCAGTGTGGCTTTGCAAAAGCCTCTGAGTAAGAAAGAGCTTAGCCAAGGTAAAACTACAAAGCTCTTCTTCAATGAAAGAAAAAAACATTTTAATGTAGGATGAAGCACAGGTAATAATACAAAACAGCTTTACAAGTCCATATTCCAAAATTGCCACTCCACCCTTCCCCAGCCTCTCACTTGACCACTGTTGAAGTCACTAGCACCTAGAACACTTAGGGCCAGTGGTAAGAACACTTAGGGCCAGTGGTAAAAAAAAAAAAAAAAAAAAAAAAAAAAAAAGCAAGGTTGAAATAGACCGAAACAATAATTTGCCATCGTTTTTACAATGCCTCATTTTTAGGTGTTTCTGGTTTTAGTGTTGGCATCCTGGATCATATACCTCCAAATAACCTCAAAACACGGGATTGGATAGTTGAGCTGGTAGGTGTAGGGCCTGCACCGTCAAATCAGGGGCATGCGTAGCTCACTCACCTTGCCCCTGAGTGATCATGTGTCCAGACCTGGTTCTCCAGCCATGATGACACTCTGAAAACCAGTCTCCACTAACAGGACAATGAAACCAACGTGTCCTCAGCTACTCAAAATTGACATTGGTCAGAAGCACTAACTTTTAAAAGGGTCAGCCTGGTATCTTCTCATCATGATATTGTTCATTTAAAGGGCAAAGAAATTTCCCACGCTTATTGTTATGGTCTGAATGTTTGTGTCCCTACCCAATTCATATATTGAAATCCTAACTCTTAAGATGATGGTATTATTAGGTGGTGAAATTGTGCCACAGAGTTAAAGAATCCAGTGAATAACAAATTATTGAGCTTGTATGAGGGCAGATAAGAAAAGAAACAACTTGCTGAAATGCTGAAATTTCCCTCTGCTTGTGATATTAAAAGAAAAAAAAAAAAGACTGAAATTTATTGGAACCAACATGGTCAACTGGAGTCTCTGCAGGATAAAATTTTCATTTCCACCATGTTTCCTACTAAGTTCCCCAAATTTGCAAATGTGATTCATGAGGTAGCATGAAGAGATAACTGTGCATGCCTGAGGACTTTCCAGACCTCCCCTTTCTTTAGTCACCTACTGATCCCAGAATCTAGCCCATAAACCCTTTCTAATAAAATGACTGCCTTAAAAACAGCACAGGGAGACAGATTTGATCTGGACTCTTCTCTCCTTGTTGATTGATTCAAAATAAAAGCTTTTCTCAAAAACCTGGTGTCATAGTATTGGCTTCTAGTGCCTTGGGTCTAGTGCCTTGGGTAGTGAGCCCTTTTGCTCAGTAACAGTGGGGCCTTTGGGGAAGTGATTAGATCATTATCTTCATGAATGGAATTAGTGCCCTTATAAAAGGGACTGAAGAGAAACCTCTCACCCCCTTCATCAGGTGAGGACACACTGAGAAAGTGCCTATGAACCAGATCCTCACCAGATATTGAATCTGCTGGTGCCTTCATCTTAGACTTCGCAGCCTCCAGAACTTTGAAAAATTGCTGCTACTTATAAGCCACTGAGTTTACGGTACTTTGTTATAGCAGCCTGAATGGACTAACGAAAGCAATTATAAATGCCACTACAATCACTTATCCTTAGAAAAACACTTTTTATTTGGAGTAGAGAGATTTCCCTGCACTATCGTTCTCTAGCATTATCAAGGGAACTAACAAAGAGAAGCTAACATGAGATACTAGCTAGTATGTGCCAGTGCAAGTACTTTTTTAAAACATTTATTTTGAAATAAGCTCAGATTTACAGAAAAGTTGCAAATACAGTGCAGAAAGTTCATGGATATCCTTCATCTAGTTTCCGCTAATGTTATGTTATATAACCACAGTACAGTGATTGAAATTGTGAAATTATTGGTGCCATACTGTTAATTAAACTACAGACTTCATTCAGATTTCACTAATGTTTCCTTTTTTGGTTCTGAGATCTATTGCAGGAGACTGTGTTACATTTAATTATCATGTCTAAGTCTCCCTCAATCTGTTTCTCAGTCTTGTTTTTCCATGACTGACAATTTTGAAGACCACTGGTCAAGTATTTCATAGAATATCCCTGAATGGGGCTTTTTCTGAAGTTTTCTCATGATTGGACTGAATTATGGATTTTTGGAAAACAATATCATGGAGGTAGAGTTGTCCTCTCATCACATCATATTGAGGGTACATGATCAATATAACTTGTTTACTGATGATGTTAACTGTGATGACTTGGTTAAGGTAGTGCCTGCCAGGTTTCTTCACCGTAAAGTTACCATTTTCCCTTTCCATTCTCTATTCATTCGAAACAATCAGTAAGTCCGATCTACACTCAAGGACAAGTGAATCAGGCTTCATCTTCTAGAGGAAGGATTATCAAATAATTCATGGACATATGTTTAAGCTACCACAATAATTACTAAATATTTTTTGATGGGATACTTTCAGGCTACACAAATATGCTGCTTCTCCTTAAGGTTTTACCTATTAATTTTAGTGGATCTTACCGGCAGCAGATATTACTAACGTGCTCTGATAGTGATTTTAAATGTCCCTCATTCCTTCTACACTTATAATTTAGAATTCTTCTGTAAGGAAGTTTTGCTCTTCTTCCCCAATTTATTTATTTGTTTATTCATTTACTTGTTTGTAATATATATATAAAAAATATATATAGTTATATATTTATATATAAATATGTATAATATATAAAATACATTAAAATATAGAAATATTTATATATAATATATATATAAAATATATATAAATATTTATATATAATATCTATTTTATAGATTATTATATATAATCTATTTTATCTATATTTAATATTGTATATTATTATATCTAATATCCTATAACATCTATATATTTCATATATCTTATATCTATTTTATGTATTCTCTAATCTAAACATATATCTTCTATTTTATCTATTTACTAAATATATACACCATCTCTCTAAATATCTCTAATACATTAAATATATAAAATATATAATCTTATATCTATAAAATATCTATCTATAAATGTATAAATAATATATATTTATATATTTATAAATCAATAAATATTTACATTTATTAATATATATAATCAAATATCTAAATACATAGTTCTAATATATAAAAATATAGTTGCACAATACAGTTATATATTTATTTTATATATATTTATATTTATATATTTATTTTATATATATATAGTTTGTTTGGCTTGTAATCCAATAATATAATTATTGATTTTCTTGTTCAAATTGTTCCAATTTGGGTTTTTAGGGGTGGTTTCAGGTTGGCTCCTGTTTCTGTTTGTTATCCCTACACAGGAAAGAATCAATACTGCAAACCCAAGGCTGATATCCTTAGAAGAGGCTGCTTAAAGATTAACTCTTGCCTGACATCTGGGAACTTGGCTTGTGAAAAGTTCCCCAAACCAACATGAAAAGTCTCCTACTTTGTTAAGGCTGTTTTGTCCACTTGAGGCACTGAACTACTGCTTCCTTCAGAGAGTCTGACATTGTGGTAGTTGCCAGGCAGAGAATACCTTTTTAGTACTAGCCCCCTAGAAAAACCTTAAACTCTGAGTCTCAAATGGGACACACACACACACACACACACACACACACACACATGCACGCACACACACATTGAATTCACATTGTTATTGCCAACTTTATTTAGAACCACAGGATTCATTTCAGTCTTCTCTGCTTGCTTGTTTGTAACTTCTTTCTCCGACAGTGAGAAAGCTGGCTTCCATTAACTACAATTTATTTACTTATTTGTTCAGCCTTAGTATACATGTAAAGTAGTTTCAGAACTGCTAACTCATACTCCCGAAACATAATGACCAATTAAAGAAAAGCATTTATGTATAGTTGATTTTGCTTTAGCTTTACAGTGTCCAGTTAAAACACCTTTCCAAAGTTACTTAGGTCAGCTCCTTTTTCCCCAACCATTTTAGTCAGGTTATGTCATATATTTGTAACACAGATTTGTCAGTCTGCATTTCATCCTGGAATCTCCCCAGAACGTGGTTGGTTTTTTAAAAAATTGTATACAGTAAATTTCACTTAGGTTTATAACACATTATACCTTAGTTAGAATAAATGTACCTTCTGTGAGTGTTGACAAATGCATAGAGTAAAGAATCTACCACCACAGTATTTTGTGAAACTGTTCTATTACCCTAAAAATTGTCTTGTGTGGCCCCTTTGCAGTCAACCTCTTCTCAACACGTGGCAACCACTGATCTGTCTTATCTGTTTCTATAGCTTTGCCTTTAGCAGAATGTCATATTAATAAAATAAAATAGGTTGTGGTCTTTTAGGTCTGGCTTCCTTAACTTAGCAAAAATTTATTTAAGATTCATCTATGTTGTTATGTGAATCAATAATCTCCTTTTATTGCTGAGTAGCATTCTGTTGTATGATTCACCACAATATGTTAATCTGCTTGCCTCTTGAGGATATCTCAGTTACTTCTAGTTTTTGGTAATTATGAACAAAGTTGCTATAAATATTCATTTATCGGTTTCTATAAATACAAGTTTTCAATTCAGTTTGGTAATTACCTAGGAGTGGTATTGTTGGGCCATATGATAAGTGTATGTTTAACTTTGTAAGAAACTGACAAAGTCAATTCTGCCATTTTGCATTACCACAAGGAATGAACAAGAGTGCTTGTTGCACCATATGTCTTAATCAGCATTTGGAACTATTATTTTTTTTTAAAAGTTGCCATTCTAATAGGTATGTTGAGGTATCTTATTGTAATTTTCATTTGCATTTCTCCAATGACTATTGTGAGCATCTTTTCATATGCTTATTTGCCACTTGTGAATCTTCTTCGGAAAAGTATCTGCTCAGATCTCTTTTTGTCTTTTTAAAATTGGGTTGTTTTTCTTGTTATGAGTTATTTATATTTTGGTTACAAGTTCTTTATTGATACATGACTTGGAACTTTTTTCCCAGTCTGTAGCGTGTATTTTATTCTACTAACAGCATTTTTTTTGGGGGGGGGGGCAGGTTTGGTGGAAAAGCCAAAGTTTTTAATTCTGATGAGTCCAGTTTATCACATTTTTCCATTTATGGATTGTGCTTTTGGTATCATACCTAAAAATTCATTACTAAGCCTAAGATCATACAAAATGCTGTTTTCCTTCTAGAGGTTTTATATTTCTACATTTTACACTGAGGTGTATGATTCATTTTGTGTTCATTTTTGCATGGGTGTAAGATCCTTCCTCTTTCCTTTCCTTTCTTTCCCTTCCTTTCCTTTTCTTTTTTCCTTTCCTTTCCCTTTCCTTTTCTTTCCCTTTCCTTCCCTTTCCTTTCCTTTCCTTTTCCTTTCTGTCCCTTCCTGCCTCCCTCCTCTCCCCTCCCTCCCTCCCTCCCTCCCTCCCTCCCTCCCTCCCTCCCTCCCTCCCTCCCTCCCTCCCTCCCTCCCTCCCTCCCTCCTTCCTTCCTCCTTCCTTCCTTCCTTCCTTCCTTCCTTCCTTCCTTCCTTCCTTCCTTCCTTCCTTCCTTCCCTCTCTCTCTTTCTCTTCCTTTCAATGTCAAATTATTCCAGTACCATTTGTTGAAAACGCTGTATTTTCTCTGTTGAATTGAATTTGAATCTTGTCAAAAATCAATTGATGGCCGGGTGCGGTGGCTCACGCCTGTAATCCCAGCACTTTGGGAGGCCGAGGCGGGCAGATCACCAGGTCAGGAGATCAAGATCATCCTGGCTAACACGGTGAAACCCCGTCTCTACTAAAAATAAAAAATAAATTAGCTGGGCGTGGTGGTGGGCGCCTTTAGTCCCAGCTAATCGAGAGGCTGAAACAGGAGAATGGCGTGAACCCGGGAGGCAGAGCTTGCAGTGAGCCGAGATGGCGCCACTGCACTCCAGCCTGGGCGACAGAGCGAGACTCCGTCTCAACAAAAAAATCAATTGACTGTATGTGAGTGCATTTTTTAATGGTCTATGTATTCTATTCTTTTGATCTTTATATATTATATTAATGTAGTAATTTTAATATCATAATTATAATATTCCCAGTCTAGTTCTAACATCTATGTCATATCTGGTCTAGTTACTATGATTACTTTGTCTATTCAGGCTGTCAACCTAGATGTTTTTTTTTTTTTTTGAGGAGGAGGAGTCTCGCTCTGTCGCCCAGGCTGGAGTGCAGTGGCGTGATCTCGGCTCACTGCAAGCTTCGCCTCCCGGGTTCCCGCCATTCTCCCGCCTCAGCCTCCGAGTAGCTGGGACTACAGGCGCCCGCCACCTCGCCCGGCTAGTTTTTTTGTATTTTTAGTAGAGACGGGGTTTCACCGTGTTAGCCAGGAGGGTCTCGATCTCCTGACCTCGTGATCCACCCGCCTCGGCCTCCCAAAGTGCTGGGATTACAGGCTTGAGCCACCGCGCCCGGCCAGATGTTTCAACTAATTATAGAAATGATCCCTGGCCGAGCGCGGTGGCTCAAGCCTGTAACCCCAGCACTTTGGGAGGCTGAGATGGGTAGATCACGAGGTCAGGAGATGGAGATCATCTTGGCTAACACGGTGAAACCCCGTCTCTACTAAAAAAATACAAAAAAATTAGCCGGGTGTGGTGGCGGGCCCCTTTAGTCCCAGCTACTCGGGAGGCTGAGGCAGAAGAATGGCGTGAACCCGGGAGGCAGAGCTTGCAGTTAGCCGAGATGGTGCCACTGCACTCCAGCCTGGGCGACAGAGTGAGACTTCGTCTCAAAAAATAAAAATAAAAAACAAATAAAATAGAAATGATCCTTGAAAGTATAGTACTAGCCTGGATGTTTTAAACACATTATGTGAAGTTTTCAAACGGATCTAAGAGTTCAAGGAGAATATTAAAGTGTATGTTTAAATTTTGTGATCATCTAATATAAGATTATTCTGGATCTTGTTATACAGTGTTAGTCGCCGTGTTTGTTTCCAGTTTAGTATATATCAGTGAGTACCCATAGCAACAGCATATAATATTTAATGAGTAGAAAAGCATGTCATGTCAGATTCTGTTAACTTTGCATGTCTTAAATTTAAAGTCATTATTATCCTACGTCTATTGCTATATTCATGTAGATTAATTTTGCCAGTTTTGCAGACCAAACTAAGTTTTTATAGTGTTTACATTAATTAGATGTTTTTATAAAAATGCCTCATTTAATAACTTGAAATTTTGGTTAAACATGGTGAAAATGACATAGTACTAGCTAATGCATTGTGGCCAACCTAATATGTAAATTTCTTATATGCATCAAGTGAAGGTTAAATGATGTCATGCTAAGTGTACAAATGAAGTGCTGTCGGTAGATCAAACAGAAGAAGAATGAGATAATTAAATAATCTGCACCATAATAGTCCATGTCACATTACAAGTGCATATTTTCACATTGCGAGAGTATATATAAGCAATGCGATACATGCACTTGCAATGTGACAGAAAGCAAAAGGAACTCACATTGCCCTCTCCTCCTCTTTTGGAATTGGCAGCCTCAACCTGAGTCCTTTGAACAGAGGCAGCCCTTCCATAAACTTATAAGGAAGCAACACAGTTACCTGTGATGGCACGAGGACACTTGGCAAAGTGGGTAAGTGGGACTTGACACCCCTCTGGAGGAAGAAGCACCTAGTTTCTAAGTTACATAGAGGCACCAAATGGCATAATGGTGGCTCTGGTTGAATAATGCTTTCTGGATCAGGTGTGATGGCTCATGCAACCTCAGGGATTTGGTAGGCCAAAGTGGGAGGATTACTTAAGGCCAGGAGTTACTGACCAGCCCAAGCAACATAGTGAGACCCCTGTCTCTACCAAAAAAAAAAAAAATACTTTTTATTTTAGGTTTGGAGGTATGTGTGAAAGTTTGTAACACAGATAAACAGGTGTCACAGAGGTTTGTTGTACATATTTTTACATCACCCAGGTGTTAAGCTCAGTATCCAATAGTTATCTTTTCTGCTCCTCTTCCTCCTCCCACGCTCCCCCTCAAGTAAACCCTTGTCTGTTGTTTCCTTCTTTGTGTTCATAAGATCTCATCATTTAGCTCCCACAAAAAAAATTTGTTTTAAGTAGCTGGGTGTGGTGGTATGTGCCTGTAGTCCCAGCTGCTCCAGAGGCTGATGCAGGATGATCACCTGGGCCCAGTAGTTCAAGGCTGTAATGAGCTGTGATTGTACCACTGTACTCTAGCCTGGGAAACAGAGTGAGATGTTGACCAAAAAAAATTTATCCTTTCCTTTGCTAGGTCTGTTGTGTCCACCAGGATACATAGAGTTGCAAGTCACAGAACACATGACAAATAGTGGCTTAAGCAATTAATACGTATATCTGGCAATAGATGGTTCTGGGGTTGGGAAGTGGCTCCACAGTGCCATTAAAGATCAGTTATTTTCTCCACACTGACGCCCTCAGAGTCTTGAATGTTCATCTCATGGTAATAAAATTGCTGCTGCAGCTCCAAGATTACATCGTCATACAATTGTATTGAACCCTCATCTGTTTTGATCAGGATTAAAAGTCATTCCCAGAAGTAAACTCCTCCTCCCACCCTAGCAGACTTCCCCTCATATATCATTGGCCTGAACTGGGTCACATAGTTACACCGGCTTTAAAGTGAGCTGGCAATGATAGCCTAAAAAGAAAGAGGAGTTGGCAACCAACAGTGTCCACAGTACTTTGAAAAAAAGTCTCTTCTACTTTCTGTCTCAAAAGCAACCTTCAAGTTTAGTGAGAAAAAAAGTACCTCAACTACTCTTCTTTTTGATTCTGGAATTTCTTTCTTAAATAAACTTGTAATCTCTATACTAATATCTAATTTATTTAGACTAATTGAAAACAAGGTAAGTTTAAGCTCATTTGAGATTTTTTAAATTATGGAATAATTTTAGCAGCATGTATATTTACACTGCAGCTTATTGGTAAGGACTGGGCTAAACAGGGAAGTCCAAGAACTAATCTTTAATGATGGAAGCTTTAATGAATAAACACTAGTTACCTGGGATAATTTCATTATTTGTATACAAAAGTATCTATCAATCTTTTTAAGCATTTTTTTTTTTCTGAACTCCCCCTCTGCCACCCTGTTTAAGATAAGTGTCATTTGTGTGTGTGTGTGTGGGTGGGTGGGTGGGGGGGGGGGGTGACAGAAAGTTAATCAAGGCAGCAGCAACTAAAGGTAACCTAGATAAATTAATGCAATATTGGCTTCTTACTGTATCCATAACTTGACTTTTCTTTGTTTATACAGAAAGACTGTTTCTGTTTAAAATGTATTTTTATTCACTCTATCTTATTTCTGGTACTTTTTTTTTTGCTCAAGAGCTTTGTATGCCTAAAAATGTGAGTGTAAATTAAATTTTGCTAAATCTTGAAGCATGCGTGTCCAATCAGGATCTTGGTATGTAGAGAAATTCTACATGCGAATCTTTCTCTCAAACAAAAAATTAAATACTCAGTCCCTAATTATTTCTTGTGTAAATATAGATTTACATATATGAAGTTTGACTAATATATGACATACTTTTCTACTTTCGTTTTTCTTAGTTGTATTATTTTCAATAATATGCACATTTCTCATAACAAAAGTTCCTGTTAAGACAACTCCCTCTTCATAAACACACACATACACATACACTCACACACACACCCCAAAGAAACAAACACTTGTAAACCCCACTTTATGTTCAGAAAAACCCCATCTTGCTCAAACTTGCCTTTTTTGTTAATGGAGCTTTTAGGAAAAAGTATGAGTGAGCTTCATTCTTCCCCCTCTGAATCACATTTCCAAGATTGTTGGTAAATTAAATTTGATCTGGGTCATTCTCATATGAAAAATACTTTCTTTTCTTTCAGTGTCCTGGATTTGCTAAACAGCCGAATGGCAAGAGAATAGAGAGAACAGTGTCCGAGTCAACCACTAAGGTAGTTACTTACACATTGCATTGTGAAATTGCCTTTTTGGTAGCATATTTAATTTTAATCCACATTATGGCTTCTGCACTTTTTGCAGAGAGGCTAAGAAAGCAAAAGACCCATCATTCCTAATTATGAAAAGTTTGATTACTTCCGAGCACCCTTTCAGTGCCATAGATATGAAGAAATAAACTCTCTACTATGTTTTAATGACATCTTCTCTATGTGATGAATTGAAGGGGTGGCCTGCCCCTCCACACCTGTGGGCGTTTCTTGTTAGGTGGAACGAGAGACTTGAGAAAAGAAATGAGACACAAAGACAAAGTATAGAGAAAGAAAAAGTGGGCCCAGGAGACTGGCGCTCAGCATACAGAAGACCCATGCCGGCACTGGTCTCTGAGTTCCCTTAGTATTTATTGATAATTATCTTTACCATCTTAAAGAAAAGGAAGTGCCAGGATAATAGGATTATTGTAGGGAGAAAGTCAGCAGTAAGACATATGAATAAAGATCTCTGTGACATGAATAAGTTTGAGGAAAAGTGCTGTGCCTCGATATGAGCATGTAAACATCTCCATAAACCTTTTTAGTGCATAAAGAGCAGCATTGCACTAGCAAGTCCTGCCTTTCGCCCTAAGGCAGTTTTCTCCTTTCTCGGTAAACAGAACATACAATCGGGTTTTATACCGAGATGTTCCATTGCCCAGGGACGGGCAGGAGACAGATGCTTTTCTCTATCTCAACTGCCAACAACCTCCAAGAGGCCTTCTTTCCTCTTGTACTGGTCCTCCTCAGCACAGACCCTTCACAGGTGTCAGGCTGGGGGACAATCAGGTCTTTCCCATCCCAGGAGGCCGTATTTCAGACTATCACGTGGGGAGAAACCTTAGACAATACCTAGCTTTCCTAAGCAGAGGTCCCTGCGACCTTTGGCAGTGTGCGTGTCCCTGGGTACTTGAGATTAAGAGAATGGTGATGACTTTTAACCAGCAAGCTGCCTTCAGGCACTTGTTTAACAAAGCACAGCCTGCACAGCCCAAAATCCTTTAAACCTTGAGTCACCATAGCACATGTCTCTTGCAAGGACAAGGTTGGGGGTAGGGTCACAGATTAACAGCATCTCAAATACAGAACAAAATGCAGTCTCTTATGTCTACTTCTTTCTATATAGACACAGTAACAGTCTGATATTTCTTTTCCCCACATTTCCCCCTTTTCTTTTCAACAAAACCACCATTGTCATCATGGCTCGTTCTCGATGGTCACTGTCTCTTTGGAACTGTTGGGTATACCTGCTGACTAACAGCAGACAGAACAGGCACACAAGGATTAATATGAAATTTTCATTAGTAGTACTTTATATGGTCTTAACGGAAGTGACAGGGTTAAGATTTGCGAGGCCATCAGCAACTCCTGCAATTGCCTCAGTTTCTGGCACCAACACAGAGATCACATACTTCACCAAGTAATAAAATATCACAAAGCAAGTGGAGGCAGGATGAGATCACAGGATGGCGTTAAAATTAAAATTAAAATTGCTAATGTAATTTCGGGCATGCATTGTCATTGATAACATCTTATCAAGAAACAGAGTTTGAGAGCAGACAACCTGTCTGACCAAAATGTATTAGGCGTGAATTTCCTTGTCCTAATAAGCCTGGGAGCGCTACAGGAGACCGGGGCTTATTTCATCCCTTCAGCTTCAACCGTAAAAGACAGCACGCTTCCAAGGGGGTCATTTATAGGCCTACCCTCAGAGCGCGTTCTCTTTCTCAGGGATACTCCTTGTTGAGAAAAAGAATTCATTGATATTTCTCCTATTTGCTTTTAAAAAGAGGAGAAATATGGCTCTGTTCTGTCCGGCTCACCAGTGGCCTTTTCAAGGTTACCTCCCTTGTTCCCTGAACATTGCTGTTATCCTGTTCTTTTTTCAAGATGCCCAGATTTCATATCGTTCAAACACACATGCTCTACAAACAATTTGTGCAGTTAACTCAATCATCACAGGGTCCTGAGGTGACATATATCCTCCTCAGCTTACAAAGAAGATGATGGGATTAAGAGATTAAAGACAGACATAAGAAATTATAAAAGTATTAATTTGGGAGAACTAATAAATGTCCATGAAATCTTCACATTTTATGTTTTTCTGCCATGGCTTCAGCCGGTCCCTCCCTTCAAGGTCCCTGACTTCCTGCACATCTATACTTGATATCACCACTTTGTTCATCTTGCGAGTCAATGGTGCTCGATTTTGGTGTTTCCGTCTCCATGGAGGTGCAGAACTTCAAATGTTTAGTGGGTATCCAAAGAGGAAGTTGATTTTCTCCTGGTGAAACACAAGCAAAACCTCTTCCCCAGGTTATCACCTTCCCTATTTCCCATGTCTTATTTTTGTTGTCTTTCCACCAAATCAGTTTTCCTTCATGTGAGCTGTTCTTTTTACCAGTAAGATGTTGTTCTGCAAAAGTAGTAGTCTGATTTCTATAAATGTTTAAAAAATTTAAAGTATAGAATGCTAGATTAAGCTGCATCTGAGGAGTGGTACACTCCTTGCTGTTTCCCCCTTCTTTTTGTTTAAATAACTGAGTTTTGCGGGTTCTATTAGTTCTTTCAACTATGGCCTGTCCTTGGGAAATATAAGGAATTCCTGTTGCTGTAGTAGCTTGAGTAGTTACATTTTGTTTATTTGAGACTAGGCAATTCTTTTTTAGATGACCAATTTGACCACAATTATAACATTTTCCCCCAAATGTTCGAACTTGTCCTCCTAAAGCAACTCCTGTGATTGCTTGAGCCATAAGCATAGCTTTATGCATAGCTCCTCCAATTCCATCGCAGGCTTTAACGTACTCTGAGATTACATCTGATCTTGCCAGAACCCTTTCTTTTAATGGCTTAATGGCTGATTGACAATCAGGATTGGCATTTTCATATGCCATCAACTCCATTATGGCCTTATGGGCATTCTCATCCGTAATTGACTTTTTAGCAGCATCTTGAAGTCTTGCTACAAAATCAGGGTAGGGCTCTTTAGAGCCTTGTCTTATTGTATTAAAGGAGGGGCAGGTGGTTCCTGGTCTTGGATTTTCTCCCAGGCCCTAAGGCAGATAGCCCTAATTTGCTCAATGGCCTCATTTGGCATTATTACTTGTTGGCTAGCAGTGCTTCAATTTTGACCTATTCCTGATAGTTGATCTACATCTATATTAATTGGAGGATTGGCAGTCCTATTTCTTCGGACCTGTACTTGTGCCCCATCAATCCACCAAGTCTTAAATTGTAAAAATTGAGAGAGTGAGAGTGATGATTTTGCCAGAATCTCCCAATCATAAGGAATGAGTCTATGTCCATGAGCAATGGAATCTAATAATGTTCTCATGTAAGGAGAGTTGGGTCCATACTGTTTTACTCCCTCTTTCATTTCTTTTAGCATTTTTATACAAAAGGACCCATTTCTGGCTTCAGCTATGGGAGGCTCTCCCTCATGGGCCCCTTCTCCAGGTGGTCTTGATTCTAATATTACCACGCCTCAATTGGGAATTGCCACGCCTCAATATCTCCTTGTTTTCTTGCCTCATCAATAATTTTATGTAATGCACTACCCTGTGTACTAGGCAGTGCTGTAGGATTAAGTCTCATGGTGGGCAGCTGAGGATATGGCACCCTGCCCTGTGGCGCTGGAAATGTTCCTGGCTGTCCATATGGATTTTCTGGGGGCAGCCGATACTGAAGTTCGGCTGGCGGCCAGTATTGATAGGCTACTGGCGGCTGGGTCTTACTTTCTACTGGCTGATATTGTGGAACTGTATTTGGATTGGCATTGCCATGACAGAGACTCTATCTTTTTCTATTTGATCTTCTTTTGGAGTTTGTACTTGTTTAACCTGCATTTGAGGTTGTAAAGTTACAGGCATCTGAGCTGCTGTAAGGAGTTGGCCATCGTGGTGTAGACTCTGATGGCTCTGCTAATTCTGGACCTTTTTCTTCTAATTTTAACGTTTCAGGATATATCACCTCCTGTAATTGATTATCGTCAACATTTTGCATTGACCGAGCCATTACCGGCTCTGCTACACATTTACAGTGTGAACTTTCTGTTCTTTTCTGGGATTCTATCCCTGCCTCTTTTTCACAATCTACTGCACAGCTTTTAGGGACATCAGAAACTGAAACGCTATCTTCTTCTGTTTGAAACGGTTCTAAAGCTATTTTAATAATGACCCAATCATTCCATACTGTAAGTGGGATGATTTTACCTTTCCTACTTGCTTGTTTTAATTCTTTGCCAATTTTTTCCCAGTCTTTTAGATCTAAAGTTCCCTGTTCCGGAAACAATGGGCAAAACTGTTCTATTGTTTGAAATAGCGTAATTAGATTTTTGGTAGAGACTTTAACTCCCCCTCTTTTTGAGAGAATTTTAATAAAGCTGCGATAAGAGGCATATTTACTTTTAGTTTGCCCCATTGTTACCCTAGGTTCTTCCGAGCGCACAAGCTTACCGCAAGGCTGACTGTAGACGTGCTCGGGAGTCTCTCGTCGACTTGTCCTCAATGACCACTCTCGAGCGTACCTTCACCTTAGAGAAAAGCACCCACGTTGGGCAGCAGATGAAGGGGTGGCCTGCCCCTCCACACCTGTGGGCATTTCTCGTTAGGTGAAACGAGAGACTTGAGAAAAGAAATGAGACACAGAGACAAAGTATAGAGAAAGAAAAAGTGGGCCCGGGGACCAGCGCTCAGTATACAGAGGACCCACGCCAGCACCGGTCTCTGAGTTCCCTTAGTATTTATTGATAATTATCTTTACCATCTTAAAGAAAAGGAAGTGGCAGGATAATAGGATCATTGTAGGGAGAAAGTCAGCAGTAAGACATATGAATAAAGATCTCTGTGACATGAATAAATTTAAGGAAAAGTGCTGTGCCTTGATATGCACATGTAAACATCTCCATAAACCTTTTTAGTGCATAAAGAGCAGCATTGCGCTAGCAAGTCCTGCCTTTCACCCTAAGGCGGTTTTCTCCTTTCTCGGTAAACAGAACATACAATCGGGTTTTATACCGAGATGTTTCATTGCCCAGGGACGGGCAGGAGACAGATGCTTTTCTCTATCTCAACTGCCAACAACCTCCAAGAGGCCTTCTTTCCTCTTGTACTGGTCCTCCTCAGCACAGACCCTTCACAGGTGTCAGGCTGGGGGACAATCAGGTCTTTCCCATCCCAGGAGGCCGTATTTCAGACTATCACGTGGGGAGAAACCTTAGACAATACCTAGCTTTCCTAAGCAGAGGTCCCTGCGACCTTTGGCAGTGTGCGTGTCCCTGGGTACTTGAGATTAAGAGAATGGTGATGACTTTTAACCAGCAAGCTGCCTTCAGGCACTTGTTTAACAAAGCACAGCCTGCACAGCCCAAAATCCTTTAAACCTTGAGTCACCATAGCACATGTCTCTTGCAAGGACAAGGTTGGGGGTAGGGTCACAGATTAACAGCATCTCAAATACAGAACAAAATGCAGTCTCTTTTGTCTACTTCTTTCTATATAGACACAGTAACAGTCTGATCTTTCTTTTCCCCACAATGAATTTGCTCAAATCATCTTGGAAGCCACTTCAGCTTATACTCATTAGGGCCTAAAGGAAGATTTTAAAGTCTTTTCATTGCAGTTGGCCTGCACTTACCTTCTGTCAGAAAGTCTTCTTTGAAAGAGATATGCTGAGCCTGAGACCTCTCAAAGCCTCACAACTGAAGGGCTAGAGAGGCCTTGGCAGGGGTGGGGTGGGTGAGAGGAGGGAGCAGAACAAGGGCACTGATGATCACAGGCAATGAGTGCTGCCCTACCCATTCCACACATGATTAGAATTCCAACTGGTGGGACTCTGGCTGGCAGTCACTTTCAGATAAACTGGTGTCCTTAGCCTGCTGGACATGTCACTGGGCTGCAAAGTGGGGTAGTGCAGCAGTTCTTTCTGTCCTCATGCAGGCTTGTTATCATACGTGAGGGTCAAGACAGATCAAAGATAGCAGTTGTATACTCTCACTTACATTAGAGTCCTGCAGTAGAGGCAGTTGTGTACCCTGATCCACAAGTCTTCCTTCAAAAAGGCAGCATGGACGCAGGCAGACCTTGTTCAAATCCTGGCTCTGCCAGGTGTAATAGATGAATGATTATGGGCAAATTATTTGACTCTGCTGCCTATTTTCTCATTGGGGAAATGAAGATAATAATCCCTGCTAGCTTCTAAGCCCCTATATGACAAATCCGGGTTTAGAGTAAAAAGCCAAGGCTGAGCAAAGTGGCTCACATCTGTAATCCCAGCACTTTGGGAGGCCAAGGCAGGTGGATCACCTGAGGTCAGGAGTTCGAGACCAGCCTGGCCAACATGGTGAAATCCCATTTCTACTAAAAATACAAAAATTAAATTAGCTGGGCATGGTGGTGGGTGCCTATAATCCCAGGTACTTGGGAGGCTGAGGCAGGAGAATCGCCAGGAGGCAGAGATTGAAGTGAGCCGAGGTCGTGCTATTGCACCCCAACCTGGGCAACAAGAGCAAAACTCCATCTCAAAAAAAAAAAAAAAAAAAAAGTCACAAAGACTTTTTTTTTTTTTTTTTTTTTTTTTTGAGACAAAGTTTTACTCTATCGCCTAGGCTGGAGTTTAATGGCGTGATCTTGGCTCACTGCAACCTCTGCCTCCCGAGTTCAAATGAATCTTGTGTCTCGGCCTCTGGAGTAGCTGGGATTACAGGCGTGTACCACCACACCTGGCTCATTTTTGTATTTTTAGTGAGACAGGGTTTCACCGTGTTGGGCAGGCTGCTCTCGAACTCCTGACCTTAAGTGATTCACCTGCCTCAGCCTCCCAAAGTCCTGGGATTACAGGTGTGAGCCACTGCACCCGGCCAAAAGTCAGAAAGACTTTTAATAGTCTCCTGTCAGTTTCCTTTACTTCCTTCTCTTGCAAATACCTTTCCTGTACTGATGTGGAGAGTAAGAAGAGCTCCCATCCAGAGTGAGGGCAGGAGAAAAATTTATGACCATCTGGCCTGTGCAGGCTGGTAGATGTGTGTACAGGGCAGTTTAAAAGAACAACATGAATCAAAAGCAGCCATAAAGGTGAGTTACATAATATACCCTCCCCACCCACTTTACAAAATGCAATCTCAGGGTTTCCAAGGCTTGGAACCTCTAAATGGGTATTTTCACCTTCAGCTTAAATAGCTGTATGACCACCCATTAGTCTTAAGACTGTGGGTGTATTTTTATGGAAGTCTAGTGTGCTATATTGCCCTCTGCACCTCTTTTTTGAGAGTGCATCTACCAGTAACTTTCAGAATTTCTACACACACCTGTACACATGCAGCAGCTCTCAGTTCCTGGACTCCTCTCCTCTTCTTTGAGTCTCCTTAAACACTCTCCCCTGAGAGACAGTTGCAGGCAAGGTAAGCTCATTCCTTCCTCTTTTCATATCTTCTTTTCTTCCAGGGACGCTCCATGCCCAGCTAACCCTAGGGTGACTGTTGCCTGTATTCCCTGAGACAGGGACTAGTGCAGGGCAAATGCCATCAGACCTGACAAAAGTGGGGGAAGTCCTCCTTGTACAGTCTCCCTAAGAAAGTGTTTTCTTCTTCACAATTCCCAGGTCAGGGCTAGATGAATCTGTGTTTATCATTGTGCCAGTCACCAAAGGGGCAGAGGACACTCTTCCTTCCTTTCACCTTATCCTGAAGTGCCATTCAGGCAGAGGATATAAATCCTAGAGCCAACGCCTTCTAGTTTCCCGAAATGACTGCTCATTCATCCTCCCTTTCTCACACCACTTTTGAGCAGCTGTTTGTATATGACACTGCACCAGTGGGGACAGCTCACTCTTTTCCCCAAGCAAGGCTCATTGCCTATTCACATCTTAAAGTAGGATTGACTAAGATGAAAGGAAGTGTAAGAGCTGTGAGGGACTCCTGTTGCTGGCAGAACCCAAACACCAGGGCCCCTCTGCAAAGAAGGCGTCTCACACACCATAAGTCACGACTCAAAGCACTCAAAGAGTGCCCTTCTCTTTAGACTAATGTGACCTTGGAATCACAATTAGCCTTTCCTTTTGCCCCAGAGCCCTTCTTTGTGATAAACCAATAAGAATTCAGCCAAACTCTTTTTTTTTTCTTTTTTTGAGATGGAGTTTCACTCTTGTTGCCCAGGCTGGAGTGCATTGGTGTGATCTCAGCTCACCGCAACCTCCGCCTCCCGGGTTCAAGAGATTCTCCTGCCTCAGCCTACCAAGTAGCTGGGATTACAGGCTTGTGCTACCACACCTGGCTAATTTTGCATTTTTAGTAGAGACGGGATTCTCCATGTTGGTCAGGCTGCTCTCAAACTCCCAACCTCAGGTGATCCGCCCGCCTCCGCCTACCAAAGTGCTGGGATTACAGGCATAAGCCACTGCACCCAGCCCAGGCAAACTCTTAAGTGCAAGATTGACGATATGAGAATATCAAGCGAAGACTATTTACAAAATGCCAAATTTTAACTACCCAACATAGAGACTGGATCCTTTTAGCTTCTTAGCTCCACTGCCAAATTGCTCAGGTTCTACCTTTCAGAGACTGGTCACTGAAAAAAAAACAAGGAAAGGTATCTCCTAGTCTTGAGAAAGGAAAGGGTCTTTCTAAATGGGCCCTACAACCTTTGTGTTCAGGTTCAAAATAGAATGCTTATCATCTTTGACAATCTGAGTTCTTCCTCAGATGTCCCTCATTCTTAAACCAAAAGTCATTTCTATAGCTAACTACGTGGAGTAGAATGCTGGAACTTGGAATCAACATTCTGACCCAGCCACTTACAGCTGCAACCTTGAGCTTTCTGGGCCTCACTTTCTTTCTTCATATGCAAAATGCACAAAAGGGCCTGCAAACACTTAGCTCACAGAATCATTCGTTTTTAAGATAGAATAAAATAGCATATGAGGAAACGTTGGGAGCTCTAAATAGCTCCATACGTGTAAACAATTATTAGACTAAATTCTTAATAATGACTCATTATTAATTCCAAATCTGCTCTGCTATTCCCTTATAGAACCTGAGGGTTCTCTACTCATTTTCTTCTGTCATTCCACTTGATTCATCTTTTTCAACATCTCCCTTCCTCAACTTGTGAAACACACACATACACACACACACACACACACTTTAATTCTTTCATCCATTATTCTAATTCCTGTCAATTAATTTTGATTCATCACACATTTACATTTCCAAAATAACTGCATTTGCATATGATTTGCTCTTGCTTACATAAAAAGGGGTCAGCTAGATACAGCAATTAAGGGGTATGTCAGTCAGGTTTAAATTGGGGAAACAGAAACAACCTTATGTATTTCCAGAAGAAAGGAGTTATAAAAACAAGAAATTAAGTGCTTATAAAATTCATTAGAAGCACTAAAGAAACTGAAGTTAGGGACCACCAGTGCACTCTGGATTTCAAGGGTACACCACAATGGCTGTAGTCTACAGGTCAGCTACCAAAACTGCCTCTCGATGCTCATGACTTTGGTGACTGCTGAAAGATGGGTTTTGGCTTCAAATACACATTTACAATGTTGCTTAACAGCAACAGCAATAGGAAAATAACTTTCACCTTACTTTAATCTCACATGAGGGCATCTCCGTGGTAGAGTCTAATTAGTATTCGGAAATCTAGCTGCAAGGGAATCTGAAAAAAAGTAGTTTCTGACTTTCTGGCTCCTAAAGTTCAAAAGCATACATAGGGGACTTTGAGAATGGATGTTTACTTCTAGCTAACAATAACCCACTCAAGGGAGGAATTTTAATCTTTACAAAGAATGAGCAACTCAGCTATGGTCTAAACTAGAGCTTGAGAGGAGAAGGAACAGGGTGCACAGATCTTATAGTTGCAGGCTTTATGAATACCTGTTGAGATTTTTTTTTGGCAGTCCTTTTTTCTATGGTTTGTTTTTGGTTTTGTTTTGTTTTGTTTTAGACAGTTTCACTCTGTTGCTCAGCCTGGAGTGCAGTGGTGCAATCTCATCTCAGCTCACTGCAACCTCCTCCTCCCAGGTTCTGGTGATTCTTGTGTCTCAGCCTCCCCAGTAACTGGAAATATAGGCATGCCGCACTATGGTCGGCTAATTTTTGTATTTTTAGTAGAGACGGGGCTTTGCCATATTGCCCATGCTGGTCTCAAACTCCTGGCCTCAAGTGATCCACCTACCTTGGCCTTCCAAAGTGCTGGAATTACAGGCATGAGCAACAACACCTGGCCATTTTTTTTTTCTAGTTTTTAAGACATCTAACTCAGAGTAGAAATTTTAAAATATTCATGAAGAGTGGATCCAGCCATAAGCAAAAATTATTCCACATTTATTAAAGAAATATTTTGTGAACCCTTACTATGTGTCGGACTGTGACAGACTCTGGGGATGTAATAGTAAACAAGATAGAGGTGGTTCCTACTCTCATGAAGGGTTTGGGAGAGTAGGGCATTAGGAGGGCCTGGCTGACTACCCAAGTTCAAAGCCTACCTTCACCACATATTAGCTTGAACACAATTTAACTTCTCTAAGTCTATCACCTTATCTGTAAGATACAGGTAATCAAAGAACCTACATCATTGAGATATAGTGAAAATTAAATGAGATAATGTCTGTAAAGTGCTAAGCATACTGCCTAGTGCATGGCAGGGTCTGAATAAATGTTGGCGGAGGGTGTAAACAAATAAAAAAGTAATCACAATACAGGACACTGATAAGTGCTTTAATACAAGAAAAACAGCACATATGAGAAGAGTCACTAACCCAGACCCAGGGGGCCCACAGAAGGCTCGTGAAGTAAATTAATAAATTCTGGGTTGAGTCAGAGTTAGTTATTAGGGATAAGGATGAGAAAACAGTATTTACCAACTAGGATAGAGCATGCCACATTTGATGACTAAAAGGAGTTCGGTGTGTGGTTAGAGTAAAGGGAGTAAGGTGAGGTTGAGAGGCAATGAGGAGCCAGATCATGAGGGACTTGTAAGATTTTTAAGAATTCGCATTTTATTCTGAGAGTACTGAGGAGCCATTGAATGATTTAAAGTCAAACAGTGATCTGATCTGATTTATAATTTAGAAAACATCCCTGTCTTAGGCTGTTTTGTGTGGCTGTGACAGAATAATCTGGGAGTGGGTAATTTATAATGAATAGAAATTTATTTCTCACAGTTCTGGAGGCTGGAAAATCCAAGATTGAGGGGCCAGCATCTTGTGAGGGCCTTCTTGCTGTGTCATTCCATGATGAAAGGGCAAGAGAGCAAGAGGCGACCAAACTCACTTTTATAACAAACCCACTCTTGCAATAATGATGTTGATCCATTCATGAGGACAAATCCCTCATGACCTAATAACCTCTTAAAAGTCCCACATCTCACCACTGTTGCATTGGGGATTAAGTTTCCAACACATGAACCTTGGGGGACACACTTAAACCATAGTAATCCCTTTGGCTGGAGTATACAGAGTGGCTGAGAGGAGGAAAAGATTACTGCAGAAAGTCCAACCTGAATTCTTCAGTAATTTAAGAAGGAGAACCTGGGGAGTGGCAGAAAGATCAAGAAAAGTGGAATAATTCTGGAGATATTTAGTAGGTTCCCTTGGCTGGAAAGTACAGTATACATTTTTCACTGCCTTCCTTCTTCCTTTCTCTTTCTTTCTTTTTCTCTTTATTCCTTTTTATTAGGGAGCAAAACTTCTTTAAATAATTCACCTTCTTAGGTAACAGATAGTGCTATCTGATCAGTTAGTGGCCTTCAAAGCATATGCCCCATGTTAGATATTTAACACAGTTATTTAACATTATTGCAAATTTATAGTCATACGTAAAAAAAGATGATATAGGGACTACATTTGCATTTGGCTTTTGTTTTGATAGCCCTCAAATCCTGCAGCTATGCTGCAGATACTTCAGGTGAACAACCATTTTCTTTTTAGGATAATCTTTTGATCTGAGCTACTTGTCCAAGCAGCCATGATAGGGGTAACTAAAAGTATCATGTTGTGCAACCCTTACTATTCTTCTAGTTTCTGACTCTGTTTTTCATGGTGGAAGCAAATTTTGAGGGTGTTTGGGGGTATTAAAAGAGGGACGGTGCCCCTTAAAACCCTCGCCAAAGAGGTGGGTAGAGCAGACCTGTTTTTTGGCACCAGGTGAGTATATCAGAAAGGTCCCATGACCCAAGCTGAGCTAATAGGATTCTCTTTCTGTGATTTGAACCAAGACATGGAAACTGAGGTCAGCAGATGTTGGGAACTGGAGGTCATGTTTAGATCTGTGCCATAGTTTAGGCCGTGAAAATTCAAATCATTTTAATGGAGCAGCAGGAACCAAGAAACTTTCAGAGAAGGATAATGCTAATGCATGGCCTAGATAACAGATTATGTGGAGGGAAGGAGTAAGTAGGAGGGAGGGAGTGAGAGAGAAAGAACGAAGTTTAGAAGCTTCTAGATGCCAACAAGGCCAGCTTGGATTCAGAGAGTATTGAACTCCCATCTCTCACCCTCAAGACAGCATTTCCCACACTCTCCTTAGTCCCTAGAAGCCACAGCCTATATGTCCCGAATTTATCCAGGATCACACTTCCCTTGGAATGCCTTCCTTTTTTTTCATCAGTTTCTACCCTCCCACAAAAATTAATAAAACTTAGTTTACTTCCTACAAGGTGCTGGACCTGCAGATATTAAGAAGACATTTTCGATGTCTACACTACATATTTTCTTCTTATAGCAACACTATATTTATCGTCAATCTTCTCTACCTTCTATTACAAGCCCAGTCTGAGAAATTCAGATGAAGTTGGCTTTTCATCCTATTCCCCTCCCCTTTCAAGCCTAGTGTGGGCAAGTGACCCAGGTTTGGCCAACCAGTTCCTCTTTCTAGTCACAGTGATTGATAAGGATGGGCACATGATCAGTGTAGGCCTAATCAGAGTCTTCATTGAGACTTTTATTGGCATTCTGGGCAAAGATCCTGTCTTTCAGTGGGATTATGACCTATAAGGACAATGTTGTTTAGGGCTGCCAGCAGCCACCTTGTTTCAATATGGAGAGCACTCGTCTGAGAATAAAAGGAATCACAGAGGAAAGTAAAATAGGAGGTGGTGAGAGAAAGAAACAGATTCTTGATGATACTATCAGAATTCATGGATATAGTAGTCCCTAAAACCGAATCTACCCATTAGACTTCCCAATCAAATAGATCAATAAATTTCCTGGTTGACTTAAACCCCAGTTTGAATAGGGTTTCCGTTATTGTTTCTGAAACAATCCTGAGTAATACAAGCAACTCATAAAATTAAAAGTGGGCCGGGTGCGGTGGCTTATGCTTGTAATCCCCCACTTTGGGAGGCCGAGGTGGGCGGATCACTTGAGGTCGGGAGTTCGAGACCAGCCTGGCCAACACGGTGAAACCCTGTCTTGCTAAAAATACAAAAATTAGCCTGGCACGGTGGTGGGCACCTGTAATCCCAGCTACTTGAGAGGCTGAGGCAGGAGAATCCCTTGAACCAGGGAGATGAAAGTTGCACTGATCCAAGATGGTGCCACTGCACTCGGCCTGGGTGACAGTGCGAGACTCTGTCTTAAAAAAATAAAAATAAAAATAAAAATAAAAATGGAAAGCACACAGTTACTAACCTTGAATTATTTCAACTCCAGCCATAGAAGGAATCTGGGTTGTGAAAATTGAGACTAGCAGGTCTGATTGGTGCAAATGTTTCTTGTGCCGTCATTTCCTCTGAAATTAGTTTAGTTATTATGGGAGAGTTGTTTAGAGTAGCTCAGCTGAGACACTGTTATTTTTTACATCTGACAAATTTGGGAGTCATGGGATTGAAATTCCAAGTTAGATCTGACTTAACTACATTGTGAAGTATTGACCTAATGGAAAAAGTATTTTGTATTTTAATCTCCCTATCCTTTATTTAATACTCCCTTGAGCCAAATGTGTTTTTCATTTGGGTGACTTAAAGGAAGTAGGCAGAGATATTCTCAGATGTCATTTCAGGGAATGATTTTACTTCTTAATCAATTATACCCTTTTCAAGTCTGTTAGTACTGATTTTTCTGTCTCCTATTTTTGCTCTTGGGAAAACTGTATAAGTAGTAAGATTTTCAGTCTCAAGAAAATAATTGAAAATATAAAATTTTCAATTTGAACCACTTCCCCCAGTATCTGAAAGAAGCCATGATGAACAAATGAGCAAATATCTGAGTTAGCTGAAGAAATTTATTATTTTTAATGGCATGCAATACTTATCGGTTACAGAAACCTGTGTACTTTCTCTCTTTCACTGTGGTGCCGGAAGTATTGCTATGCTTATACTTTTTTATTGAGACGGAGTCTTGCTCTGTCGCCCGAGCTGGAGTGCAGTGGCTGGATCTCAGCTCACTGCAAGCTCCGCCTCCCGGGTTTACGCCATTCTCCTGCCTCAGCCTCCGGAGTAGCTGGGACTACAGGTGCCCGCCACCTCGCCCGGCTAGTTTTTTGTATTTTTTTAGTAGAGACGGGGTTTCACCGTGTTAGCCAGGATGGTCTCGATCTCCTGACCTCGTGATCCGCCCGTCTCAGCCTCCCAAAGTGCTGGGATTACAGGCTTGAGCCACCGCGCCCGGCCGCTTATACTTGATAATTAGATTTTAAAATTTGGGAACATAAATTGGGTGAGACAGCTCATGCCTTTAATGCCAGTACTTTGGGAGACCCAGGTGAGAGGGTTGCTTGAGGCCAGGAGTTCAAGACCAACCAGAGCAACATAGCAATATCCCAGCTCTTAAAAAAATGTGGAACGTATTTCATTTGTGAATTATTATTTGAATAATTACATAAATTATAAGTCTGAGTGAAATTTTGGTGACTTAAAGCTGCAAGAAGGAGGATCTTGATCTAGGGACATTGTTTATTCCATGGACATAAAAATGTTTGCTTGTGAGGAAAAGGAAGAGAGAAATGCCAATCATTTTAGCTCTATCCTAATGATATCTATCTTGAAGAAAAGTGAAAAAAGCAAAAGAGAGAAAAATATAGAAATGTGGAAAACTTTCTTCCCAAAGAAGCAGGGTTTTCTTAGGATAATATTTTTAATAGAAATACATGAAATAAATATTCAATAGCTGACTTGATTCTAGAAACTAAAGGACTTGACTCCAGGAATATAGGCATGTCTTTTTGTTCTTCCTATGAAAGATGATCCCTAATATTACTTTGTTGTTTGTTTCTTTGTTTTAAGACAGAGTCTTGCTGTGTAGCCCAGGTTGGCATGAAGTGGCACAGCCTCCTGAGTAGCTGGGATTACAGGCACGCACCACCACACCCAGCTAATTTTTGTATTTTTAATAGAGACAGGGTTACACCATGTTGGCCAGGCTGATCTCAAACTCTTGACCTCAAGTGATCTGTCCACCTCAACCTCCCAAAGTGCTGGGATTACAGGTGTGAGTCACTGCGCCCAGCCCCTAATATTAATTTGGAAGCCAGCTATATAAACATGAAATGGTTTTACCCTAATTTGTGATGAAAATGTATAATCAATCTTGTCTAGATAGATAGGAAAACAGGTGAGCTTACGTGCCCATGAGCATATATACCCCCTTTGTTAGACTTCACATATGCACATCTCTCTCAGACCCAATAGACGCTTAAGCCTGCCCCTTCATAACAGGTATTTACGGCATGGAAAGTTCTGGTTTGGTCTGTCTGCCTTGAGCCATTGGGAAACTGAACTGGCTCCAGTGAACTGGAAGGTTTAGGCAGTGGAAGAATGACTCTACTTCCTTCTTTATAGCCTAAAGTAATTTCCAGCTGTCAGAAAGTTGAAATATTGGGAAAAATATTACCTAAGTTAAAATAAGCATCCCTGAGAATAAATCACTATATATAAAGGTGCATCTATTGTGCAAGACTTGATATTCTCACATCTTATAAATCAGGTTTTACTGAAAACAAACTCATTATTGGTATGTTTTTGGCAATTTGTTTTCATTGGTTGATATTTAGACTATTGGAATATCCCCAAAGCCATTACTCTCTAAGATTGCAACTTCCAGAAACATTCTTGACAAATGCATCAGTAGAAACAACGGAACACTTAAAAAAATTGGTGTTTGTATTTAGCAACTGTGAAGTTTAACCTAAAGTTGGTGACATGCTTTTTTAACAAAGCTCTTTACTCACACATGGTTTATTTTATTTTATTTTATTTTATTTTATTTTATTTTATTTTATTTCATTTCATTTTATTGATACAGAGTCTCGTTGTTGCCCAGGGTGGAGTGCAGTGGCATGATCTCAGCTCACTGCAACCTCTGCCTCCCAGGTTCAAGCGATTCTTGTGCCTCAGCCTCCCGAATAGCTGGGACTACAGTCATGTGCCTCCATGCCCGGATAATTTTTGTATTTGTAATAGAAGCAGAGTTTCACCATGTTGGCCAGGTTGGTCTTGAACTCCTGGTCTCAAGTGATCCTCCCACCTCAGCCTCCCAAAGTGTTGGGATTACAGGCGTGAGCCACTATGCCCGGCCCACACATGGTTTTATTTGATCCACATAGCAAACCCGTAAAGTACACCTCCTAGTAATAACTAAACTAATTTCAGTGGAAATGGAAGCATAAGAAAAATTTGCACCAATTAGACTTGCTAGTCTCAGTTTTCATACCCGTATTCACTCTATTGCCGGAGCTGAAGTGGCTCAAGATTGGTAACTGTACACTTCTAGATGTTATAACTTTCTTGTATTACTTAGGACTATTTCAGAAGCAAATAACAATAACCCTATTCAAATTAGAGTTTGCTTATTGTATGGCTTTGGGCAAGTCATTTATTGCTAAGCCTTTATTATGTCAACTGGAACTAAGCCAAATAAGGAATTTATTGATTTATTTAATTGGGAAGTCTAATGGATAGATCTAGCTTTAGGAACAGCTATATCCAACAGAAATTATTCCTTACTGGAGCCTGGAAAGTCCAAGATTAAGGCATCAGCAGATTCGGTGTGTGGTGAGGGCTTGGTGCCTGGTTGGTAGATGTGTCATCACATGGTAAAAAGAACAAATGAGCTCCCTTGAGCCTCTTTTAATCCCATTTATGAGGGCTTCCAGCTCATGATCTAGTCCTTCTCAAAGGCTCTATGCATGAGTATGTTCTTGCTCTGCTCTAAAGAAATATCTGAGACTAGGTAATTTATAAAGAAAAGTGGTTTGATTGGCTCATGGTTCTGCAGCTTGTACAGAATGCATAGCGGCTTCCAGGGAGGCCTCAGAAAGCTTTTACTCATGGTGAAAGGCAAGGGGGAAGCAGGCAGGTCTTACATGGCTGGAGCATGAGGAGTGGGTGGAGGGAGATGCTACACACTTTTAAACATAGATACCATAACTAGATACCATAACAACTCACTATCAAGACAACAGCTCCCTGGAGGATGGTGTTAAACCATGACCCAATCACCTCCTACTAGGCACCACCTCCAATGTGGGATTACATTCAACACAAGATTTGGGTGAGGACACAGATCCAAACCGTATCACCCTACCTCTTAAGACCATGACATAGGGGATTAGGTTTCAACATATGAATTTTGGGGGAAACAGCATTCAGACCTTAGCACATGGTAAGGTATCTCTTAGTCTGTTCTCCAATCTCTGCTGAGAAGTCCTATTATCTCAGTTATAAACTTTTATTTATTGATCATCTACTATATGCTAGGTGTTCTACATACATTACCTCTAATCTTCACATCTCTGCAGCTTGGTAGGTATTGTTATCCTCATTTTACAGATGTAGCCAGTATAACATAGCAGTGAAACAAGATGAGAGAGTAGCCAGGTGTCAAGAGTAGAGCCTTCAATCAAAACTGTCAGGGTTTGAATCTGGTTCCATACATGCTAGCAGTCTGAACCCAGACCAGTTACTTCATTTCCCTGTGCCCCTGTAGGCTTATCTCTAAGATAGAATAAAATCATACAAACTCACAGAGTTATTGTGAGTGTTAAATGAGTTAACATCTGTAAACATTTTATAGTGCTTGGGCTTCCAGTAACACCCAATGAATATTAACTACTATTATTAATTTGGTGTGCCCCAGGGTTGAACCTGAGGACCTCCTTTTCACTCTGTTTCTCCCTAGGTAACCTCATCTAGTCCCATGACTTTAAATATAAACTATACTGAAGACCCTAAATTTATATCTCCTGCCAAACACACTTTTCAAACGTTGAGTCAGCTCATGTCACTTCTGCACTCATAACCCTTGAATGGCTTCCCATCCCTTCTCTGTGAAAAAAACAGAGCCTTAATCAAGACCTGCAAGGCCCTGTATGATCTGTCCTACTGTTTGGACCTGTCTTTGAGTGCTTTCCACATTCTGTTTTCTCCATTCACCTTGGTGTGCTTGTCAGACACCCCCAAGCACTCTTAGTCTTCTGACTCTTTATACTGGCAGCCCTGCCTAGTATATTCTTCCCTAGATATTCAAGTGACACATGCCTTCACTTCATTTAGGTCCCTGTTCAAGTACTGTCTTATCAGAGAGGCCATCTTTGACTACTGCAATAAAAGAGGATTTTCTTTCTTTCTCTTTTCTTCACATTCTGCTTTATTTTTCTTTATGGTACTTTTTACCATTATGTTTATTCCTTTGTTTACAGTCTGTTGATTTCCTCTGGAATGTAAGCCATATTAAAGCAGGGACTCTGTTTTGTTCACAGCCCCTAAATCAGTGCTTGGTGCATGGCTGACACTCAATAAATATTTATCGCTTAACTATAATTATGTCAATTGCCTAGCTAGTGAGTGTCAGAGTTTCGTACCCAAGTCAGCCTCCCTTTACAAGCTCTTGCTCTTTTTACACCACTAATCTGCATATCATATTAGGGAAGATACAAACCCCGTTATGAATATACGTCAGTTCTTAGGAGTCTTCTATTTAAACTAGAAATTTTATGCATATTAGGGTTGATTTGCTATTCATCACAATTTAATAAATATTTACTCCACACCTACTACATGCTCTTGGATAAGAAAAAAAACAGTGACCAACTTATTAATATGGCGTGGAAATTTATCCAAGAAACTGGAAGCCCAGGATAGGCACATATTTGTACTTGTCAATCTCTAAGTTAAGAATTATTGACTCTGGCTGGGTCAGTGGCTCATGCCTTTAATTTCAACACTTTGGGAGGCTGCTATGGGTGGATTGCTTGAGGTCAGGAGTTCAAGACCAACCTGGGCAATATAGTGAAATCCCATCTCTACAAAAAACATGAAAAATTAGCTGGGCATGGTGGCAAACACCTGTAGTCCCAGCTACTTGGGAGGCTGAAGTGGGAGGATTGCTTGAGTCCAGGAAGTCGAGGCTGTGGTGAGCTGAGATCATGCCACTGCATTCCAGCCTGGATGACAGAGTGAGACCCTGTCTCAAAAAAAAAAAAAAAAAAAAAAAAGGAATTATCCTCTATATCCAGTTCATCTGCAAAGAATTATTGGTTCTTTCTGTTGCATAAGCATAGAACATCTGTCTTCCCCTACCATTCTCAATTTCAGTCTACGTATTGTTTAAGCCAAATTTCAAAATCTATAAAATGTATCCTGAGACCATTTACTTCTCATTGCTCCCGTCTCTATAAACCCTAGTCTCAGGACAACTCCACTTGCCTAGGCGAGCAGATTTTCTTAAATGCTTTCCTTGTCTTCCCATTTGGCCTCCCTTTTCACCCAGCAGCCAGAGAGATCTTATAAAAATGTAAATCACATATTATTCCTCTGCTTAAAAGCTTCAGTGGCTTCCTTTTGTTATTATTCCACTTAGAAAAGTGTCTAACTCTTGCCCTTGCCTACAAGCCCCATTTATTCTGGCCCTGATCACCTGCTACTCAGTCTTCTATCATTTTTCCCCTTGCCCATACTTTCTAGCCACACTGGCCTTTCATTTCTATGAGCACAGTAAGCCCTTCCCTGTCCCTAAATATGTGAGCTAGCAACTACTCTTGTCGCTCAGGTCTCACTGAAATGTCACCTCCCCAGAGAGGGCTTCTCAGACTACTTGATTCATCCCCTCTTCTCCACTCACTCCCTGCTCTGTCAGAGAGTAAATTGCATTCACTTACTGTGCATTGCACAATTGCCATCTAATATTTATTGTCTATCTTCCTCCAGTAAAATGAAGACAGTGACTTTGCTTCACCAGCAGGGTTTATAGCAATACTTGATACACAGTGAGTCCTCAAGAAACATTTGTTAAATGGTAAGTCTTTGTCTCAACTTTGGTAGCTTATGGAGGATCCCCATCGTTTTCTTTTTTCTTTTTTTTTTCAAGATGGATTCTCGCTCTGTCACCCAGGCTGGAGTGCAGTGGCGCGATCACAGCTCACCGCAACCTCTGCCTCCCAAGTTCAAGCAATTCTCCTGCCTCAGCCTCCCGAGTAGCTGGGATTACAGGCACATGCCACCATGCCTGGCTAGTTTTTGTATTTGTTTTTTAGTAGAGACAAAGTTTCACTATGCTGGCCAGGCTGGTCTCGAACTCCTGACCTCGTGATCCGCCCGCCTGGGCCTCCCAAAGTGCTGAGATTACAGGCATGAGCCACCGCATCCGGCGGATCCCCATAATTTTCTAATACAGTTTTAGTAACTCTGCCCCCTTCATGTTCTCTCAAATGGATAGCATTGCTTCACCCACAAAAAGGATTAGTATAGCAGAGGAAGGGTTGAGATCACCCCTATCTCTCTGCGGCATCAGATCAAGATTTGGACTCAATAGTTTGGAATCATCAGATAAGGGAAAAAGGAAAGGCAGAAATGAATGCTACTGAAATAAACAATGGTTATTTCTCACTTAAAATTTTGAGGAAGAGAGAAAGAAAAAATATCTTAAGATGAAACATTTTTTAACTTGGAGATGTTAGAGAAAGTAGGGGGAACAGAAAAATGTTAGACTGAGGAGGAAAACTGAATCAAGATGAGGCAAGAGGCAGAAAGAGCCCACACCGTGCTGTGAGCTCTTGGTTCCGAGCTTGGGTACCACGTCTTGCCTTCTGGATAAACTCTAAGGAAGAGAGTGATGAAGTGAAGCGGGCTGGGGGCGATAGAAAGGATGGGGTGGGGCACCAGGAAGAGAGACGCCGAGGAAGCTGGAACGAAAAGAGACGGACCGAGGAGAGAAGAGAGCAGAGCAATACAAAAGCAGCCTCGGATCTTGCCGGAGCTGCAAGCGTTAAGGGGAGGCGGAGAGTGACGCGGTTTGCGTCTGGAGCGGCTCCTTGGAGTCCACAGCATCCACCGCCGGAGCCTCGCCTTCCTTTCTCCCTCTGCAGACACAACGAGACACAAAAAGAGAGGCAACCCCTAGACCACCGCGAGGGACCCACTTGCACCATGACCGAGACCACCAAGACCCACGTTATCTTGCTCGCCTGCGGCAGCTTCAATCCCATCACCAAAGGGCACATTCAGATGTTTGGTGAGTCCTCCCGCCCACCTCTGGAAGCCGCTTCCGCTCCTCTCCTTTCCCAGGCACCTGTGTTTTCCAGGGCGATCGAACGGGAAGGCGTGTGCCCCATTCGGATGGGTGCGCCGGCTGATCCAGCTGGTGGAGGTCGGCCCCTTTATTTTGGACTCGGGGGAGGGGACGCAGACTGCGTTTCCGAGGCGTCACTTGCTGGGGCCAGACCCGGCTTGCAGGTGGCTAAAGGTGGGGGATGGGAGAGGACTAGAGACAAGTGTCATTTGGGGCTGGGCAGGGGTTCGAGATAGCTACCAGAACTGGAGTGCGGTGGTGCGGTGGTTCGGCTATCAGGCTGGCGAGGACCAGGATGGGGGCAGAGGTTGGGGCGCCGAGTAGGGGCAGGAGGGGGCTGGAGATAACGTGCTGTTTGTTTAGGATGGGCCGAAATCTCGAAGGAGTTAAATCATATATGTGCCTCGGATTCGCAAACACACTCGCGCCCAACACACCAGTGACAGGGGCTGGGGCTTCAAGATTAATTTCGGATTTGGCTGGTGGTTCTGGGCGGCCCAGGGACGAGTGTTTGGGAATTGTGGGCCGTGTATTGCCCGCGCGAGGTGGATGCTGAGTGAATAGGGAGGGGACCCTTTTCCGCCTAGGTTCGGCCTCAGGAACCCGCTGCCTAGGACAGGGAGGGGGCCGGGCGGCGGCTGCGGGAGGCCCTGCGCGAGCCGGAGCCGAAGGATCCGGGCCCAAGTTGGCTGAGGCTCTGGCCAGGGTGGCCATGGCACGCGGAAGGTTTGAGGCGTCTAGTGTGTGTATGAATGTGCGAATGAGTGTGTGTGAGTATATGCGTGTGCGTGTTGGGGGGAGGGGACTCATCATCGCGCGTTTGTTTCTTAGAAGCTTTGGGGCGTGGAGCCAGAGAGAGCGAGCGGGGGCATCTGGTTGGCTGGTTCGGGGTCCAGGAGCGGCAGGGGAAAGGTGATCGATCGATGCCTGTTGGAGGTCTCGCGCCACCGGTGGGAAACCACGAGGCTTCGCAGCTGCTAGTAGGACTCGAAGGAGCGGGGCATGAGCGTTTAGACACGGAAAGAGGGACGCGGAGGTCACTTTAGAAGCACGAATTGAGAAGTTAGAAGTTGGGGGTGCTTTTTCTTGAAACTGAGAGAAGCAAGGAGTAGGGAAGAGCGAGTGGGCTGGGATGGATGAGAGAGCGGGTGGGAGGCCCTGACCTGGCCCGCCAGCAACGCGCTCTCCAGAGGCGGCGGTGCTGAAATGCAGGGCGCGCGGGAGCTGGATGCGGGCACACGTGTTTATCCGGAGCTTGAGGATTGCGCGAGCCCTCCTAGGGAGGTTTAATGAAAACCACATTACAGCGGTAAAGACAGGGCGAGGTGGTTTAGGCTAAAAATATTCATCTTTAAACTTAAAAGGTGCGCTGAACTGGGATTGCTTGTTAAAAACCTCATAGAAAGAATATAGAGCTACTTTGAGCAGAGGGCAAATCAGGTAGGCGTATCTACACCATAGAAGGAGGGAGGCTGAGAAACAGCCATCCCTTCTTCACCATTCGTTCAGCTTTTAAAAGTCTTTTATTAAGAACCAATGCCAACTTGCCTGTTAAATAAGGATTTCTGTTCAAGCATCAGGGTAGACAAGAGCATCTCATTAGTCTTCTAAGGAATGTCAGTGCCCAGTGCCCTTTGATGCTGGTGTCTTCATCCCTTTCCTTCTTTTCCTGTCTGTCCATATGTCCTCTGGCAATTTATGTTGATGCACTTTACTCCTCTCCCTTGACCAGGCAATGATGGGTTTTCCTTTGGAACCAAGAGAAAGGAGGAGTAGGGAAGAGCCACTGGGCTGGGGATGAAACTCTGTGACTCTAAGAATCTTTGGTGACCCAGTGGGTACTACTCCTTTCTTCCTGGAGCTACGAAATCCCAGTTGTTTTGGATTACAAGAGAAACAGATTTGGATTGAGAACCAAAAATTCTGTCCTGCAACTGAAGATTCTTTGTTAACAGTAATAAAGGCTTTTGTTAAGCAAACGCTGACCTGCCAATTCTCCATGAGCTTCAAGGATAGACTATGTGGAAATAGGCCTGAGTTGCAGTGGAAGGGTTTAGATATAGAAAGGTGAAAAGGAGACTTTTTGCAGTTGCTATTATTTACTTAGTGTAAGAACTGAGGACCAGGACAGAATGTCAACAAAGTCCTTTGCATGTCCATTAAAGTATAATTCAGAGAGCAACACACAAAAAAAGGATATGATATGTTCACTCACTATGGCTTTAAGGAGCTTATTACCAAATGAAGAATTTAGTACATAAACAAGTAAAAATGAAGCAAGAATAAGAACACAAATACACATTAAACTATTTTTGGTAGAATCTCTTATGTGAATCTTTGAGCTCTGGATAAATTTTATAATTTATTTCTGTAGAGCAGTTCTGGTTAACAAAGCCTTTTCATCTATGTTAAGTTACTTATTCCTATTAACAACCTTATAAGAAATACATTATTACCTCTATTTGACAAATAAGAAACTGACAGAAGCCAAGTGACTTTCTCATGAACACACATGGAGAATAGGTGGCACTGAGACTTCAGCCTCATGTTCCTGATTCCTCTTGCAAAGGCCTTCATACTGCAACAAAGGCTGCAGGAAGTGCCCACTCATCTTCTGACTGCATAATTCCATGAACACTCTATTTTCATGAACCATAAACTAACAGAATTAAATTGACCATCAACTAAACGAGATTCCTATATATGCATTTCCTTAAGATCTTTGTCTCATCTTTAAAGAAACCAGTTATTTATGAACTATTTCTTCCTTTCAAATGGCTTTTAAAATTTTCTCTCTGACAACACAGAAATAATTAATACAACTAAATTATCAAACTTTTGGCCAGGCATGGTGGCTCACTTCTACAATCCCAGCACTTTGGGAGGCGAAGATGGGCATATCACATGAGCTCAGGAGTTTGAGACCAGACTGGACAACCTGGTGAAGCCCCATCTTTACAAAAAATATAAAAATTAGCCAGGTATGGTGGTGCATGCCTGTAGTCCCAGCTACTCTGGAGACTGAGGTGGGAGGATGGCTGAGGTGGGAGCCTGGGAGGCAGAGGTCACAGTATGCTGAGATAGCACACTGCACTCTATTCTAGGCAATACAGCCAGATTCTATATATATATATATATATATTTTTTTTTTTTTTTTTTTTTTTTTTTTTGAGACGGAGTCTCGCTCTGCCGCCCAGGCTGGAGTGCAATGGCCGGATCTCAGCTCACTGCAAGCTCCGCCTCCTGGGTTTACGCCATTCTCCTGCCTCAGCCTCCCAAGTAGCTGGGACTACAGGCACCCGCCACGTCGCCCGGCTAGTTTTTTGTATTTTTTAGTAGAGACGGGTTTCACCGTGTTAGCCAGGATGGTCTCGATCTCCTGACCTCGTGATCCGCCCGTCTCGGCCTCCCAAAGTGCTGGGATTACAGGCTTGAGCCACCGCGCCCGGCCTGTAAAATTTTTTAGAATGAACTTTTCTTTTACTCTGAAAGGGAAGCCGATATTATTTCTCCTATTTGAAGCTATAGAAACATACAGGAAAAAATAATATTTGTGAGAGATATTTGACACTTGTATACTCAACTGTAACTAAAATGCTTTCAGGTTGAGCAAAAGTTTTTGGCAAAGTAAACCCATAAATGAATGATGTCATATCTCATGGGTCTGCCTCATTACATAAGAAGATAATGTGGAAGTTTTAAAAAATGTAACTGCTTAGTTTTTAAGTATGTAGAGATTATAATTTAATGTGGCTTTCTTTACATTTATAGCTATATTTGTCAATAAATCTACCACTGGGAAGTCAGAGAGCAAGCTTAAATAGAAAAGTAAGAAAAGATAGCTCAGATTAATTTGGCTACTAAAAAAAAAAAAAAAAAAAAACAGAGGAATTGGGGAATTTCATCACAGCAGAAATATTTCTAGCTGTTTTTTGTATTTTTTCTATTTTAATTTGTAGATATAGGGTCTTGCTCCGTTGCCCAGGCTGGAGAGTAGCAGCAGGATCATGGCTTCCTGCAGCCACAAACTCCTGTTTCTGCTAGCTGTGGATTAAATCCAGATCTACCTGACTCCAAAAACTATTTTCTTTTTACTGCGCTCTGATATTGTCTCCAAAAATTACCAAAGTCTAGCATCTTTCCTCCCTTTAAGCCAGTCAGAGGTCTGATGCCTGACAGAGAGGGATGACCAGGTTGCAAGGAGTCAGTCATTCAGGTCAGGTGGTTAATACCAGGGAGAGCTTTCTGAAATAAGCTTCAGTGAGAACAATTGGAATTGGAAACTTATGGCAACCGCTATTTTTGAAAATTAATATTTCTTTGAAAAGTCATATTTCTTCAAAAAGATCCACAATACTGATAACTCAAATGGTACAAGATCTACTATAATCATTCTCCAAGTACCCCAGCCTGTGGCGTAGTAGAATTGCATGCTTAGGCTGGGTGCATGCTCACGGCCACCACCTTCCTCCACAGCAATGGTCCCTCCACCAGCATCCAGGAGAATGTGACCAAAAAGAGGAGGGTATGTTGGCTGTGACAGCCGGAAATGACCAAATTCATTCTCTTTCTGGGCTCAAGCGGACCTTTCACCTCAGCCTCCTGTGTAGTTAGGACTACAGGCACCATGGGCATGCCCTGGTGGCTAATGAAAAAAAATTCTTTCAGAGACAGGGTCTTGCTATTTTGCTGAGGCTGGTCTCCGATTCCTGACCTCAAGTGATCCTCCCACATCAGCCTCTCAAGTAACTGGGGTTATAGATGTGAGCCACTGCATCCAGCTGTATCCTGCTTTTTAAAAATTGTAAAATAAATGGATTTTCCAGTTTTCTATTTCAAATTTTTTTTTTTTTTTGCTTTGAGCTGGATCATTTGAAGAGACATAATCCAATTTTGTTCTTAAAGGGTAATGAAGAGGGCCTTCTACTTGTTGCAGAATTGGAGATGCAGCCCCTACTGCTACAGTTAGAAACCATAAGAAAAATGAATTTGAATTGCTACTAATAAATATATAGAACTGCTATAAATCAAGAAGCTGTTGAATGTGATCAAAATTCTTATATTATAAAAGTTATTAAGCACATGTGGTAATAATTTCCTTTTCCTTTGTACCACTATCTAATTTGATCCTACCCTGCAAGGTAAACTGAATAATAGTATCCGCTTTTACAATTGATAAGGCAGAGGTACATGTGTAAGTCACTGGGTCGAATTCATCAGCAAAAATCAGTATAGAACCACTTTCTTGATGTCTAGACTCTCTCACTCATGACACTTCTTTTTTATTTCCTTATAATTGCAATAGCACCTATGAAAGAAGCCATTTGAACTTAGCTGTCAACAAAGGGTCATGAGAACCTTACAAATTTTTTTCCTTGGCAACACAGACCTCCAACAAAATATATCCAACAAAGATATCTGTGTCTAACCCAAAAGGTCTTTCTTTTCTTAATACTCTTATATTTTTCATTTAACTTTGTCATTAGAATGGGCTTTCCATAACTCCTCCAACTTCCTCCTTTCTTCCCACTCTTCTGTTACCTCAGCTAACATCTATTCATTCTTCAGATTTTAGCTTCAACGATAGTTTCTCAGGGAACCTCCACTGACTCCTAAATGAAGTCTGGCTACCCTGACATTTGTTCCCACATCACCTTATGTTTTCCAGGCCATAACTTTCATCTCATATGTTTTATGGCTGTTTCCCATGGTAGACCTTAAGCTTTTTGAAGACAGAAACAATGCCTGGTATCATCACTGATATATTTCCTAGTACCTAGCATGTAGTAGGATCTCCATAATAGTTGTTGAATAAATTTTTTAAATGAATGTATAGAATCTTGTTCCAGGCAGAGGAATCAGCCATGTACAAAGGCTAGGGTGAAGAGGCAGAGACACAGAATAATAGAACAAGGAAAAGTTCAGGATGGCTCAAGGAGAAGGGGAGTGAGAGGTGAGACTAGAGAGAGGTAGTTGAATGTCTGAACAATTACGAAGGCTCCTAAGTCATTTTAAAGATTGTAGACTTTATCCCAATGACAATGAGAAGACATTGCATTGTTTTTAAAGTAAAGGGATAACATAGCCATATGCTTAAATTATGATTTAATTAAATGTTTAATATAGATTGGTGAAGGGCAAGAATGTGGTGACCAGTTAGGCATGTGTTTCAGCAATACAGGATTCAACCCAAAGAAGATGGTCACCTGGCCCAGGCTGGTGGTTTCTGGGATGGAGAATGTGTATCTGAAGGTTATTTAGGAGGTAAAAGAGATCTTCATTTGGCCGGGTGCGGTGGCTCACGCCTGTAACCGCAGCACTTTGAGAGGCCGAGGCAGGAAGATCACGAGGAGAGGAGATTGAGACCATCCTGGCTAACACAGTGAAACCCTGTCTCTACTAAAAATACAAAAAATTAACCGGGCGTGGTGGTATGTGCTTATAGTACCAGCTACTTGGGAGGCTGAGACAGGAGAATCGCTTGAACTCAGAAGGGAGAGGTTGCAGTGAGCTGAGATCGCACCACTGCACTCCAGCCTGAGTGACAGAGCGAGACTACATCTCAAAAAAAAAAAAAAGAAAGAAAGAGAGAGATCTTCATTTCGTGATGTGATGAGTGTGTGATGGTGAAGTAGTCCAGGGTAATTTGCAGGTTTCTATCCAAGGTGGATGAATAGAAAATGCTGGAGGAGAAGCAGGTTTGGGGGTTGGTGGGGAAAGTAAAGATTCATACTTCTTACTTGAAAATTTTGGTAATATGTGTTCTAACCAAGCACTGATGTGACAGAATACCTAAATGCAAAGTTTCTTTGTGACCTGGGATGTCTGAGTCTTATAATGAAAGTTCCAGTAGATTCCAGTTAGATTATTAAAATTTATTCATGCAAGAAAGATATACAATTTATTAACAGTATGGAAATAAAATGCAAAAAGAAAGGTTTTCTGCTTTTTTAAAAAAATATATAAAATGGAAGATAATCAATAACCTAAATTTGACTCTTTTTAATGTTGAGACTGTAAAATTAGGAATAACTAATAGTAGTTCACAAAACCACTTTTGACTTGCCCACCACTCTGATGATGGCTGTGACATTACGCTTAAGTAGATGCTTGGGGTTGGGCATGTGGTTGATGCCTATAATCTCAATACTTTGGGAGGCTGAGACCAGTGGATCACTTGAGCCCAGCAGTTTGAGACCAGCCTGGGCAACATGGTGAAACCCCATCTCTACTAAAAATATAAAAATTAGCCAGACATGGTGGCACGTGCCTGTAGTCCTAGCTGCATGGGAGGCTGAGGTGGAAGGATCACTTGAGCAATGGGAAGCTGACATGGAAGGATCATGGGACCAAGGAGGTCAAGGCTGCAGTGAGTCATGATGACACCACTGCACTCCACCCTGGGCAACAGAGTGACACCCTGTCTCAAAGGAAAAAAAAAAAAAAAAGTAGCCAGGCGCAGCGGCTCCTGCCTGTAATCCCAGCACTTTAGGAGGTTGAGGGGGACCGATCATGAGGTTAGGAGTTCAAGACCAACCTGGTCAACATGGTGAAACCCCGTCTCTACTAAAAGTACAAAAATTAGCCGGGGGTGGTGGCAGGCACCTGTAATCCCAGCTACTTGGGAGGCTGAGGCAGGAGAATTGCTTGAATCCGGGAGGTGGAGGTTGTAGTGAACTGAGATCTCGCCACTGCACTCCAGCCTGGGCAATAGAGCAAGACACCTCAAAAAAAAAAAAAAAAAAAAAAAGGTAGATGCTTGGGAATCCTACCTAATTTGTTGGTAAGTTGAAGGTACACAAGTGTTAACTCATGGATCATTCAAGGTGGTTTCACTAGCAGGAGCAGTGTCTGCTCATGACACAAGAATAATGGGCTGAAAAAGAAAATGTAGACATTTGTGTTCACACAAACTGTTGACTCAGTTTACTTTTTTCTGCTGCACTGACTAACTGAACCTCATGTGAAAACAACCTAATAATGAGAGGCAAATCTCCTGTCTAGAATGTATTCCAAACTAAGCAATAGGGTCTAATGAAGAACAGAGCTGATGTCCTAAGAGTCTTGAAATATTTATTTCAGTTTCTCTTCTCTTTTTGTTTTACTTGTTCCTATTCTATATTTCTAAGCCTTTCTGCTTAGAACTATCAGAATTAAGATAATTCAATTATTTCTCAAATCATTTGAATTATTGCTTAGTAGGAACATCTTTTGAAATGTTATGGGTGTCAGAGAAACATTTCTATATAAACTTCCAATTTTAGATCAAGTCAAATGAACAGCCTAAAGTGTGAAGGCAAACTAAAAAGCATAACCTGCCAACATTCAAGTTTGAACCCCTCTGTTTCAAAGATATCCACAGACACAAGAGACAAATGAAAAAGTAGACAGATAATATATTTATTTTGTCATTTTTCTATCGATAGGCAATAGTTTAAAAGTAATCCATGCATGACTGGAAGAGAAAATCCAGTTTTGAAAGTGTTTCTTTGAAAAACTTCAAGTCTTAATTTTTCAATATAATTGTCTTCTTGGCCACCAGTACAGTGTCCTGAATGTGGTGGTTGTTTAGTTAATGTTTAATGATGCTGTAAAATACACTTTCTAGCACAGTTCTTGTTCACGCTTGGTTTTTGGATCATCCTGAATTGCTCAAAAAGATCCTAACTACACAAAGGAATGCAAAAATATTTTTTCAGGCAGGGTGTGGTAGCACATGCCTATAATCCCAGTGCTTTGAAGTCTAAAGCAGGAGAATTGCTTGAGCCTAGGAGTTCAAGGTTGTAGTGAGCCGTTATCACAGCACTGCACTCCATCCTGGGCAACAGAGCAAGATCTTGTCTTAAAAAAATTTTTTTAAACATATTCAATACACAAAATTTTAGTTAAACAAAGGCATTTAAAATAATTCTTTAGGATTCAATGTTATAGACTAAGACCTGAGATATAGGAGTTCATTTTATAGAGAATTACATAACTTTATTTATGGATATGTTCCATATCTCAATATATGTAAATGCAGCATCAGTTTACAAGGAGGGAAGTTTTCCACTTCCAGAGATCTTCCAATTATAAGCACTCAATTGCATGGAACACATTTGCTTTTTTGGATAGTTTGGCAGCTAGCCTCAGAAGTCTTTTAGCTTAAAAAGATCTTTCAGTGGCTTACGTGGTATGACCAAGGCCATCCTCCTGGTATTGGCTCCTTCCTCCCTTTACATCTTCCAGTGTCTCCATGATTTGTAAACTCTGCAGCAAAGGCAAATATTATAACCACTACCAGCATCATCATCTTCCCCATTATCATCCTGATCATGAAGCCACTTTATTTGAGCTTATTTAAACCATACTGCCATTAAGCTATTTTTTATTAAATGTAATGCATAATTCTCTTTAGCATTATACAAGTGAGCCAGCCAGGAAAATTCTTATAATCGTGGCAATAAGAGGTTAAGAGGAGGAAGTAGCAAGGGAGCAAGACTCTGAGGCTAACCCCTGGAAGTGATGGCAGCTAAATAGCAGTCTTTTTCTGTTTTTTCTCCTACATCAAATTGCCTCCACATGAGTAGACATGCTGCAACATATTGACCTCATTTAATATTTACCAGGCAGTAGAAGAGACAGTAAAGCATATTCCCTAGATAAGACTAAATGCTTATAGTTTTATTCTTGTTCCAGTTTCTTAGGCCAAAAACCTTGTACTAATGCTTAATTATTCCTTGTTTTGTACACATTATTTATGTCCAAATGTTTTGGAATCTCTTTATCTTCAAAATATAACTAAGACCAACCACCTCTCTCCATCTACATCCCTGGTGCAAGCCACTGTTTTTTTTTTTTTTTTTGAGACGGAGTCTTGCTCTGCCGCCCAGGCTGGAGTGCAGTGGCCGGCTCTCAGCTCACTGCAAGCTCCGCCTCCCGGGTTCACGCCATTCTCCTGTCTCAGCCTCCCGAGTAGCTGGGACTACAGGCGCCCGCCTCGTCGCCCGGCTAGTTTTTTGTATTTTTTTAGTAGAGACGGGGTTTCACCGTATTAGCCAGGATGGTCTCGATCTCCTGACCTTGTGATCCACCCGTCTCGGCCTCCCAAAGTGCTGGGATTACAGGCTTGAGCCACCGCGCCCGGCCCCAAGCCACTGTTATCTTTCATTTGAATTATTGCAATAGCCTTAACTGGTCTCTCTGCTTCCACTCTTGGTTGCAACACTCAATTCTTAACAAATAATCAGAGTGATCCTTTCGGCCGGACATGGTGGCTCACACCTGTAATCCCAGCACTTTGGGAGGCCGAGGCAGGTGGATTATGAGATCACAAGATCGAGATCATCTTGGCTAACAAGGTGAAACCTCGTCTCTACTAAAAATACAAAAAATTAGCCAGGCATGGTGGCACGCGCCTGTAGTCCCAGCTACTTGGGAGGCTGAGGCAGAAGAATCGCTTGAACCTGGGAGGCGGAGGTTGCGGTGAGCCAAAATTGCACCACTGCACTCCAGCCTGGGCGACAGAGTGAGACTCCGTCTCAGTAAACAAATAAACAAAAAAAGTCAGAGTAATCCTTTCAAAAGGTAAGCCAAATCTAAGTCAGATCATGTTGCTCCTTTGCTCCAAATCCTCCATAGCTCCATATCTCACTCAAAGTCAAAGTCATCATCATGGCCTACAGGCCTCCATGATCAGCCACCCTGCCCCCACCTCCACCCTAACACATCACTTCCACTTCATTCTTAGCTGACCTCACGGAATGTCCTTGCTTTGGCCTTAGAGTCTTTGTGCTGAATGTTTCCTCTGCCTGGAATGCCCTTCCCCATGTAGCCCATGTCTCATTCGCTCCCCTCCTCCAATTCTTTGCTCAAATGTAACCTTCTCCTCATTGTCCACTTGGCAGATCCTACTCCCCTGATCACATAATTTAAAATCGCACCTCACACACTCCCAGTCCCTCTTATTCTGCTCTACTTATATCTTTTCTCCCTTGTGCTTATCACATTTAAGCTAAGGATGTTATTTCTTGTTTTCTTATGCTTATTGTTCAATGCCTGTCTCCCCAGCTAGAGCTCCTCAAGAGCAGAGATCTTTGTTTACTCTGCTCATTATGTATCTCAGACTCCTAGGACAGTGCCCGCCACTCAGTGAGTGCTCATTAAACGTTTCTTGAGGCCAGGTGCGGTGGCTCATGCCTGTAATCCCAGCACTTTGGGAGGCTGAAGTGGGCACATCACTTGAGGTCAGGAGTTTCAGACCAGCCTGCAACATGGGGAAACCCTGTCTCTACTAAAAATTCCAAAAAATTTGCCAGGCGTGGTGGTGCATGCCTGTAATCCTAGCTACTCAGGAGGCTGAGGTGGGACGATAGGAAGTGGAGGTTGCAATGAGCCTAGATCACGCCACTGCACTCTAGTCTGGGTGACAGAGCGAGACTCCATCTAAAAAAAAATGTTTTTTGAATGAGTAATGAGTGACATGTTAGATTCCTCATCTCAAGTCTATGGTAGACTTACTGGCAGGAAGGGTAGAGTCAGGAGGGCTCTATGACTATTGACGATCTCTAGTGGAGATAACAAACTAAACAAAGCAATTGAAGTGAAAAGTGTTACAAAAGAGGTGAGAATGAGGTAAAGTAGGAGCATGGAGGAAGTTACCACTCTGGACATGGTAGATAGGCCATTAGAGCAGGTGTTAGTGAGAGTTTGAGCTTGAAAGTTAAAGCTGCCGAGTGGACAGAATAGACAAAGCCATTCTTGGCTGGGTGTGGTGGCTCATACCTGTAATCCCAGCACTTTGGGAGGCCGAGGTGGGAGGATTGCTTAAGCCCAGGATTTGGAGACCAGCCTGGGCTTTATAATGAGACCCCATCTCTACAAAAATTTAAAAAATTAGCGATGGGTGCAGCACACCAACATGGCATAAGTATACATATGTAACAAACCTGCACGTTATGCACATGTACCCTAGAACTTAAAGTATAATAAAAAAAAAAAAAAACTCCAAAAAAAAAACAAACAAACAAACAAAAAATTAGCTGGGTGTGGTGGCATGTGTCTGTAGTCCCAGCTACTTGGGAGGCTGAGGTGGGGGGATCATTGGAGCCCAGAAGTTCAAGACCAGCCTGGCAACAAAGGGAGACTTCATCTCTTAAAAAAAAAAAAAGGAAATTAAAAAAAAGAGAGAGAGAGAATGGCATTCTGGGAAGAGAGTGGGATATGTGTGGAAGCCTCAACAGCATGGCACATTAAGGAATTTCCAGGGAACTTGCTAGAGTGCAGGTGGGCACAGGGAAGGACAGGAGATGAGACAGCCAGAAAACAGGTTGGGAGGGGGACAGTGCCAAGGGTTCAGATCTGACCCAGCATTTTTTTTAGCAGGCCTCAAAAGGTGATGGACAAAGGAGTACATGGCATATGTTGGACCTGCATCCCAAATGTCAATGTTCCCTTTGTTAGCAGTTCAGTAGGGAGCTGCCATTGTGATTTTACCTAAACATTTTAAAGTTATTATTTCTGTATCACTCTTTGAAATGAAGAGGATTTTTCTTTTTCTTTCTTCTCATGATTTTATTTATTTACTTATTTTTTATTTTTATTTTTTGAGTTGGAGTCTCACTCTGCTGCCCAGGCTGGAGTGCAGTGGTGCTGTCTCAGCTCACTACAACCTCCACCTCCCAGATTAAAGTGATCCTCATGCCTCAGCCTCCAGAGTAGCTGGGACTACAGGCGTCTGCCATCATGCTCAGCTAAATTTTTTTTGTATTATTTTTGCAGACACAGGATTTCACTATGTTGCCCAAGCTGGTCTTGAACTCCTGACCTCAGGTGATCCGCCTGCCTCAGCCTCCCACAGTGCTGAGATTACAGGGGTGTGCCACCATGCCCGGCCACGATTTTATTATTTTCTGAAATGGAACCATTATACATTGCATAAAGTATATCTGTCGATGAAATACACAAGTGAGAAATTACATTGCTGTACAACCCACCAAAATAACAACAAATAAGCAAAAAAGTCACTCCCCTGATTTGTTCTTGCCTAGGATCTAGATTTTACTGTGCTTCACTGGAATGCCCCTGTTGCTCAAGTATTCTCAGATTTGGTGAACTCGGTTCACCCTAGTTTTATCTTCCATGATTTTGTGGGATTTGAATATGTGCCTGCTTTCTTCTCCACAGGCTTAATTGTCTGAAAAGTAAGCACTGTGGAGATCCTGTCTTTTGACACTTGTTTTTAGCTCTAATCCTGGAGGTCTTGATCAAGTGTATTTCTGTTCTTATAAAACTATGGTTCTGGCTGGACACCGTGGCTCACACCTGTAATCTCAGCACTTTGGGAGGCTGAGGTGGGAGGATCCCTTGAGGCCAAGGGTTCAAGACCAGCCTGGGCAGCATAGGGAGAGCCCATCTCTACAGAAAATTTAAAAATTAGCCAAGTGTGGTGGTGTGCATCTGTAGTCCTAGCTACTCTGGAGGTTGAGGTGGGAAGATGGCTTGCGCCCATGAGGTTGAGGCTGCAGTGAGTCATGATCATGCCACTGTGCTCCAGCCTGGGTGACAGAAAGAGACTCTGTCTCAAGAAAACAAAAACAAAAATATATCATTCTCCATGACTATTGAAATTATTTACCATTTAAAAGACTCAATAAAGTGACACGATGGTAAGGGGTTGGGTTTTCTGATGCTTTATTCTTTAAATTTTAATTTAATTTATTATTATTTTTTATTTTTAGAGACAAAGTCTCACTATGTTGCCCCATCAGGCCTCAAATTCCTGGGCTAAAGTGATCCTCCTGTCTCAGCCTCCCGAAGTGCTAGGATTATAGGTGTGAGCCACCATGCCCAGCCAATGCTTTATTCTTCAGCATTTTTCCAACCCTTCATCTTAGTGCCCACAAAGAGGTGGACTACTTCCTCCACGGAGCACTGAGATGAAACTACATCCATGACTATTCATATTCCTTTTCAAATATTTATGTGTAGATATTTAGCAAATATTTAGCAGTGCATAGCTCATCACATGAACTACAAGATCTTTAAAGGAAGACTTTTTTTTTAAAAAAAAGAGACCTGTCATTCATTTTAAATTAAAATTAAGACAATAAATATTATACATATAAATTCAAGCCATAATTGCTTCATTTTCCATGAACCAATCTTGCTAAGCACCATTTAAAAATTATTTACTTGTTATACCCCAGGGAATCAAAATTTATAGATAATATATCAGGTTCTCTTGCTGTTAACAATGTTGACAAAAAATGGGTAAAGGCCCCAGTTTTTTCTACCACTCCATTTTTTCTGTTTATATGGAAATTAATAAACTGAATGGCTGTTGATCTGGGAATATACTTAGTCTCCTGGAGCCTTATCTTTCTCATTTGTAAAATAGAGTGATTGATATAACTCAAGGTTGGCAAACTATGGCCTGCAGGCCATATGTGGCCAGCTACCTGATTTTGTAAGGCCTGCAAGCTAAGGATGGCTTTTTACATTTTTTTTTTTTTTTTTTTTTGAGGCGGAGTCTCGCTCTGTCGCCCGGACTGGAGTGCGGTGGCCAGATCTCAGCTCACTGCAAGCTCCGCCTCCCGGGTTTACGCCATTCTCCTGCCTCAGCCTCCCGAGTAGCTGGGACTACAGGCGCCCGCCACCTCGCCCAGCTAGTTTTTGTATTTTTAGTAGAGACGGGGTTTCACCGTGTCAGCCAGGATGGTCTCGATCTCCTGACCTCGTGATTCGCCCGTCTCGGCCTCCCAAAGTGCTGGGATTACAGGCTTGAGCCACCGCGCCCGGCCGGCTTTTTACATTTTTAAATGGCTGAAAAAAAATGTAAAATCACAATAATATTTTGTGACACATATAAATTTTGTGAAATAAAATTTTAGTATTCATAAAGTTTTACTGGCACATAGCCACTCTCATTTCATATATGTATTATCTCTGGATATTTTTGCACTGAAACAACAGAGGTGAGTGGTTGTGACAGAAACTTTATGGACTGCAAAATCAAAAGTGTTTACTCTCTGGACATTTACAGAAAGCTTGCCAACCCCTGGTATAACCGACCTCTGGGTGTTGGAATGGAAATATCTAAAATGTTCTTAAAATAAGAAGTGCTGTTGAAGTCCATTACCCAGAGGAACTGTTTGACGAACAATTTTCAGTCTAAACTAAATCTCTAAAAAGACTCCTTTAAGCAGCAAATGTACTTTCAATTTCATAATTGTAATTTTTCTGGCTGACTGCATAAATGGCCATGTTCATGGTGGGGATGATTTTCTGGTGTTTGGTTTATAGTGAACATTGATTCACCACACTCTGGCTAACGTTGGACATTTATCTGCTGTTGAACATTTGGTATACTTTCTCAGAACACATTTATCCTTTTCTTGTTTCATAGCTACCTCCTTCTTTAAATTTAATACTTATATACCTTATATTTGAGGATTAGAAAATTAGCACTCCAATTGCATCAGGCTTTTACATGGTGCTCATGCAGTCATATCTAGTTTTTCTGCAGCAGCTCACTTCCCTCTGAACGTTGATAGCACTTGGTTTGTACCTCTCTTATAGCACTTAGCACATTGTGCTATGGGTTGTAGCTATTTCTGTCCATGCCTCATATTATCCACCAGATATAAGCTCTAGGCAAGGTCATGTGGGTTTTTTTGTATCTCCTAAGGTGCCTAGCACAGTGTTCTAGGAACATGGAGATACTTTAAATATTTAGCAAATGAATGAATGATTAAACTGTTAGGAATATTCAAAATCTCAACATCTAGGCAAAATAGATGATCAGAAAAAAAGACAAGCATTTAGGAACCAGAAAATACAGGAAAACAGGGATTCAAGCAAGACAGGACTGAAAAAACAGGACAGATAGCAAACACGAGGTGCCAGTGACTTAGGGACTTCAAAATCAAGATAATTCTTGCCTCAAGATAGAAAAACTCATGCTTCTTCCCAGATATCCACAGTGGTAACTGCAAGTCGTGTTTGGGAGCTATGAAGTGTGCAAGTTGGCAGGAGTGAAAAATACGGAGTCAAGTGTCCACTGGACACTTCAGGCAGGTGCATGGGACATGCAGGAATGATTTTTCAGTGAGGCAAAAGTAGGTTTAAGAGTGGCAGATCAAGCCGGGCATGGAGGCTCACACCTTATGATTCCAGCACTTTGGGAGGCCGAGGCTGGTGGATCATGAGGTCAGGAGTTCGAGACCAACCTGACCAACATGGTGAAACCCCATCTTTACTAAAAATACAAAAATTAGCTAGGCCTGGCAGCACACGCCTGTAATCCCAGCTACTCAGGAGGCTGAGGCAGGAGAATCACTTGAACCCAGGAAGTGGAGGTTGCAGTGAGCTGAGTTCTCACCATTGCACTCCAGCCTAGGTGACAGAGCAAGACTCTGTCTCAAAAAGAAAAAAAAAAAAAAAAAAAAAAGGAATGACAGAGCAGTTGAGTTTCTTTTTTATTTAGTCGCAGTTTGAAAAAAGTTTTGGGTACACAGCACCTAGTGAAGTGAAGCTTTGTAAACTACTTACTCTACTTTGAGCAAACCAAACAAAAACCATTGGTTTATCAATTAAGTTTGCATCTTCAGAAATCACAGAATCTCCTTTTGAAGCAGATTTCAAAATTGTACATAGTCTTCCAGTTCTGAAATCCCTTTTAAAACATCTTTACAAGTATCTGTCCACTCTCTTCTTGAGATCTTTCAGGTCCAGAGAATGCACTATTTTCCAAAGCAACCAAAGAGCATTTGGCACAATTCCACTTTTTTCAAGATTGTCCCTTCTATCAAGCTGACACTGGGCTTCCTGAGACTCCCATGTGTTGGACCTAGTTCTTTTCCTCGAGATCCATGCAGCAAGTTTAATCTATCTTCCACTGAGAGACATTCAAATAGGTGGAGACAGCTACTCTGTCCCAGCACCCTTCTCTTTCGGCTTCACAAGCTCTAGTTCTTTTTATCTGGATGTCATTACATTCCTAGTCTTCATAGCATCCTGTCTTATCTCCTTTAAACATACCTTCATTGTCTACATCCCTCTATTCAATTCAATTCATGATGCTGCATTCTGATGTGGCCTGATTGTGCTGTCTTATCTATCATTGAACTTAGCATAGCAAGTAATCCCTTTATTTATGGCACTGTCTCTCTCTTTTCCTAAATGAATCAAGTTAGGTAAGCTATAGCTACTTGCATGTTAAAATGTCCTAACATTCTGAAAAATTTGTCATTTGGTGGAGTAACTGCTAAGCGATTCCAATTTATTAAAAAGTCTAACTGGTGTATTGTCAAGACGTGGTACCTTCCAGAACTTTGTGGGTCAGAGCACATACTTAGTTGTGTGAGATGTCAACCACACATTGGGAATAACATCCTGCCTTTGGAATAGCACTTTGCAAAAACACTTTGCACGTTCCCAGGCAGGGCTGAGACTAAGCGTTTCTGAATTCTGGAATTATCAAGTTTGTTTTTAGATATTTCACTGAAAGGGTTGTTATTTTTAAAACAAGTTCTCTTTTTTTTTTTTTTTTTTTTTTTTGAGACGGAGTCTCGCTCTGTCACCCATGCTGGAGTGCTGTGGCGGGATCTCAGCTCACTGCAAGCTCCGCCTCCCGGGTTCACGCCATTCTCCTGTCTCAGCCTCCCGGGTAGCTGGGACTACAGGCGCCGCCACGTCGCCCGGCTAGTTTTTTGTAGTTTTTAGTAGAGACGGGGTTTCACCGTGTTAGCCAGGATGGTCTCGATCTCCTGACCTCGTGATCCGCCCGTCTCGGCCTCCCAAAGTGCTGGGATTACAGGCTTGAGCCACCGCGCCCGGCCTAAAACAAGTTCTCTTGAAGTGAGACCTTGTCTCTACAAAAAACAAAAACAATAAAACTAAAAAGAGTTCTGTTGAAAGCTCCAATCAACTCTTGTCCATGTCTTAAAGTCTCAGTTTTGTCAAGCTCCTCCCTCCTGGCCATGTGGTGGACGCTTCCCTGTTCCCAGGGCTCCCATGTAAGTGGCTAAATGACCTTGTTCCCTGCAATGATGACTTTGTCCCAACAGAGGTGGATAGTGTCATATTTACATTGGTTGAAGTGGAATCTTTTAAAAACCAAATAATAAAAATCCATTTTTCTTATGAAAAATTCTAAACATATGCAAAAATAAACAGAACAATATAGCAATGAACTTGATGTACTTATCACCCAGCTTCAATAATTATCAATTCCTTCCTCATTTTGATGTGCTGATACCCCTACCCACTTCCCGATCCTTGCCCTATATTATTTTGAAGCAAATCCTAGAATCCTGTTGTCTCAAAGGTGAGATCCTTTCTTTCATTATTATTATTTTTTTTAAGGCCGAGTCTTGCTCTGTCACCCAGGCTGGAGTGCAGTGGTGCCATCACAGCTCACTGCAGCCTTGACCTCCTGGGCTCACGTGAGCCTTGCACCTCAGCCTTCTAAGTAGCTGGGACTACAAGCACATTCAACCAAGTCTGGCTAATTTTTGTATTTTTTGTAGAGATGTGGTTTCACCATGTTGCCCAGGCTGGTCTCGAACTCCTGGGCTCAAATGATCATCCCACCTCGTCCTCCCAAAGTCCTGGGATTACAGGCTTAAGCCACCGTGCCTGGCCTGAGATCCTTTTAGTTGGTACATAATTTCTTCTCTGTCTATCTGACCTGCATTTACAGACAGGATGTTGTTCCTCCCCATTTTGCATTTGTTTGCTTGACCATTTGGGTTGCAGACAGGGCTGATAAGGGAAGATGTCTAATTCCGATCTTTGAGCAGATTTAATAATGCTTCCACTCTAGACCAACAGCAGGTGACAATTTAGCATTGACATTGCCTGTAAAGCATTGTCTTTCACATCTTTCTCACATCATGAGGGGCCTCCAAGGCTTCCCTCCAGAGTAGAGCTCCTATTGGACACAATGGGCCATTCTTCCCATGAAATGGAGCATTTAGTTCTCTATCTTTTCAAAGTCATGAATGTCTATGTTAGAAGATGTTCCTATATCAGTGGTTTTCAACTTGGAGTCCCTCAACAGCCAGCGTTTCTCATCAGTCAGAAAAAGGGTCTGGGAAATGCTTCCAGTATTTCTAAGCATATGCATTCCCCCTCAATATGGCACAGGCTAACTAAGTGTAATATTACATTTCTAGGACTGAGTACAGTGGCTCACGCCTATAATCCCAGCACTTTGGGAGGCCAAGGTGGGTGGATCACCTGAGGTCAGGAGTTCAAGGTCAGCTTGGCCAACATGGTGAAACCCCATCTCTACTAAAACACAAAAATTAGCTGAGTGTGCACCTGTGGTCTCAGCTACTCAGGAGGCTGAGTCAGGAGAATCACTTGAACCTGGGAGGCAGAGGTTGCAGTGAGCTGAGATTGTGCCACCATACTCCAGCCTGGGCAACAATGTGAGACTCCATCTCAAAAAAAAAAAAAATTACATTTCTGGGCTTTTGCCTGAATTATTATCAGTTTGGTGAGATAAACTCCTGCTGATCAGGAGTACTAATGGGTAGCTATAGATATCTTTGATGAACAAAAATAGGGATCTTTTTTCTTCCATTTCTTCGCAAGAGGAGAAAAATGATTAAACAAATCCTGTTTGGTGACAAGGTTGTCTCCTGTAATAGCATTTGAATTCTTGGCTTCTGTCTGGCCTGACTTAAACCCCCCGTAAAGAATTGAAATAAAGTCCTTCTTACTGATTCCCTATCCTTCTCTTATGCTGCATTAAATCAACTCTTCAATGTGTATTGTCATGCAATTTTGTTATCATTTGCATTTAAATGTAGTGAATAAAGAACTCCCTGCTGAACCCCTTGTGGAATGTTTAAACCCAACATCCCAGTTTGCCCAGTAAATCATATGGCTATGAATATTCATTAAAAAGGCCTGAACAACTTCTCCATGTGGAATTTGCCCTTAGCACTGCCCTTGCTTTGTTACCATTGGTTCTTTGTGGTTTCATCTGTTGTTGTACTGAGCTCTCACAGTGGATGGAAGGAATGGTGGGGAGGTGGGTAAAGGCAGTTTCCCAAGTGGGGACTCCCCATGGCTACTGAGATGCTTTAGTGCCATTTTTTGTGGAGGGGGTTATTCCTCTTCACTTGTCCCTTCCCCCAACTCAATAGAACCCACAGGTAATTTACACACACACATTTCTTTTACATGCAAATAGACTTATTTCAGGCTATTGCGATTAAACATTTTTTTGTTGTTTAAAGAAACTGAGAAACGACATGTTTCAGCAGTCTTGAAAAGTTTGGGAGGGAGGAAATAAGAATAAGATATGATGTTGTTTGACTGGGTGCAGTGGCTTATGCCTGTAATCCTAGCACTTTGGGAGGCCGAGGCCAGTGGATCACCTGAGGTCAGGAGTACGAGACCAGCCTAGCCAACATGGTGAAACCCCGTCTCTACTAAAAATACAAAAATTAGCTGGGCGTGGTGGTGGGCATCTGTAATCCCAGCTACTCAGGAGGCTGAGGCTGGAGAATTGCTTGAACCTGGGAGGCGGAGTTTGCAGTGAGACGAGATCAAGTCCTTGTGCTCCACCCTGGGTGACAAGAGCGAAACTCCATCTCGGAAAAAAAAAAAAAAAAAAGTTATGATGTTGTTTATGCATGACATGATGTTTTACTGCATGACAGCAGCTTTGGGGTAAAGTCCAATCTGCAGAGATTAAAGGAATGGGGAAGAGGAAAGAAAAACCAACTTGTCAATTAGGTGATACTCAGCTTCCTTTCCCCTCCCTTTTTGAATTATCCCCAGAGGTTACCTGTCCAAAGACCTTTGTAGGAAATTACAGATACTCCTCCTGCCTTGAGGGAGTGGAACAGGGAGCGGCAGTGGCCTGACATTCTGAAAAAATGTTTTGGCCTGTGTTGTGAGTAACTCTGAGCATCCCATCTGATAAATAATCACTATAAATTAATATGTGAACTAATATTTATTGAGCATGTTAACAAAAAAAATCAAATGGGTCAGAATCTAGTTTAAAGAGAGTTTATTTGAGTGCAGAGTTTGAGGATAGCCACCTGGAATGCACAGATTTCCAAAAATGGAAGTCAGTATTCTGAAGTGTAGAAGTTTGAAATCATTTATACAGACAAATTTTAGGGAAGGCTAACAAAATTTCAACATCTTTCTATATAAGTCTTAATGCATAGTTACAACAATTGGATTAGTCAAGATGGTCTTATTCTTTTAGGAAAGATAATATTTGACTTTCCACACTGTAGATTTGACAGTCATAGGGTCTTTGGCACCACCTGAGTCTGAATTAGGTTCAGGACAATAAAGGAGGCAGTTAATCTATAACAAAGATCAATTATTTGAAGGGAAGGAGGTCTGATCTCTGGTCTCTCCTAGTCATTTAAGAACAAGAACAAAGAAGAAGAGAGTCAGCCTATAATCTAAGAAATAGAAGTTGCAAACATGCTATGCGACTCAGTCTCTAGGGCTTAACTACCCTCTTAGCATTTTTTTTTTAATTATACTTTAAGTTCTAGGGTATATGTGCACAACATGCAGTTTTGTTACATCTGTATACGTTTCTTCACAAGGCCTGTCATGGGGTGGGGTGAGGGGGGAGGGATAGCATTAGGAGATATACCTAATGCAAATGAAGAGTCAATGGGTGCAGTCACCACATGACAGGCCCCAGTGTGTGATGTTCCCAATCCTGTGTCCAAGTGTTCTCATTGTTCAGTTCCCACCTATGAGTGAGAACATGCAGTGTTTGGTTTTCTGTCCTTGTGATAGTTTGCTGAGAATGATGGTTTTCAGCTTCATCTGTGTCCCTACAAAGGACATGAATTCATCCTTTTTTATGGCTGCATAGTATTCCGTGGTGTATATGTGCCACATTTTCTTAATCCAGTCTATCATTGATGGACATTTGGGTTGGTTCCAAGTCTTTGCTATTGTGAATAGTGCTGCAATAAACATACGTGTCCATGTGTCTTTATAGTAGCATGATTTATATTCCTTTGGGTATATACCCAGTAATGGGATGGCTGGATCAAGTGGTATTTCTAGTTCTAGATCCTTGAGGAATCACCACACTGTCTTCCACAATGGTTGAACTAGTTTACAGTTCCACCAACAGTGTAAAAGTTTTCCTATTTCTCCACATCCTCTTCAGCACCTGTTGTTTCCTGACTTTTTAATGACTGCCATTCTAACTGGTGTGAGATGGTATCTCATTGTGGTTATGATTTGCGTTTCTCTGACGGCCAGTGATGATGAGCATTTTTTCATGTGTCTGTTGGCTGCATAAATGTCTTCTTTTGAAAAGTGTCTGTTCATATCTTTTGCCTAATTTTTGATGGGGTTGTTTGATTTTTTCTTGTAAATTTGTTTAAATTCTTCATAGATTCTGGATATTAGCCCTTTGTCAGATGGGTAGATTGTAAACATTTTCTTCCATTCTGTAGGTTGCCTTTCACTCTGATGGTAGTTTTCTTTTGCTGTGCAGAAGCTCTTTAGTTTAATTAGATCCCATTTGTCAATTTTGGCTTTTGTTGCCATTGCTTTTCGTGTTTTAGTCATGAAGTCCTTGCCTATGCCTATGTCCTGAATGGTATTGCCTAGGTTTTGTTCTAGGGTTTTTATGGTGTTAGGTCTAACATTTAAGTCTTTAATCCATCTTGAATTAACTTTTGTATAAGGTGTAAGGAAGGGATCCAGTTTCAGCTTTCTACATATGGCAAGCCAGTTTTCCCAGCACCATTTATTAAATAGGGACTCCTTTCCCCATTTCTTGTTTTTGTCAGGTTTGTCAAAGATCAGACGGCTGTAGATGTGTGGTATTATTTCTGAGGGCTCTGTTCTGTTGCATTGGTCTATATCTCTGTTTTGGTACCAGTACCATGCTGTTTTGGTTACTGTAGCCTTGTAGTATAGTTTGAAGTTAGGTAGCGTGATGCCTCCTGCTTTGTTCTTTTGACTTAGGATTGTCTTGGCAATGCAGGCTCTTTTTTGGTTCCATATGAACTTTAAAGTAGTTTTTCCAATTCTGTGAAGAAAGTCATTGGTAGCTTGGTGGGGATGGCATTGAATCTATAAATTACCTTGGGTAGTATGGCCATTTTCACAATATTGATTTTTCCTATCCATGACCATGGATTGTTCTTCCATTTGTTTGTGTCCTCTTATTTCATTGAGCAGTGGTTTTTAGTTCTCCTTGAAGAGGTCCTTCACATCCCTTGTAAGTTGGATTCCTAGGTATTTTATTCTCTTTGAAGCTATTGTGAATGGGAGTTCACTCATGATTTGGCTCTCTGTTTGTCTGTTATTGGTGTATAGGAATGCTTGTGATTTTTGCACATTGATTTCGTATCCTGAGACTTTGCTGAAGTTTCTTATCAGCTTAAGGAGATTTTGGGCTGAGACAATGGGGTTTTCTAAATATACAATCACGTCATCTGCAAACAGGGACACTTTGACTTCTTCTTTTCCTACTGAATACCCTTTATTTCTTTCTCCTGCCTGATTGCCCTAGCCAGAACTTCCAACACTATGTTGAATAGGAGTGGTGAGAGAGGGCATCCCTGTCTTGTGCCGGTTTTCAAAGGGAATGCTTCCAGTTTTTGCCCATTCAGTATGATATTGGCTGTGGGTTTGTCATAAATAGCTCTTATTATTTTGAGATACATCCCATCAATACCTAGTTTATTGAGAGTTTTTAGCATGAAGGGCTGTTGAATTTTGTTGAAGGTGTTTTCTGCATCTATTGAGATAATCATTTGGTTTTTGTCTTTGGTTCTGTTTATATGCTGGATTACATTTATTGATTTGCATATGTTGAACCAGCCTTGAATCTCAGGGATGAAGCCAACTTGACAATGGTGGGTAAGCTTTTTGATGTGCTGCTGGATTCGGTTTTCCCATATTTTACTGAGGATTTTTGCATCCATGTTCATCAGGGATATTGGTCTAAAATTCTTTTTTTTGTTGTGTCTCTGCCAGACTTTGGTATCAGGATGAAGTTGGCCTCATAAAATGAGTTAGGGAGGATTCCCTCTTTTTCTATTGATTGGAATAGTTTCAGAAGGAATGGTACCAGCTCCTCTTTGTACCTCTAGTAGAATTTGGTTGTGAATCCGTCTGGTCCTGGACTTTTTTCGGTTTGTAGGCTATTACTTACTGCCTCAGTTTCAGAGCCTGTTATTGGTCTATTCAGGGATTCAACTTCTTCCTGGTTTAGTCTTCAGAGGGTGTATGTGTCGAGGAATTTATCTATTTCTTCTAGATTTTCTAGTTTATTTGCGTAGAGGTGTTTATAGTATTCTCTGATGGTAGTTTGTATTTCTGTGGAATTGGTGGTGATATCCTCTTTATCATTTTTTATTGTGTCTATTTGATTCTTCTCTCTTTTCTTCTTTATTAGTCTTGCTAGCAGTCTATCAATTTTGTTGATCTTTTCAGAAAACCAGCTCCTGGATTCATGGATTTTTTGGAAGTTTTTTTGTGTCTCTATCTCCTTCATTTCTGCTCTGATCTTAGTTATTTCTTGCCTTCTGCTAGCTTTTGTATGTGTTTGCTCTTGCTTCTCTAGTTCTTTTAATTGTGATGTTAGGGTGTCAATTTTAGATCTTTCCTGCTTTGTCGTGTGGGCATTTGGTGCTATAAATTTCCCTCTACACACTGCTTTAAATGTGTCTCAGAGATTCTGGTATGTTGTATCTTTGTTCTCATTGGTTTCAAAGAACATCTTTATTTCTGCCTTCATTTTGTTATGTACCCAGTTGTCATTCAGGAGCAGGTTGTTCAGTTTCCATGTAGTTGAGCAGTTTTGAGTGAGTTTCTTAATCCTGAGTTCCAGTTTGATTGCATTGTGGTCTGAGAGACAGTTTGTTATAATTTCTGTTCTTTTACATTTGCTGAGGAGTGCTTTACTTCCAACTATGTGATCAATTTTGGAATAAGTGGGATATGGTGCTGAGAAGAATGTATATTCTGTTGATTTGGGGTGGAGAGTTCTGTAGATGTCTATTAGGTCTGCTTGGTGCAGAGCTGAGTTCAATTCCTGGATATCCTTGTTAACTTTCTGTCTCGTTGATCTGTCTAACGTTGACAGTGGGGTGTTAAAGTCTCCCATTATTATTGTATGGGAGTCTAAGTCTCTTTGTTGGTCTCTGAGGATTTGCTTTATGAATCTGGATGCTCTTGTGTTGGGTGCATATGTATTTAGGATAGTTAGCTCTTCTTGTTGAATTGATCCCTTTACCATTATGTAATGGCCTTCTATGTCTCTTTTGACCTTTGCTGGTTTAAAGTCTGTTTTATCAGAGACTAGGATTACAACTCCAGCTCTTTTTTGTTTTCCGTTTGCTTGGTAGATCTTCCTCCATCCCTTTATTTTGAGCCTATGTGTGTCTCTGCATGTGAGATGGGTTTCCTGAATACAGCACACTAATGGGTCTTGACTCTTTATCCAATTTGCCAGTCTGTGTCTTTTAATTGGAGCATGTAGCCCATTTACAATTAAGGTTAATATTGTTATGTGTGAATTTGATCCTGTCATTATGATGTTAGCTGGTTATTTTCTCATTAGTTGATGCAGTTTCTTCCTAGCATCGATGGTCTTTACAATTTGTCATGTTTTTGCAGTGGCTGGTACCGGTTGCGCCTTTTCATGTTTGGTGCTTCCTTCAGGAGCTCTTGTGAGCCAGGCCTGGTGGTGACAAAATTGCTCAGCATTTGTTTGTCTGTAAAGGATTTTATTTCTCCTTTACTTATGAAGCTTAGTTTGGCTGGATATGAAATTCTAGGTTGAAAATTCTTTTCTTCAAGGATGTTGAATATTGGCCCCCACTCTCTTCTGGCTTGTAGAGTTTCTGCCAAGATATCCACTATTAGTCTGATGGATTTCCATTTGTGGGTAACCCAACCTTTCTGTCTGTCTGCCCTTCACATTTTTTCTTCATTTCGACTTTGGTGAATCTGACAATTATGTGTCTTGGAGTTGCTCTTCTCAAGGAGTATGTTTGTAGTGTTCTCTGTATTTCCTGAATTTGAATGTTGGCCTGCTTTGTAGGTTGGGGAAGTTCTCCTGGATAATATCCTGAAGAGTGTTTTCCAACTTGGTTCCATTCTCCCCATTACTTTCAGGTATGCCAATCAGATGTAGATTTGGTCTTTTCACATAGTCCCATATTTCTTGGAGGCTTTGTTCATTTCTTTTTATTCTTTTTTCTCTAAACTTCTCTTCTTGCTTCATTTCATTCATTTGATCTTCAATCACTGATACCCTTTCTTCCACTTGATCGAATCAGCTACTGAAGCTTGTGCATGCGTCGTGTAGTTCTCATGCCATGGTTTTCAGCTCCCTCAAGTCATGTAAGTTCTTCTCTACACTGTATATTCTAGTTAGCCATTCATCTAATCTTTTTTCAAGGGTTTTAGCTTCTTTGCGATGGGTTCAAACATCCTCCTTTAGCTCGGAGAAGTTTGTTATTATTGATTGTCTGAAGCCTTCTTCTCTCAACTCATCAAAGTCATTCTCCATCCAGCTTTGTTCCATTGCTGGCGAGGAGCTGCATTCCTTTGAAGGAGAAGAGGCACTCTGATTTTTAGAATTTTCAGCTTTTCTGCTCTGGTTTCTCCCCATCTTTGTGGTTTTATCTACCTTTGGTCTTTGATGATGGTGAGGTACAGATGGAGTTTTGGTGTGGATGTCCTTTCTGTTTGTTAGTTTTCCTTCTAACAGTCAGGACTCTCAGCTGCAGGTCTGTTGGAGTTTGCTGGAGGTCCACTCCAGACTCTGTTTGCCAGGTTATCACCAGCGGAGGCTGCAGAACAGCAAATATTGCAGAACGGTAAATGTTGCTGCCTGATCCTTCCTGTGGAAGCTTCATCTCAGAGGGGCACCTGGCCGTATGAGGTGTCAGTCAGCCCCTACTGGGAGGTGCCTACCAGTTAGGCTACTCGGGGTCAGGGAACCACTTGAGGAGGCAGTCTGTCTGTTCTCAGATCTCAAAGTCCATGCTGGGAGAACCACTACTCTCTTCAAAGCTATCAGACAGGGACGTTTAAGTCTGCAGAAGTTTCTACTGCCTTTTGTTCAGCTGTACCCTGCCCCCAGAGGTGGAGTCTAGAGCCAGGCAAGCCTCTTTGAGCTGCGGTGGGCTCCACTCAGTTCGAGCTTCCCAACCGCTTTGTTTACCTACTCAAACCTCAGCAATGGCGGCCGCCCCTCCCCCAGCCTCATTGCTGCCTTGCAGTTCGATCTCAGACTGCTGTGCTAGCAGTGAGTGAGGCTCCGTGGGCATGGGACCCTCCGAGCCAGGCACCAGATATAATCTCCTGGTGTGCTGTTTGCTAAGACTGTTGGAAAAGCACAATATTAGGGTGGGAGTGTCCTGATTTTCCAGGTACTGTCTGTCATGGCTTCCCTTGGGTAGGAAAGGGAATTCCCCGACCCCTCATGCTTCCCAGGTGAGGTGATGCCCCACCTTGCTTTGGTTCATGCTCCATGGGCTGTACCCACTGTCCAACAAGCCCCAGTGAGATGAACCCAGTACCTCAGTTGGAAATGCAGAAATCACCCGCCTTCTGTGTCGCTCATGCTGGGTGCTGTAAACTGGAACTGTTCCTATTCGGCCATCTTGGAGCCTGGTAGTCCCTCTTAGCATATTATACATTTAGAGGGTCCTGAAATTTTCTTTTCTTTTACAAGCACTTACTATGTGCTAGGAGCTGTTTTAAGTGATTTCCTTTTCTTACCTCATTTAACCCTTACAACAATCCCATTATCATCCCCATTCAGCCAATGATCAGAAAGGTTAGGTAACTTGTGTCAAGTTGATACCAGTGGGATAGGAGAGGTCCCCAAACACTAGCAGAACCTCAACCCTGGCTGGTATCCAGGGTCTTGACACTGTCATGAGAGGGAATTCAAGGATGGGTTGGAAAACAATGAAAGTATGGAGATTTATTGCAAAGTAAAAAGTACACACTCAAGAAAGGGAAGTGCAGGCATATTTTCTGTTCTCCTGGCACCACACTTGTCTCAAAACCACACAGCAAGTATTTGGTGGGCAGAAATGTAGACCCATGTGCTTTGACTCTGGAGGTCACAGTTTTGACTATTGCAAGATTCTGCCTTGCTCATTTGTTGAGTGTGAAGGTGTTAGCAGCAGAATGTATCCGAGTCACATGGTACCAAAATATGTTAGTGGCAGCAAATCCATACAGGTCTGCAGCAACCTTGATTCTTGCCTCATCAGAAGAAAGAACTCGACTGAGGGGCATAAGGCAGAGTAATAGACTGAGACAAGTCTTAGAGCAGGAGAAAGTTTATTTAAAAGCTTTAGAGCAGAAGTGAAAGGAAGTAAAGTACACCTGGAAGAGGGCCAAGGGGGTGACTTGAAAGATCAAGTGTGTGGTTTGACTTTTTGACTTTGGGTTTCATATGTTGGCATGCTCCCAGGGTCTTGCATTCCTTCTCCCGGATTCTTCTCTTGGGGCAGGCTGTCTGTATGTGCAGTGGCCTGACTAGCATTTGGGAGGGGAGCATGCGCAGTGTGCTTACTGGAGCTATATGCACGCTCAGTTGAGGCATTCTTCCCTTACCAGTCAAATGTCCTGAGGTCATATACCAGTTAACCTCCACCGTTTTGCCTCTTAGTGCACATGCTTGAGCTCACTCACCCAACTCCTGAGATCTTATTGGGAAGCTGCTGATCACCAGCTTCAGGTGTTTTCTGTCTATTGGGAGACTGCCTTTCCCTGGTGCTGGCTGCAACCAATTAATATTTTAGAAAGACAGTTAACAACCACCTGGCAATCACCTGATGGTTGTCTGACATTCCTGGTAGGGCAGGGGGAGACCTCTCTTGCCCTGCTCATGCCTACCTACCTACTATAATAAAGGAACCCTCAGCACTGTGTTAGGGGTTGTGACAATGCAAAGACAGAAGATAGCCTCCTCTGGCCCTTATGTCTACCAAGTAAGCTAGTGCCAGGGTTTGTTTGCAGAGAGGCTGGCACTGCTCTGGGGATCTTGCTCAAGGCATCCAAGTGTGGTAGGGCCAGAGGACTCTGCAGGCCACCAAGGAGACCTGTGGACAAACCCAGAGGGAAGTGACAGGAGCAAAAGGAAGGGGTCAACAGCAAACTAGGAGTCACTGCTGGGAAATAGGAGAAGTCTGGGACCAAATCTAGAAGGGTCTGGGTGATGAGGATGAACATTGTGAAGAAGCCACACTCACCTTTACACCAAAGGTACAGGATCAGAGTAGACAGATACAAATATGAAATTCTCCCCTTCTTTTGCATTGCAGTTGGCAGGAATGTCTACAGATTATTATTCAATAGCCTCCCTTCTCCCAACACACTGTAAAAAGTGTAATACCTGCTTTATTGGGCTGTTGTAAGAATTAAATGAAATAATGTGACCGTATGGTAAAGGCACCTGCTTGGACCTCTTGGCTCTCACCTTGAGTCCCAGTGCTTCAATTCACCCCCTGCAAAATCATGGCTCCAGCCCCTATGTATTGACAAGTGATGTAAATTTCACTAAACATTTTACAAGGAGATGGCAGGTATTATAGTATACATCACTCACCATTTCCAAATATCCCACTCAACTCTAGGGAGGGGCATTTTGTTCTTCTCTTAATGTGAGTGGGTTCATCTCTCTTCCTCCTGAAAATTCCTCTTGGCCATGTCCTTTCTACAAAATGCCCTGGCTTCCCCTGCCACCTACTTAGCTTCCTTGACCCACCTCTTGATTTGGCTGCAAATCAAGGGATTTAGAGTGGTAGAAAAGGTGATAGAGGTTGGCCCACCCTGCTCAGCAAGCAAAAGCCACCACTATTAATTAAACTCTGGTCAGATGTAGTTCTCCAAGCATGCCTCTGCATATGTATGAGGGTTATAGTTTATCCTTTCACATATGGAGTTTTTAGCACACTGTCTAGTTCAGAGTAAGTGATGGATAAATGGGAGCAATATTAGCAGTTGTTGCTAGTGTCTGTCCCATGATATATTTCCTGGGCCAGTATGCAGTTACCCCAGAATATCTGGTTGCCCATGGTAGTGAAGGGCTGGGAGAGTGGCTGAAAAGCAAAGGAGGGTGGGTAACTGTCATCCTGGGATATTGTGGGCTGGCTGGATCTCTGAGAGACCTGCAGACATGTGGACATTGTCAATGAGCATTCAGAAATCACTAAAGGGGCAGCCTCCTGCCAAGGACAGTTTGCTCCTCTCTTTTTTGTAACCACTGGTGGCTTCACTGTCAGTGAGAATGGAGTGACTTGTGAAGACATCTGCCTATTCCTGCTGGGCAGAGGACCTCATTGAGATGTGAGCCCCTGGTGGGTTCTGCAGTGGAAGGCTAGAGGAGGCTATGCCCCTAATCTCACTGTAGAAGAGGCAACTTGAGGCTGGGCACCGTGGCTCATGCCTGTAATCCCAGCAGTTTGGGAGGCCAAGACGGGTGGATCACAAGGTTAGGAGATCGAGACCATCCTGGCTAACATGGTGAAACCCCATCTCTACTAAATATACAAAAAAGAAAAATTAGCCAGGTGTGGTGGCAGGCACCTGCAGTCCCAGCTACTCGGGAGGCTGAGGCAGGAGACTAGCGTGAACCCAGGAGGCGGAGCTTGCAGTGAGCAGAGATTGCGCCACTGCACTCCAGCCTGGGCGACAGAGCGAGACTCCGTCTAAAAAAAAAAAAACGAGGCAACTTTAGCCACTGCTGGAAGGATCTGGGGCTGACAGTCAGGTGACTCCCATCCTCTGTGAGGGCTGGCAAAAGAACCATGGTTTTGGGCCAGATTGTTGCTCCTGTCCTTACCCCATTGCCTTTTCTCATCCTCACAGAGCCTTCCACTGCAAATAATGGAGACTTAGGGTAGAGAGAAGCTCTATAGAATAGAAAATAATCAAATTTGCAGTTGGAAAAGAAGTCATCAATTTGCTTATTGGATACTTTCGATGACAAAGTGCTCATTTCCAGCCTGTTTCACTGCTGGGCAGCTTCATTTATTAGAAAGCTCTTCTGTCATGAATGAAATCAGTGTTCTTACAACTTAGTGTTTGTCTTAGCACTATCTTCTGAAACCCTTGACCAAGCTCTTCTTTGTTTTGCTTTATTATCACCCCCATTCCCTGACACCTAGACTGAGAATCTTGAACCTCTTTGATACCCAAATGCATAATAATACAATTTGTAGCATCCCCAGCCAGTAATTAGAGGCACTGTCCATCCTGTTACCAGTTGAAAATTTGTGGGTAACATGTTGATAACTTATTAGTGGGCATCTCAAACTTATTAGTGGGCATAGCTCAGTTGCTATGCTTCTCATCAACCTCTATCCTTTTTCCCTTCATAGCACTATCATCCTCTGACTTATTTTGGGTGATTCATTTATTTGTTTATTGTCTGTCTTTTCTCTGAGAACATAAAGTTCATAAGAGCATAACCTGTCCCTGTCTGTGTTGTCCTGAACAGTATCCCATTTAGAGAACAATACTGAATCTGGGAAGTACTCAGTTAATATTTTTTGAATAAATCAAGAGCCAAGACCCTGCGCAGTGGCTCACACCTGTAATCCCAGCACTTTGGGAGGCAAGGTGGGAGGATCACCTGAGGTCAGGAGTTCGAGACCAGCCTGGCCAACATGGTGAAACCCCGTCTTTACCAAAAATACAAAAATTAGCCCTGGTGGTGTGTGCCTATAATCCCAGCTACTCGAGAGGCTGAGGCAGGAGAATCACTTGAACCCAGGAGGTGGAGGTTGCGGTGAGCCAGGATCACGCCACTGCATTCCAGCCTGAGTGACAGAGAGACTCCGTCTCTAAATAAATAAATAGCCACATTAGGATAGTGAAGTCTCCAGATTCTGTCAGTATTCACTCAAGCACTCCAGAGAAGGGCAAGCTGTTTTTTTTTTTTTGTTTTTTTTTGTTTTTTGTTTTTTGAGACGGAGTCTCGCTCTGTCACCCAGGCTGGAGTGCAGTGGCCGGATCTCAGCTCACTGCAAGCTCCGCCTCCTGGGTTTAGGCCATTCTCCTGCCTCAGCCTCCCAAGTAGCTGGGACTACAGGCGCCCGCCACCACACCCGGCTAATTTTTTGTGTTTTTAGTAAAGATGAGGTTTCACTGTGTTAGCCAGGATGGTCTCGATCTCCTGACCTTGTGATCCGCCCATCTCGGCCTCCCAAAGTGCTGGGATTACAGGCTTGAGCCACCGCGCCCGGCCGCAAGCTGTTTTTTTAAGCCGACTGTGTAGTAGCCATGGTCCTGAGTGAGGGGACTTAGGATTTACTCCAAGGCTCATCCCAAGTTTGCACTCATCGTCTGGGTGACCTTGAAGCTGGGCGTTTAACCGTTCTGAGGCTTAGCATTCTCATCTGTAAAATGGGATTGGCACCGTCTGCCCTATTTAACTCACAGGGTTGTCCTGAGGTTGAAATATGACTATATAAGAGAAAGAATTTTGTAAGCTGGAAAACTATAACATATAAACATGAATTATGATGATGATGACAATTGAAGTTATATAATCTTGATAAAGTGAAAGTGTATTTAGTCTGAGAAGGAATTTATCTTCCACTCAAGGTGAATTAATTTCTGGAGCAGCTAGGGATCATGTGATCTCCAGAGATGCTCTCTGTGAGTTTGCTCACCAACACCACCACCACTTGAGTGCCTACTATGTTAAGACAGTCACAGAGAACAAAACAGACAGAATCCCTGTCCTCATGTGTTTACAGTCTAGAGGAGGCAGAAAGACAATCAATCAACTAAATAAATAAGGAAATGATGTAATACATTAGGGTTACAAGTATCAGGAATTAAAAATGAAATAAAATGGATAGAGGAATAGTGAGTATGGGGTTGGGGGACTGCAATTGCAAAAGGTGATTGGGAGAATCACATTGAGGTGACTCCTGAGCAAGGACTTGAAGGAGATGAAGGATTTAGCCATATGAAGAATGCTTCTGGGAAAGCATTCCCAGCAAAAGGAACAGCAGGTGCAAAGGCCGGCAGCTGAGCGCTTCTCTCACATGTCCAAGAAGCCAATGAGGCTAGTACGTTTGGAGTGGAGGAAGAGAGAGGGGGTAATAGATGGGATTAGAGAAATAGTGGATGCCCAAGTTGTGTAGGGCCTTATATAACATTGTGAGGACTTGGGCTTTTACTCCAATGGAGAAAGGGAGCCATTTGAAGATCTTGAAGAGAAGTGTTACATGATTTGACACTCATTATATTTGTTCTGGCTGCATTGATGAGAATAGACCATAGGGGTTGACAATAACAACAGGGCAACTAGTTAGGAAGTTACTGCATGTAATCTATAGGAGAGGTGATGGTGGTTTGAACCAGGGAGGTAGAGGTTAAAAGTGATAGGGTATCAGGTTAAAAGTGATAGGGTATCAGATATATTTTGTAGGAAGTATCAAAAGGATTTGCTGTTGAATTGGCTTTGGTGAGAGAGAAAAAGGAATTAAGAATGAGCCAAAGTTTTTGGCCTAAGCCCTTGGAAGAATGGAGTTGCCATTTATTGGTGTGGGGTATCTGTGGGTAGAGCAGGTTTGGGAGGAAATGTCAGGAGCTTGGTCTTGGACATGTTGCTTCTGAAGGGATGATTAGACATTCAAGTGGAGATGTTGAGTAAGCATAGTTCAGCCTGAGCCAAAAATAAAAATATATAAATAAATAAATAAAGTCAGGAGGCATCAGCATAGAGTTGGTATTTAAAGCCATGGGACTGACTGAGAATACCAAGGGAGTGAGTGCATTAGAGAAGAGGTCAAGGACTGAATCCTGGGGCACTGCCATGTTTGGGGACTGGGCAGATGGGGAAGAAGCAGCAATGCTAACAGTGAAAGAGCAGCCAGGGAGACACAGTAAAATCAGGAGAGAGTGGTGCCCTCGAAGTCAGGTGCCATCAGTGTTTATTTAGGGGGCATGATCAATCATGTCAGACATTTCTGAGAGGACAATTAAGGTGAGCATGCAGAATTGATTGTTGGAGTGAACTGAAGTGGAAGCCCACTTTGAAGGCTTTGACAAGAGCAGATTTGCTGGAATGGAGGGGGCAGAAGCTAGACTGGAGTGAGTGTAAGAAATTAAAAGAGTGTAATGGAGAGCATCTGTTTAAATATTCTTTTGAGGAGTATTATTCTAAAGAGGAGCAGAGATAAGGTATGACTGGAAGATACAGGTCAAGAGAAGGTCTTTGTTTTTTGCTTACTTTTTTTTAAGATGAGAGAAATAACAGCCTGTTTTTATGCAGATGGGAATCATCCAAAAGATATGGAAGAACGGATGGTACAAGACTGAGAAGGGAGAAATCTCGAAAGAATGTCCAAGCATGTTAGAGTAGGTTATAGGTATTGGGTCAAGTCAAAATGGAGGAGTTGGCTTTGCCTAGAAGCACCAACAATTCATTCATATGTAGAAGAGAAGTAGAGAATACAGAGTTAAAAACAGGTAGGTGGATAGAGGTGGTGGGAGCATGGAGAAATTCCCTTCTAAGAGCTTCTGCTTCCTTAGTGAAATAGGGAGAAAGGTCATCCTTGCAGAGTAAGGACGAGGATGGGAGGAAGCAATGGGATTTTAAGAGAGAAGAAGCATGCAAAAGAAGCAGAGACAGAGCCTAAGTGATGTGCTGTGGAGGCATTGCTCTAAGGCCTTTGGCATTAGTTCCAGTGAGGGAACTCTTCCATGCTCATTGATGCTGCAAAATCCCAGGTGGCCCTATCCCTCCTTCAAACCTTCTTGGTCAGGTCTGTGTTAATTTTTCAGGCATAAGTTTTGCCTGCAACTCATGTGCATCACCCCAAATGATTTCAGGCTGTGGAGGCTATCAGAACTGTCATGATATTTTCAGAAATTGACTTCATAAAAAGAAAAAAAAAAGTTTTGCTCTGACCCAAGCTGACCTTCAAAATGTTCCAAATGCATGCAGCATCACATGGTTTATTTCACCATCACATCATTAGTTAGAGAGTCCATTCTGGCCTGAAAGAGGAATTACTTGTTTCTTTCATTCCAGACAAATGTGCTGTCCTTTACATTTCTCCCTGGCAAAAACTACTTTGGTTTACCTCATTCACCATAATGAATGAATTATGCAATTCATGCATCCAAAGCATGAATTATTTTGTGTTTTTTCAGTTGTAAGTGCTCCCTTGTAAACAGCAGCCAAGAGTCTTCAATTTGGGTTTTAAGTATAATTTGTACAACTATCATCAGAATCAAATAGCCAACAAGTATGTGTAAGACAATTATGATGTACTCACCTAGAAATCATAATGTGTGGTGATAGCATACTCGGCGTTAATGAAGTGCTGATGAAGACAGGGTGGGATGCCTTCTCAGGCTCAGCTCTGTTATCATAAGGAAACTGAGGACTGAGGGCGAGGAGACAAGATTAGGGTGTGAAGGTAACTTTGACTGTTGACATTTCCTCACTGTAAGCACTAAGTGAGCACTTAATTCATTAAGATCTGTGTGTCTCATTTTCCAAGGCTGACTGGTACCATGGGCATTTTTTAGTATCTGTTTTAACAGTGATGTTCATGCAGCTCACCCTATTAAGTAATTTCTGATTTGTAAACACACAGAAAAAACAGCAGTGTTCCCCACCTTCCCATACTACTGCTGCCCACAGCAGTGTAGTTAATGCCCTGTGTAGTTAATGCCTTCCAAACCCCTGGCACCACAGAAACAATGTTCTATCTTGTGATGAGTTTCTATTGCACTATCCTGTAAAACCTTTGGTTCGGGGTCCTTTTAGATAGTTACGAGTTTAAGGACAAAGAGAGAACTAACATCTTTTCCTTCCTTCCTTCCTTCCTTCCTTCCTTCCTTCCTTCCTTCCTTCCTTCCTTCCTTCCTTCCTTCCTATCTTCCTTCCTTCCTTCCCTCCCTCTCTCCCCCTTCCCTCCTTTCTCTTTCTTTCTTCTTTCTTTCTTTCTTTCTTTCTTTCTTTCTTTCTTTCTTTCTTTCTTTCTTTCTTTCTTTCTTTCTTTCTTTCTTTCTTTCTTTCTTCCTTCCTTCCTTCCTTCCTTCCTTCCTTCCTTCCTTTCTCTCTCTCTCTCTCTTTCTTTCTTCTCTCTCTCTTTCTTTCTTTCCCCCCTTTTTTTTTAGACACGGTCTTGCTCTGTTGCCCAGGCTGGAGTGCAGTGGCATGATCTCAGCTCACTGCAGTCTCTCAACCTCCTTGGCTCAAGCGATCCTCCTACCTCAGCCTCCCAAGTAACTGGGACTATAGGCATGTGCCCCATGACCAGCTAATCTAACCTCTTTAATACCTACTTTGCACAAGGCGCTTTTGCCTGTTTTGTCCCATTTAATTCTCAAAACAGCCCTGTCAAGTTGGTTTTATCCCCACATTTATAAGATGAGAAGACTTAGGTGGTGAGAGGTTATGTAATCTGACTGAGATACAGCAACTACAAAATAGTAAAGCTTAGATTCAAATTCAATGTTTGGTGTGTGACAGAACAAATAAAAATATTTTTAAAAGAGAAAATTATTTTTAATTTCCATGCTTCCTCCTGGAGGATGGATCCCAAGGGGATGTGTCCTTTGCTCAACAGAGATGACAGGTGCGAGAAGGTGAACTGGAGACTCTATATTACTCTGCAGAATAATAAAGGGAATGTAGAGATTCAGGAGGAATGTTAGCTGGGGACCTGCAGTGCTGGAGGAGTGACACTGCGAGAGGGTGGAGGGATGGCCAGCTGGCAGGTGAGGAGCTGGCTGGGGACAGAGATGCCTGATGGAGATTTAGGGAAGAGTAAAGTGCTGTGCTCTGCGTAAGACTGACGCTCTCCTCCATTCCCTAACTCCCTCCTGAAATCAAGAGTGAAACCCTTTCTTTTCCTTGTGCTCCATGACGTGTGTTTGCTTTGAGGGTAATGGAATCACGTTGGTACAGTTACTCAAGGTTGGCTGGCAAGAACAAAGGCTGCCCACAAGGGTCTGCTAAGGATCTTCAAAGCCCATTCTTTTTCAAGAACTCATGAATATTTACTGAGTTATTTTTGTGTGCCAGGCATTGTTCTAGGGCACCAGAAATACATGGGTAAACAAGAATGAAGTCTCTGCCTTTATGTAGTTTGTAGTTGGGGGAGACTGACAACAAGAAAACAAAGAAATGCTATGAAGAAAAATATAATGGATAATTATTTTATAATATATAATATAATATAATGGAAAATTATTTAATACAATAATTGCAAGGCGCAACATTGAGTTCTAGATATTGTAGCAGGTGAACTGAACATAAGTCCTCAAGGACCATATGGTTAATAAGGGAGATGTGACAAGTTTATTAGTAATTTTAGAAGTGATGAGTTACCTACAATGCCATGAAACTTCCGATGCATTTGGCAGAGGTGTTTTTCTTTAGGACCCTGTAATTGGCCCAGAGTGGGAAGAAAACCCTGGAAGGGCCCCACTCTGCCCCCAGTTTGCTGCATCCCTGCCTGCTTAAGGTTTCACCTTTTTTTCCCCAAATAAATGTGTGCTCCTCCATCTTCCTCAGTTTACCAGGCTGTTTTCCTGCTCATGGCTCGTCTTTTTTTCTGGCAGTCCTCACTAAGGTAGGAGAGTGTGATGGTTAGGTCCATGGTTTCTCAGCTCTGTCACTTGTAGCTGGACCACTTTGGGTAAGTTACTGAACCTGGGCTGTCGTTTCTTTATCTATTAAAGTGCAGATATCATTGTACCTGCTTTGTGAGGTTCTTGTGAAGATCAAATGAATTAATTTATATAAAGTGATTAGAAGAGCGCCTGGCACATAGCAAATTTCGAGTTAGATTAGATATTATTAACGTTATTCTGGTGTTCTCTAAGGGTTCATTATTATTATTTGGACTGACCTCACTCGCTAGTACCTTAAGAACACCCGGCTGAGAATCTACCTCTTGACTCCCAACCAAACAAGAAGGCCACCAGTGTCGATCCTTCGGCACTTCAGATTTGGGATTACAAAAAAGAGACTTAACTCTATGTGAGACATATGAAAACACCAATGAAGTGGTATTTGAGATGGACCTTGGAGATGGGGAGGATGCAGACATTTGGTGGGGAAGAGGAGAGGAAAGCCATTTTATCGGAGAGAATACCATGAACAAAAGGACAGAAGCTGGGCACCTAGGGCCAGCACTGAAATATTGTTTGGTTTGATTTGTCTCAACATTGAATGCACAACGTTAAGACCAAGAGATAGATGTGGAAACATAGTAGGTTAGGTGACAAATTGTGGAAGCATGTGAATGTTAAGGTTATTGGTGTTAGACCTTGTAGGCAAATTGAAAACTATTGTGGATTTTTAAGGATCCAGATTTGTTCTCTGCTATAAAGTAGGTGTGTGGGTATAAGGGCTATTTACCTCGATGTTAAATGACCCAAAGCTACTGTAATTTTCTGAATTCTTCAATTATTTTTTTTCTTACTAGTCTTATCTATCCATTAGGTGCTCTACAGGGTTTGGGCAATGAATTAATTTTATATTCCAAATCAAGGGTCATTCATATTTTCTCAATAAAAACAGGCAAAAAAAAAAAAAAAAAAAAAAAAAAAAAAAAAAAAAAAAAACAAGGTTTTTCCATCATAGAAATATAAAGTTATAACTGTAGATGAAACTTTAAAATAACATTTAATTCATGAATACAACTACTTATACAGATTTAGAATTATACTCTATAATTTATATTATTTATAAATATAAATTAATATATTTATATATTATTTCTTTTCTTCATGCACATTTTATCAAACAATTTCTTCAAACTAATCACAAGTATTTTCAACATCAATGTCTCTGTTATCATTAAACCGAATTTTTAAATCATCAAAACATTTTTAATAGTTTTCCAGAGCACAACATCTTCGCATTTAACTAAGTAGTTTGATATAAAGTATTTCTTGCATCTCTGTATAATAAAATTTTATGATTACTCTAAGTGTCCTAACTATGTGTCCATTTGCATAATGTAAGAACAGTTTTGATTTTTTCATTTATCCTATAGCTAGTGATCCATGAGCTCCACAACATAACTATATATTATATTGCTTTTATAATTGTTAAATAATTTTTCATTTTGTGCAAAATGTTGACACAAGAATGTCAAGTGAAAAAGGCAGAATACATAACTATAGAAAGATAGTATGACCTCAACTATGAAAAAACAATATCCAAACTAATTACTTTGCTTTTTAAAAGTGCTCTTTTAAAAATTCATATATAATGACCAGCCCTTGCTATTGTGAGGTTATTTCCCCAAAAATAATTATTACGTTTGTGTCAAATTTCTTTGTTTTTGCTTTTTACCAGTTTCATGAGATGTTTTCTATAAACACTCAAACTTAGCATAAATAGCATTTGTTTTAGGTTAGTATAACTTCCCCGAAATAGTACATTGCTATTCAAAATAAGGCAATTGAAAGGGCACCTCAAGATATTGGAAACTTTGTAAGGGTTTATACATGAGATAATTCCGTCTTTCCTGAGGGAGTTTTTTTGGTGGGGGACACCTTACCTTATATTTGGATATATATGGCCTTCTAAATCTCTCAAAGGTATCTTGTGATACCTTTGCTCACAGATCTTCTGTGACTTTTAATCTTCTCGAAGTGGATATAAGTTTTACTTAAAAGATAGTCCTTCAGGTAACAAAATATATTTAAATACTATGCTGTAGTAGAGTTAAACAAACAAAAACAAACACAGTAAAGTGTAAGTCCCCTAGCACAGTCCTCCCAAGCAGCATCTGGTCTCAGTTTTTATGTCTCTTCTCTGGAGCTTCCCTGACATTGTAGCCTAGTTCCCTTCTATGCTGTCAGCATCCAGGCCTCATCCCCTCAGACTCTCATCAATGACTCATAGGGTCCGATTTGCTTGCCTGTCTTTCTAGGCAGACACGTGGCATCCTGAGGACAGGCACTGTGTCTTGGTCTGAGAGAGGAATGATCAAATAAGAGTCACATGTCCTAATATGACAGGGAATCATTCCAATATCTTGGAGAGTTGGGGCAAATTTCAAATGATGCCATATGCAGACTTTAATGTTTGTTGATTCCAATTATGTACACACATTCAGATAGTTCCCATCTGTTGCCTAAAAGTATGGGTGGCCAAATCTCATATGTGAGGTGATGAAGGGAGGACAGGCAATGCCTATAGTTTAAATGTGGAGGATTTTCTAGATAAAAAAAAAAAAAAAAAATCCAGGCTCTGTCTGTTTATATCACATGGCTTTGGTTTTGTGATGGTGCCAGGCTACACCCCTGTCTTCACAGAATGTATGCAAGTTCAGCAGGTCTACAGACAGGTAATCAGCTTTGGTTTTGTTTTATCTCAATTAGACCTGTGCCTGCTGTCTTTCAAGATTATCTTCCATAGGTGTATTTTTAGATTGTTAGATAGCTGGTGAATATTTTTCCAGGAATTTCTGGTGTCTGTGAGTTTTAGGCTATTGTTTCAGCCAACTTCAGCCATTGTCAAGCAGCTCACATTTTCTAAACAGGCAGGCACACATAGATATCTATAGACGTTCATTTTGCCAATGTTTTTGTTGCATCTATTCCATATTTTGTTGGTTTTTTTTCTAGAGACAGAGTCTCACTCTGTCACCTAAATTGGAGCACAGTGGCTCGATCATGGCTCACTGTGACCTGAAACACCTGGGCTCAAGTGATCATCCCGCCTGAGCCTCCCAGATTATGCCAGTTAATTTTATTTATTTATTTATTTATTTATTTATTTATTTATTTATTTATTTTGTAGCGACAGGGTCTCACTAAGTTGCTCGGGCTAGTCTCAAACTATTGACTTCAAGTGACTCCCACCCCATCCTGGACTCCCAAAACACTGGGACTACAGGTGTGAGCCACCACACCCAATCCTATTCCATATTTTGTAATGGTCTTGGTCACAGTATATACACAACATCCTGCCCAACACTCTACTCAGTTATACCTAGTGACTGGCAGGGCACCAAATATACCACAGACATTAATCTTCAATGCTTTCTCTCACATTTGCGTTACTCTCTGCCGGGAATATTAACATCTCCTACCTCAAGGCAATGAGAGATATCTTTGAGTAAAGATGTGAATTGGGAAGTTATTACAGGCCCAGAATAATATGGTTTAGATCTGTGTCCCTACCCTAATCTCACGTCGAATTGGATTCCCCAGTGTTGGAGAAGGGGCCTAGTGGAAGGTGATTGGATCATGGGGACAGACTCTCCTCTTGCTGTTCTTATGATTGTGAGTGAGTTCTCACAAGATCTGGTTGTTTAAAAGTGTGTACTGGCTGGGCTCAGTGGCTCATGCCTGTAATCCCAGCAGTTTGGGAGGCCAAGGCAAGCAGATCACTTGAAGTCAGGAGTTCAAGACCAGCCTGGTCAACATGGTGAAACCCTGTCTCTATTAAAAATACAAAAATTAGCTGGGCATGGTGATGCATGCCTGTAATCCCAGCTACTTGGAAAGCTGAGGCAGGAGAATCACTTGAATCTGGAGGCAGAGATTGCAGTGAGCTGAGATCGTGCCACTGCACTCCATCCTGGGTAACAGAGTGAGACTTTGTCTCAAAAAAATAAAAAATAAAAGTGTGTAGCACCTCCTTGTTCACTGTCTTTCTCCTGCTCCAGCCACGTAAGAGGTGCCTTGCTTCCCCTTCACCTTCCACCATGATTGCAAGTTTCTCTTTGGTCATGCTTCCTATACAGCCTGTGGAACCATGAGCCAATAAAACCTCTTTTCTTTATAAACTGCCCAGTCTCAGGTAGCTCTTTATAGCAATGTGAGAATCGACTAATACAGAAAATTTGTGCTGAGAAGTGCGATATTGCTATAAAGATAACTGAAAATGTGGAAGCAACTTTGGAACTGGGCAACAGGCTAAGTCTGGAAGAGTCTGGAGGGCTTGGAAGACTGTAGGACGATGAGGGAGAGTTTGGAACTTCCTAGAGACTTGTTAAATTGTTGTGACCAAAATACTCATAGTGATACGGTCAATGAAGTCCAGGCTGAGGAGATCTCAGATGGAGATGAGGAACTTATTGGGAACTGGAGCAAAGGTAACGTTTGTTACACATTAGCAAAAAGATTGGAGGCATTGGGCCCCTGCCCTAGGGATTTGTGGAACTTTGAACTTGAGAGTGAAGATTTAGGGTATCTGGTGGAAGAAATTTTTAAGCAGTAAAACATTCAAGAGGTAGCCTGGCTGCATCTAACAGCATATGGTCATAGGCATAAGCAAAGAGGTTATCTGAAACTGGAATTTATATTTAAAAGGGAAGCAAAGCATAAAAGTTTAGAAAATTTGTAACCTGATCATGTGGTAGAAAAGAAAAACCCATTTTGCAGGGAGGAATTCAAGCCAGCTGCAGAAATTTACACAAGTAATGTGAAGTCTAATGTTAGTAGCCAGGACAATGGGAAAATTCCTTGAAAGCATTCCAGAGACCTTGGTGGAAACCTCTTGCATTACAAGCCTGGAGGCCTAGGAGGAAAGAATGGTTTCATGTGCTGGGCCCAGGGCCCTGCTGCCCTGCACAACCTCAGGACACTGCTCCCTGTGTCCCAGCCACTCTAGCTCCAGCCGTAGGTAAAAGGGCCTCCGATATGTCTCAGGCTGCTGCTCCAGAGAGTACAAGCCGTAAGTATTGGCAGCTCCAAGTGGTGTTAAGCCTGAAGGTGCATAGAGGACAAGAGTTGAGGCTTGGGAGCCTCTGCCTAGATTTCAGAGGATATACAGACATGCAAGGATGTCCAGCCAGAAGTCTGCTGCAGGGGCAGAGCCCTCATGGAGAACCTTTACTATGGCAATGTGGAGGAGAAATGTGGGATTGGAGCCCCCATACAGAGTCACTACTGGGGCATTGGCTAATGGTGCTGTGAGAAGAGGGCCACCATCTTCCAGGCTCCAGACACCTGGAAAAGCTGCAGGCACTCAACATTAGCCTGTGAAAGCAGCTGAGGAGGTTGTACCCTGCAGAGCTAAAGGGGCAGAGATGCCCAAGGCCTTGGAAGCCTGCTCCTGACTGATGGGTGGGCTGGATATGAGACATGGAGTCAAAGGAAATTATTTTAGAGCTTTAAGATTTAATGATTGCCCTGCTGGGTTTCAGACTTGCATGGGGCATATAGAAACTTTGTTTCGGATGATTTCTCTTTTTTGGAATGGGTGTATTTGCCCAATGCCTATACCCTCATTGTATCTTGGAAGTAACTAACTATAAACTTACTTTTTATTTACAGGCTCATAGGTGGAAGGGACTTGCCTTGTCTCAGATGAGACTTTGGAATGTGGACTTTTGAGTTAATGCTGAAATGAGTTAAGACTGGGGGATTGTTGAAAAGTGATGATTATATTTTGCAATGTGAGAAGGACATGAGATTTGGGAGGGGAAGGGGTGGAATAATATGGTTTGAATTTGTGTCCCTGCCCAAATCTCCTGTTGAGTTGTAATCCCCAGTGTTGGAGGAAGGGTCTGGTGGGGGAGGTGACTGGATCATGGGGGCAGATTTCCCCCTTGTTGTTCTCATGACAGTAAGTGAGTTCTCATGAGATCTGGTTGTTTAAAATTATGTAGCACCTCCCACTTTGCTCTTTTTCTTCTGCTCCAGCCATGTAAGATGAGCCTGCTTCCCCTTCACCTTCCACCATTATTGTAAGTTTCCTGAGGCTTCCTCAGTCATGCTTCCTGTGCAGTGTATGAAACTGTGAGCCAATAAAACCTCTTTTCTGTATAAACTACTCAGTCTCAGGTAGTTCTTTATGACAATGTGAGAATGGACTACATAGAGTAATCAACATCAGAGCATAATACAACAGAGTGTGGACTCTGGAATCAGATGCCTGGTTTGGATCTGGTTCTGTTCTTTACCAGCTATGTGATCTAGAACCAGATTGTTATTCTCTCTGCTTTGATTCTCTCATCTGTTAAATGCGTATATAACAATTCGTAACTCATAGTAATTCTGTGAGGAATAATGAGTTAAAATAAGTAAAGTGCTTAGAATAGTGCCTCACAGAGTAACCGTTATTTTAGTTATAGTTATCATTTTACTCTTTTATTTTTTATTTTATTTATTTACTTTTTAGAAGGAATCTTGCTTTTTTGGCCAGGCTGGAGTGCACTAGCATGATCTCGGCTCACTGCAACCTCTGCCTCCTGGGCTCAAGCAATTCTCCTGCCTCAGCTTCTCTAGTAACTGGTATTACAGGTGCACACCACCACGCCCAGCTAATTTTTTTGTATTTTTAGTAGAGATGAGATTTCACTTTGTTGGCCAGGCTGGTCTTGAACTCCTGACCTCAAGTTATCCGTTGGCCTCAGCCTTCCAAAGTGCTGGGATTACAGGCATGAGCCACTGTGCTTGGCCTTATTCATTTATTTTTTATTGAGGTAAAATAGTACCCATTATTATTGTAGGCGCTGTTGGCTCTGGTTACAGGGACTAACTGGAAAGGGAATGACTACCATGACCAGCCCAAAAAGTGGCTGGTTTTTGATTGGTAACCTGCACTTTCTCTGCTTGCAAAGATTGAGAGAGGGAAGACCCAAAGGCCTGCCAATCTTCTGTCCAGAACAGGAGTCATGGGGATGCCCATCCTCCTGGTCATATATGTAATCAGTCTCTCTCCCACACACCTTCACAACCATCCTTTGACCCTTCCTAGAGATTTTCTGCCACAGTTCAGCTCGTTCCATCTCTCCCTCATTCTCACAGTGATTGATCCAGGTCCTCATTATATCATCCCCGGACCACTGAAGAAGCCTTTCCACTGGCCCCTCTACCTCCAGGCCCTCATCCACTCCTCACACTGCCTCCAGATTGACCTTTCTAAAACACAAGTCCCATTATGTCTCTTCTCTACTGAAAACCTCCTCTGGCTCCCAATTACCTGTACAACAACGTGGGAAGATGTTGTTTTGTTTTGAGAACCTCCTACAAGTTGACAAGGAGCTCATTTCTCCATATTTCTTTTCCTCTCACGTTCTACTCCAGCTGAACTGAAACAGTGCCTACCTCTCTTGCTTCGTGCTTTTATTCAAGCTATTTCCTTTTCTAACTTACCTTTCCTACCACATTGATCTGTCAAATTTCCATTTTTTAAATTGAAGGAGAGATATTCCTTTTTAAAATGAGAACTATTTTCCAAGAGCTGCACCCCTTCTGATCCCATTATCTGTCCAGTCAGAATTTTTCACCCTCTCTCATATTCCCATAGTCATTCGTTTGTGTCTCTATGATAATGCTTAGCACAGACTGTCTCATGATATTTATGTTTACTTATTTCAAAATTGCCTTTATATGGATAACAAAAATTATACGGTAATATTTGCCAAAATGTATCGATCTATACGCTTAAGGTGGATTCATTTTATTGCATGCAAATCATGCCTCAATAAAATTGGTTTTAAAAGAAAAACTACAGCAAAACCATAGCAAAATAAAAAATAAACAGATGAGAAAATTGAGATGAAGGAAAATAAGGGTAGGAAAGTAAAATAAATTCAGGGGTAAGGTTAGTATTAAAAAATGCATGCCATAAGTTTCCATAGGCTAAAGACATTTTTCCTGAGCTTCCCAGCTGCCAAAGGAAATAGAGAATTATGATCAGAGAAAATAGAGACTTTCCCAGTTCTGAAACCTGAACAAAATCTCTCTCATGAGCCCTTATGAAGAGAACACTGTGATGTAAGGGATAGCTTTCTCAACAATCACCCTATGGTAAACCCAGTAGGGAATTGTATAGGTTGTTTCTCATAATATCTCTCGGTTCAAGTTGCTGGCAGAACATTGAAGTACAATTAAGAAAACAGTTCTATGAAGGACTAAAATATTACAGTTTAAGTGCACAGCTTTCTAATGGTTTCATGGAATTAGAAAGAAAAGTTTAAACTAACTATAGAAATGGGTGGTCTGTTTATCTTTCAAGCAATCCCTTGACTTAATATGACTATATCCTGAATATATCCTTTGTTACTATTTGAGAGAGTTCAAGGCTATAGAGTCTATGACCAAATCCTGGAGTGTGATGACTGTTACCAATTAAGGATAGATCTTCGTTTTTGAAGTTCTGTTGTTTGGTGCATACGCATTTAGGATTGTTATGTCTTCTTGGTGACTTGAACACTTTGTTTTTATATGTCTCTGTTTATTCTTGAAAATATTCCTTGTTCTGAAGTCTACTTTGCCTGAAATTAACTATTCCAGCTTTCTTTTAGTTCGAATTTTCATGTATTATATTTCTCCAACCTTTTACTTTTAACCTATCTATGTCTTTATATTAAAAGTGGGATTCATGACTGGGCATGATGGCTCAAGCCTATAATATCAACCCTTTGGGAGGCTGAGGTGAGAGGATTGCTTGAGCCCAGGAGTTCAAGCCTGGGCAATATAGGGAGACCTCATCTCTAAAAAAAATAAATAATTAGCTGGGCATGATGGCCGGGGGCAGAAGTTGCAGAGAGCCAAGATTGCATTATTGCACTCCAGCCTGGTCAACAAGAGTGACACTCTGTCTAAAAATAATAATAGTAAAATAAATTAAAATAAAATCATAAAAAGTTTCAATTAAACCTATACTCCGTCTTAAAAAAAAACCAAAAAACAAAAATTAGCCAGGGGTGGTGGTGCACACCTGTAATCCCAGCTACTTGGGAGGCTGAGGCAGGAGAATCGCTTGAACCCAGAAGGCAGAGGTTACAGTGAGCCAAGATTGCGCCACTGCACTCCAGCCTGGGCGACAAGAGTGAGACTCTGTCTAAAAATAATGATGATAATAAAATAAAAATAGAATCATAAAAAGTTTCAATTAAATCTAGAGAAGGCAAAAAAAGAAAATGGAAGCAAAGAAAAACTAGAACAAATAGAAATCATTAAGCAAGGTATCAAGTTTTAATCCAATCGTACCAATAATCATTTAAAATGTGAATGATCTAAACACACCACTTAAAAAGCAGATATTGGCCAGGTGTGGTGGCTCATGCTTATGATCCCAGCACTTTGGGAGGCCAAGGCAGGCAGATTGCTTAAGGCCAGAAGTTCGAGACCAGCCTAGCCAACGTAGTGAAACCCCACCTCTACTAAATATACAAAAATTAGCCAGGCGTCGTGGCACATGCCTGTAATCCCAGCTTCTTGGGAGGCTGAGGCAGGAGAATCACTTGAACCCAGGAGGAGGTTGCAGTGAGTGATCTCAATCACACCACTGCACTCTGGCCTGGGTGATAGAGTGAGACTCTGTCTCAAAAAAAAAAAAAAAAAAAATGTATATCTATATATAGCAGGTATTGTCAGATTGGATTTTTAAAAAGATCCAATTTTATACTATCTTCAAAAACCTCATTATTTATTTATTTAAGACCATATCTCACTCTGTCACCCAGGCTGGAATGCAGTGGCATGATCATGGCTTATTGTAAACTCGACCTCCTGGGCTAAAGCAATCCTCCTGCCTCAGCCTCCCTAGTAGCTGGGATTACAGGCTCCCACCACCACACCCAGCTCATTTTTTTGTATTTTTAGTAGAGATGGGGTTTCACCATGTTAGCAAGTCTGGTCTCTAATTCCTGACCTCAGGTGACCGACCCACCTTGGCCTCCCAAAGTGCTGGGATTATAGGTGTGAGCCACCGCACCCAGCCTATTTTTACCTTTTTAAAATTGACTTATTATTATGTTATAAATTATGTTTCAATTTTGATCATTTCTATTGACCTATCTTCAAGTTTACTGATTTACTGATTCTTCCATCAGCTATGTTAAGTCTACTGATGAACCCACTGATAACATTTTTATCTCTGTTTCTGTGTTTTGATTTCTAGTATTTCCATTTCATTCTTTCTTATAGTTTTCAACTACCTGATGAAATTACCTATCTGATCCTTGTTTGCTTTTTTCATTAGAGTTTTTTTAACATATAAATCATAGTTATTTTGAATTTCTAATCTGAGAGCTCCAACACCCATGTCATTTATGAATCTGGTTTTAGTGATTCTCTTCAGACTTTGTTTTCCTTTGCCTTTTTGTTGCCTTGTACTTTTTGTTGTTATTGTTGAAAACTAGACATGTTGTATAGGACAGTAGATAATGAGGAGAATATTTTTCATTCTTGAAGTTAATCCATTTTTCCTTTTGGTAGATCCTTAGTGTAGAGCGTTTATGTTAATTTAGTCAAAGGTTGGACTGGATTTGAAGTCCATGTTGCTGTTACCCTTAGTGCACCAAAGTCTTCCAATTCCTTTAACGGTAACTTGTATTTATGGTGTAGACTAATTTAAAAGAGAATTTTTGTCAATGTCTGTACTCTGCATGACTTCTAATATTTCTGCTTGGATTTGAGTCTCCCTTTGCACTGCTCTCGAGACAGAACTGCCTTTTGCCACACTCCCAGTTGTATTCCAGTGATGCTTTCACTTGATGCTTGACGGCATGGAGGTGGTGGGTATGGGGAGGGTCCCTTCTCTGATGTTCTGATTAAGCCTCAGTTGTAGGCAGTCACTGACAATCCGGAACTCAGGGTTGTGGCTCTCTCAAGTATTCTTACCCCTTCTCCAGCTGTAATGCTGTAGCCAGCATGAATTCCTGCCTCTTTACCACAGGTAGAGAGTTCCTTTTCCTCCCTATTCCCTTATCCCAGCTTTCGTGAATTTCCACCCCTGCCTTCAGACTATAGCTGTGTCGCACTTCCTGCTGAATATTTCCTTCCTTGAGGAAGACAGGGGAGATGGAATTCCAGCAGTTGCTGTTCTCCTCTCCCACCCAGAACCAAGAGGGGAACTTTCCCCTTGATCTTCCCTGGAAGCCCTTGGTGGGGTTCCTGAAGAAAAAATCCACAAGGAGAACCAGATTTCTGATAGTTAACTGAGCAGAGTTGAACCCCTCTCAAGAAAATTAAAACTCTCAAACAGTTCTCAGGCCCAAGGAGATGGGCACTCTACCTCTGCATGAAGGGGTTGCTGGAGCCCCTGTAGATAGGGCCATGATATTTAATGGAAAACAGGCTTGTCTTCACTCTACCTACCACACAGTCAAATACATCTTCAAGATCGTAAAGTTCTATATAGGGAAATGGTGAATTCCAGGTTTGAATTTCATGGAACAGCAAAATTAAAATAAAAAATAATTGGGAGGATCAACGTTAGATTCTCAACTTTTTAGTTTTCAAACCAAAAATCACTCACCTGTCATCACATCATGGCAATATGAAAGGACACACCCACCCACCCACCAAAGTACAAAGGATATACTCTTGGAATAGTGAACAATCCTTTACTTGGAATAAATTTAGCCCTCAATAAAGTGAAGTCAAGTTTTTCTGCTCCTCATCGTAGATCAATGGATGCTTAGTTATGGACCAGCACAAGTCCTCAGCCAGCACTCATAAGCCACTGCTGTAGAACTTGGCTGTTTTTTCACTTAGCTCTATCTTCTATATTTTTGTTGTAACCTCCTGGAAAGGAGAATCATGTCATATTCACCTCTATTTCTCCAATTTGACCCTCAAATGTGACCCACTTAATAGGTTCTCAGCTAATGAGATTAACAATGAATGATATTAATTATTAATACCATTAATTTATTATATCAGTACATTAATAGTAATAACATACACAGGTTGTTCTCATAAATGTTAGCTGAACGGAACTGGATACCAAGATATCACGACCTCTTCAGCACTCTTAGGTCTTCCCCAGTACCCCCTAGGCCCACCTGGAAGGATGGGAATTTAATTTTTTTACCTTTCATCTTAATAGTATTTAGTGAGTGACCACTCTGAGTGAGGCGTTTCTTTTCAGATGTGGTGGGAGATGAAAAGGATACACAAGACAAGAGTTTTGCCCTTAAGTGGTTTATAATTATCTACACAGTACAGGTGGTTCTAATACCAGAGTGTAATCAGTAACCTAATTGTGAACACAGAGTGCCAGGAGAACAGAGGAGAAAGCGTTCACGTGCCCATTGACTCATAAGTACTCTGAGAGGATTTGTTCTGGACTTAGGTGGAGGGAGGAGAATAAACGTGGACTCTCCTTTCAATGGATAGTAGTCAAGAAGTAATGCTACCAAGGTGGAAGAAAATAATGGAGGGATTGGAAAGAGCATGGTGGTCAAAGAATTGAGAGGAGAGCAGCTACTTCTTCCAGGAGATCGGGGAGGCTGCAGATGGTCAGAGAATTAATGCTGACTTGGGAAAATCCAAGAAGTTTTCATAGAGAAAGTGAGTTGAGACTTGAGTTGTCTTTGAAAATGTGTAGAACTTGGATACATGTGTGTGGAAGAGAGGAATTTGCCACAGGAAACAGCCTGGGCAAAGGCATAGGGGAGGGAAAACACAAGTCAGTCTCAGGAAGTGGAAAGTGCCGAAGAGTAAGTGGGGAGTGGGGTGTGGAGTTGGGCGACAGTGGAGTAGAAGATGTAGCTGAAGAGGCTGGCCAGAACCAGACTATGGTTGGCACAGAGCAGGTGCTCAATAAATATTTGTTAAATGATTGGATAGATAAAGGGAAGCACTAGCCATGGGTTGTATTGTTTGTTTATTTATTTATTTATTTTAGTAGCTAATGGTGAAGAATTCTGAATAGGAAGGTGGTAAGATCATATTGTGATGGCAGGTCTGTGGAGGACAAAGGAGAGACAAAGCCGATGGGGGTAGGGGCATGAGTTAGGAAGCTGTGGCGGTTGTCCTAAGAGGACTCCCTGCCCCCAGTCCTGAAAGACCTGATTCTCTGCCTCCATGAAAAGTCAGGCTGGAATGCTTCCCTCTTTTGAAACATTTATGGATCAATGAATGTCAACACTCGAGCTAAATGTAGAGCGTGTTTAGACACACTCTAGGAACATCAACACACATCCCATTCCTAGGGAGGAGACTAAAGTCTTCCAGTTGCATTGTGCCAGGGTCAGTCTCACTATAAGGGAGCATCTGGGGAAGTGGCACGTAGTGTGGCTGTCAGTCCTGAAGACTCTCTAAGCCTCTGAAACTCTTAAGCTTGACAGTTTTCATTATGGCTTCCTAGAGAGAAGATGGAAAGTCATCTGATGTTCCTCTCTTAGCACTCCTCATCTACTTGGTATTGATATTAATAAACAATGAAATCACAGGATACAGATTAAGTAAATCTATTTTCCTTGCATGTGGTACAACACAGTTTGAAAATAAAAACAAATCAAATGATCTGAAAGCAAAACGAATGTAAATTAAGATCTGGAGAAATTTGTCAGCATCTCAGCATTTATTTTGCTTTCATCTCCCCTTTAAATCAAACTAAACCATTTTCTGAAGCTCGGATGTGAATCACAGCCCCTTCTGGAATGAATGAGTATGACTCTGGCCTAGTTTAAGCAGATGCTCCCCCGTAAGTGGGGAGAGAAAGGCTCTTCTCTTTTTTTTTTTTTTTTGAGACGGAGTCTCGCTCTGTTGCCCAGGCTGGAGTGCAGTGGCCGGATCTCAGCTCACTGCAAGCTCTGCCTCCCAGGTTCATGCCATTCTCCTGCCTCAGCCTCCCGAGTGGCTGGGACTACAGGCACCCGCCACCTCGCCCGGCTAGTTTTTTTTTGTATTTTTTAGTAGAGACGGGGTTTCACCATGTTAGCCAGGATGGTCTCGATCTCCTGACCTCGTGATCCACCCGTCTCGGCCTCCCAAAGTGCTAGGATTACAGGCTTGAGCCACCGCGCCCGGCCAAAAGGCTCTTCTCAAAGGGGTAGAAGGCTCTGAGGCCAGCGGTCTCTTGAGGACAGATGGCCTGGTCTGGAATTGCACAGGTGAGGTGCCCAGAGCCAGGGGGGTGCAAGCAGATTCCTGAAGTCTATCTTTCCTTTGGAGAAACCATCATTTTTGTGCTTTTTGTCTGTTGGCAATGCTTCTTGTTAAAATAAATGGTGCCACAGTATACTGGTTGAGTGCAGACTTAAGGATAGAGGGAATTGGTTCAGACCCTCAACCCTACATGGATGACCTTGGAGCAGTTACTTACATTCTCTGAACTTCAGATTCCTCACCTAAAATTTGGGGAGAGCAACACCTGAGTTATTGTATCCAACATCTGAGTTATTGCATAAGAGTTACATGAAATAATATACAAAATGTGTTTAACAAAGTGATGCATAATGATTGCTCAATACAAGGTAGCAGTTCTTAATTATTAATAAAGAATAAAGTTCAACTGGCGAGGTGCAGTGGCTCACGCCTGTAATCCCAGCACTTTGGGAGGCCGAGGTGGGCAGATCACTTGAGGTCAGGAGTTTGAGACCAGCCTGGCCAACATGGTAAAACCTCGTCTTTACTAAAAAATACAAAAATTAGCCGGGGGTGGTTGTGCGTGCCTGTAGTCCCAGCTGCTTTGGAGGCTGAGGCAGGAGAATCACCTGAACCCAGGAAGCGGAGGTTGCAGTGAGCCGAGATGGCACCACTGCACTCTAGCCTGGGCAACAGGGTGAGACTCTGTCTCAAAAAAAATAAATAAATAAAGAATAAAGTTCAACCATCTCAACAGAAGTGGCAGAAGCTTTAGAATAACTGCAGACCCTTTCTGTGGACACTTGTTTTTCCTTGGTGACTCCATGGAATTTCATGGATATTCTGAGGCTTTTCCCCCAGTGGTTATTACAGAAGGAGTCAACAGCCCTGTCAGGCCTGGTGCTGCCCCATGACAGTCAGACCCTGTTACATTTCTGCTTATTCTCTCTCCACGGGGTCGTGGAAAGGAGAAGGGAGAAGGATTTGGTGGTGCATGACGCTCCATGTAAAGGACCCTTTTGCAATCAGACCCCTCAGATAGGACCTTAGGTTTCTGACCACATAGAGAATACTGACTTTTAAAGAGAGCCAGACATTTTATTCTGCAATGTTTGCCCTACCTTTTCATGTTAAAGTACCAGGAAATGACAATTTGAAGAGCACGCTGGGCTGAATAGAGAAGCTACTCTCAGCTGGAGGGAATGGCCTGGGCCTCTCTCACTACCTAGGGCTGACTACCTCAGTAACGCGGCTCACTTGGCCCCATTCCGAGGGCCCTTTGGCCCAATAGCTTGTTTAGAGTCTGTCAGCTGCAGGGGTGAGACAACTGGGCCTGGACTTGATGGCCTCCCTGGGGGAGCCGGCCCCTCCCACGTGGAGCCTAAAAGATGAAAGACACTTGGCCCCTCCAATTCACAAGAAGAATCCATGGAGAATCTCTCACCTCCAGGCCCTGCGAGATTAACCTTTGATGTTGGCTCCTGACCCAATTTCCAGGCTGACCTGCACACATGGCATCTGAGCTGAATTCTTTTTGATGTTGTAGAGTATCTTATCTCTATAACAACATGCCTTGAAGCCCAGTTGTCCAGCTTGGTCACCTTCCAGGATCATACTTTTGGATTTTGCTTTCCAAAATCTCCTTGGAAATTAGCCTTGAAAGAAAAGAGAGGGGGCATTTTTGCTGTTTTGTTTGCAGAAACAAAACGTGGGAAGAGGTCAAGGAACCAAGCAATTGGTTCTGAACTTTAGTTTCATTGAACATTGGGATCTATTATATTTTGAGGAACAGGAAGAACCTGGGAGCCATACAGGTGGCTAACACAGATAATCATTAAGTTTCTGCATTTGGAGGCTGACGCTTGTTCTGTCTCACTCTTCCCAGCTCTGCCTTGGTGTCTTGCTTTCACTCCCTTGCTCAATCTCTATTCTCTGGCTTTGCTGTTCTCTCTGACTTTTCCTGTCACTTTCTGTGGTGTGGAGTCTATTTCTCTGTAGTCATTGTTTCTGTTTCCACCTTCTTGGTTTCTTTTCTGTGTCTCTGTTTTTCTGGTTTGATGGATATCCTCTGCTTCTAATTTTTTTCACTAGCCAGTGCCAGGCAGCACAGTTCCTTGAGAGGCATGCCCTTGTTACTGGAACCCTTACTTGTTTCAAATATCCTCCTGAAGCAGCCCCTGTTTTCTAGAAGAGCGGACCTAGGTCATCTTTTGTTTATTTCATGTTGCTCCCTGCAAAGAGGAGATGATATGGCCAGGTAAAGGGGCTTGTGCCTATAATCCTAGCACTTTGGGAGGCTAAGGCAGGAGGATCACCTGAGCCCCAGAGTTCGAGACCAACCTAGGCAATGTGTTGAGACTCATCTCTACAAAAAGTTAAAAAAAATTAGCTGGCCGTGGTGGTGCATACCTGTGGTCCCAGCTACTCACAAGGCTGAGGCAGAAGGATTGCTTGAGCCCAGGAGATGGAGGCTGCAGTGAGCCATGATTGCAACACTGCACTCCAGCCTACGTGACAGAGCAAGACCCTGTCTCAAAACAAACAAACAAACAAAAACAAACAAATAGAAACAGAAAAGAAAAGAAGGTACTTGGGAAGCACAGCAGCTTCCTCTCCTTGACTTCCAGCCAGCAGCAGACCCAGCAGAGCTCAGAACACCCTGGAGTTTCAGGCCCTTCAAACTCCTTTAAAAAAAAAAAAAGTTTCTTAAGAGAAGTTTTAGTTTCACAGTAACATTGAGAGAAGGTACAGAGATTTCCCATAGACTCCCACCTTCACACATGCACAGCCTTGCCCATTATCAACATCCCCCACCAGAGGGGTACATTAGTTACAGCTGATGGAGCTGCATCCACACAACACTCAGAGGCCATGATTTATACCAGGGCTCACTCGGGGTGTTGTGCATCCTATGGTTTTGGACAATGTCTATTGACACGTAACCACCTCCACAGTATCACATAGAGCAATTGCATTGCCCTAACCATCCTCTGTGCTCTGCCTGTTCGTCCTTCCCTCCCCTCAACCCCTGGCAACCACTGGTCTTTTTACAGTGTCCACAGTTTTGCGTTTTTCAAAATGTCCTATCGTTGGAATCATACAGTATATAGCCTTTTTCAGATCAGCTTCCTTCACTTAGTAATCAACTTCTTCTGGGATGAAGAGTTTTATAAAGTGCACCTAATGCCCCAGGTGGCTGAAAATATCAATCAAAATCAGTGTCTACATACACGACTCCTGCCCCTGGCCTCTTTTTTTCACCTGTAGGGGGTGTGGGGGAATCCATCCTGAAATATTTGTCCAGGTCATTTGTTTGCTTTTCCTAAGTAAAAACATGCGGGGCATTGTGGTTAGGCACCATGCATTTACTCACTCAGTCATTGGTTCAACATGCATTTACCACACCCTCCCCGGCATCCTCAACCCTCCCTGAGACTCTGGGGCTGTAGTGGGAGAGCACTGGGACAGGCAGGAACTGTCCAGCCTGCCCGCCGGCCAAGGGACAGAAGTTCAGGCAGCAGCTTGGCTTTTACAGCATCAGTATTACTGGGAGCCCACCAGCGTCCCCTTCTTCTAATTGTCCTGCCAATGCTTGAGATGCAAGAGGTATGCATATTTTCCTGGGAATTTTATTCCATTCCCCCAGAATCAATGGATCCCAACCAGTCCTTCCCCTCAACCCTGTCTCTTCCTCATGCCCCAACACACCTGATATGAAGCGCACTCCTAGGCTGGCTGGGTTCCAGGGCATTCACAGAGGTTTTGCAGTTTCCTTCTAGGGTGAAGTGGAGAAGTGGGACAGGAGTTCACAATTATTGAGTTTCTGCTGTTTGCCAGACACTCTGCCTGATGATTTCACAACTTCATTTCATTTAACCCTTATTCTCAGCATACCAGTAAGATAGATAACACCATCCCCACATGAATGAAGTGGAAATGGAAACTCAGGAAAGGGCAGACATTTAGCACATCACAGAATTGGACCTGGAACCAGGTCTGTCTGGTACCAGAACTCAAATTTTTGCAACTGCAGCCTCTGCGTGTGTGTGTGTGTGCGTTTTGTGTGTGTGCATGTGTGTGTGTGTGTATGTGGTGGGAGTTGGTAGTAGTGGTAGGAAGTAATAGGAGGGATGAACACAGCAATAGAAATCATCCCAGGCTCTTTTTCTCCCCCTTGGGTCCTGGAAGGAGGAGCCCTTTGCCACCTTTCTGCCTCTGGTCAGGTTGCAGCCGTGTGTTGGGAATGCAGGTGGCATTAAGGAAAAGAGGCACTTTTTCCTCTTCTCGGAGGGTCCTCTGTTCTCTTTAGCATGGCCTAGCGGGCTCCAGAGCCAGACTTCCTGAGTGCTAATCCCAGCTCTTCTGTTTGTTAAACTGTTGGTGCTTCAGTTTCCTCTTTTGCAATGGGGATAATAAGAAGAGTACCATCCTCATTCCTAGAATAGACAAATTTATTAAGACAGAAAGTAGCATGGTGGTTGCCAGGGACCAGGAGGAGGTTAGTGTTTAATGAGGAGTTAAATGAATGGGGAGTTCATGTTTAATGGGTATAGAGTTTCAGTTTGAGAAGATTAAAAAGTGCTGAAAATGGATGACAGTGATGGCTGCTCAACAGTGGGAATGTACTTAATGCCACAGAACTGTTTGCTTAATGATAGTTAAAATGTTGAGTTTTATTGTTAAGAATATTTACCACAATTGAAAAAAAGAATAGGCTAGGTGTGGTAGCTCGTGCCTGTAACCCCAGCACTTAGGGGGGCCGAGGTATGTGGATCATGAGGTCAGGAGATGGAGACCATCCTGGCTAACATGGTGGAACCCCGTCTCTACTAAAAATACAAAAAAAATCAGCTGGGCATGGTGGTGTGTGCCCATAGTCCCAGTTACTTGGGAGGCTGAAGCAGGAGAATCGCTTGAACCCAGGAGGTAGAGGTTACAGTGAGCCAAGATCATGCCACTGCACTCCAGCCTGGCAGCAAAGCAAGTCCCCATCAAAAATAAATACATAAAAAAGAAAAAAAAAGAATACCTTTCTCAAAGGATTTGGGGAGGCGAGAATGAGATTATGCATTTTAAGCACTTAAGACTGAACCTGGCTCATATTAAATGCTCCATAAATGTGAGCTCTTATATGCTCCAACTTTCATCTCTTCCAGAGAAGTCCTGGAAACCAGGGGCAGAGCTGTGTAGTGCACACCTGTCGCTGGCTCAGAGTTGCCGTGAGAAGGGGTCTCACAGCCAGGACCTGGAAGTCTTCCCTGTGCCCGTGATCAGGCAGCTGTCAAGAGAGGGACTGGTGACTGTGCATTTTAATAGAAGAGCTCTCCCTGCCCATGTTGAGCAGCAAGGTTATAAATGGAACACTGCTTGCTAAATTGCCCCATTTTGCACAGACTAACTTCATGAGTTGCCGGCTCTGATGTGTGGCTGAATTTGATAGTTAAGCAAGAACAAAAGAACTATGAACCTACTGGGGAATACATCCAATTAAATGGTATCAACGCAGGATAACTGAGAAGAGAATGGTGTGTTAATGTTTTCACCAGCCTTGCCAACAAATATTTATGGAGTGTCAATAGGGAGGGGAGAAGGTGCTTAGAAGGTGCTAAAGCAAAGTGCTTAGAGTTCAGATCAGGAACACCAAGCGGCATGTTATGGGACAAAGGAGGGAAGGCAGACACACACGGTCAATCTGGGGACAGAATTAGCACCCCTGTAAGGGGTTGAGCTCCTTCAGATCTTCAGACTTCCTTTATGTAACTCTCCCAAAACCCCCAATTCTGTTCAGATCAACGGCATTTATTGTGTGGTGTGTAGAGGCCTCAGGAGCTCAGAAGAGATGAGACAGAGCAACCAGGGGCAGGGAGCAGTCAAGAGAAAAGACTTCTCTGTCCTTATTCTGGCCTTCAGGAATCCTCTCTAGTCCACTGCAGCCATGATGCTGCCCCTTAATTCTGAACCCAGAGGACCCCGTGACTCTGCAGGGACTTGCTCTTCAAGGCCCCCCAAGCGAATGGCTCTAAGACTTGCCGTCTGTTCTAGCACTTCTCAAGCTCTCTGTGGTGAAAGACCAGGTTTTTATTTTGATTCTTTTCAGTTTCCAGTCCATTGTGGGATCAATACTTATATTATTTACTAAATTTGTTTAGTAAATAAATTAGAAAATGAAATAAGAAAGAGATACAAAACACAAGACCACGTTTAATTATCACATTCTATGCTTATACGTAGACCTACCAAAATCACTACAGAAGTTTCTAGATGCTTACTCTCCATTTCTTTGCTTATTGAGTTGCCGACTAGTAACACAATAGCTTGTGCTACGCTGGGGGACCTCATTCTGAATAGCCGTGCTCTAGACCGCTGGTATCTAAAATGGTGTGCCAAGACAATCCACTGGGCACAGGAAGAAAATATTGACACTTCTATTTATATTGTTATTGCATCCTCATTTAATCTTTATCTTTGTGTATATTTTCAATGTACACAGCACAATAATAAAATAAGACACATATAAAATTTATGGGTTAGTAAATAATATATGACAAGTTGTGCCCAAAATATTTTTACTGAAAGAGTTATGTGGTCAACAATGTGTTGAAATCTGTTGCCCTTGACTACTCATGTAAAAGTTACTGCTATGCCTCTTTGGAATGTCTAATTGCATGGGCCTCTGTTATTTAAGATTTCATATAGTTATGCCTGACCTAAAATTATGATAAAACTATAAGTTATTTGCAGAACTGTGTCTTATTTATGCTTATTTATTTATTTATTTTGAGATGGAGTTTCGCTTTTGTTGCCCAGGCTAGAGTGCAATGGCACAATCTCGGCTCACTGCAACCTTCGCTTCCTGGGTTCAAGCGATTCTCCTGCCTCAGCCTACTGAGTAGCTGAGACTACAGGTATGTGCCACCATGCCTGACTAATTTTGTACTTTTAGCAGAGATGAGGTTTCTCTATGTTGGTCAGGCTGGTCTCGAACTTCCGACCTCAGGTGATCCGCCTGCCTCAGCCTCTAAAAGTGCTGGGATTACAGGCCTGAGCCACCACTCCCAGCCCTTATTTATTTACTAAGCTGAGAAAAGTGTGGATGTGATGCAGGTACCATGCTAGGATGTGGAAATATGAAGATGGCTAGGAATTAATCTCCATTCCTTAGGGGAGATATATCTAAGTCAGGGACAGAGATTTTCAAATGGATCATTGCTTTAAGTAGAACATGTGAAATCAAGTAAGCATGTATGAGTAACAAACTTGGAGCATAAAGAGTGGTTCACTCCATTGGGGGTGGTGCTCAGATAAAGATAGCCCCAGTGGAGCTGATGTCTGAGAAGATGTTGACAGATAAGCAGGTTTTGCATCGTTGACAGGAGGAGGTAAGATATTTTAAGTAATAGCATGCAAAAAGGCATAGAGGTCTTCACACTCATTGCTGGCTCTCATTCCCTCCTGCAATTGTCATCTCTGTTCCAGATGGCTCATATTAGCATAAGATCCATCTATGCTTCTTAAATGCCCCTCACTCCACTCACTCAGTGTATCAATGGCACCACCATCTATCCCTGTACCCACATCAGACTCCTCCCCATCTCACTCCCACACCCATTCTGTTAATATCTATTCCATTCTACCTTCTTACCATGTCTCAAAGAAATTTCCTGCAATATCAACAATAATAACACTTTTTGTAAATCTACTATTTCTGACCATTGTGTGCTGGCATGGTCAAGGACTGAGACTTAATCATCTTGGAATCCACGGTGGATAGCAGAGTGCTTAGCTTACTACATAATACTAATACTAATTAATGATGATGATGATATTTAATGCTTACATGGTGCTTAATTTGTGCCAGTGTTCTAAGCACTTCACATGCGATAACTCACTTAATTCTAAAAATGACCCTGTGAAGTAGATACTTCCCTTTTTACAGGGGAAGAAAATGAGGCAGAGAGGTAAAGTGATTTGCCCAAGGTGTAGAGCTTGTAACAGCCCAAAGTTGAGTGAGTGAATTAATACATAAATGGGAGAATAAATGAATGAGGTCAGAAAGACAGGATGGTTCATACAATGACAATTTCTGCCATGCATGTAGTTAGTAGATTGGGAGCCATTTCGTGGGTTTCTTTCTAAGGAGGTACTAATTGCTATTTTGGCAGTTGTAGTTTACCCCAGAGTGTAGTGGTATACCAGAGAGAATGGAATCTGATATACATGATTCAAAGAAATAAGAGGATAAAGCATTCTTGATGGAGAAGGAAAGGAAGTTGGCTGGTTCAAGGTGTTATTTCAGTTGGAGATATGAGTCAGGGGTGGTTTATCTGCAGTCTGTGCCTGCAGAGTGATGCTGGCATCCTGCCGCATTCAGTCCTGGCTACAAAAACATCGTGACAAGTGTCCCCCAGGGAGTCACATACCTGGGATTTATACAACACCATGTCTCAAACATCTCTCAGGGGCTGTGGGCCACCTGTCACTGTTATTATTATTATTTTTTAGATGGAGTTTTGCTCTGGTTGCCCAGGCTGTAGTGCAGTGGCACAATCTCAGCTCACTGCAACCTCCGCCTCCCGGGTTCAAGAGATTCTCCTGACTCAGCCTCCCGAGTAGCTGGGATTATAGGCGCATGCCACCACGCCTAGTTAATTTTTTGTATTTTTAGTAGAGATGGGGTTTCATCATGTTGGCCAGGCTGGTCTTGAACTCCTGACATCAGGTGATTCACCCCCCTTGGCCTCCCAAAGTGCTGAGATTACAGGCGTGAGCCACCGTGCCTGGCCTGTTTTTATTTTTAAAACCCATTCTCCACCCCCACATCTCCTCTATCACATTGGAGGCTGGTTACCACAAACTATTGGCTGTACATTTTCCTAACCTAGAAAAATGATGCTGCATGGACCTGTTTGCTGTCTTTCTCAATTCCTAATCCTCCCTGGGCTGCCCCTCTGTTGCCATAGGGTGCTGTGCCACCGTTCTGTGGTTCTCCCCAGACCACTGAGAAAGAAAAGCAATGCAAAGAGTTCTTCTCACTCTCTCACTGCCCTCTACAATCAAATAAATGTTAAGCCACCTCCACTTTTCCTGCCACTTTTATTTTCTTCCTTTCTCATAGCTATAAATAAATACATGAATAAACTGCCCACTCTGATTCATAGGCTGTCAGAACTATAAGGAATCTTCAGAACACACTGGTTTGATTTCTTCCTTTCAAATATGAGCAAATGGAGGCCTAGAGGAGGTTGAGGATCCTGTTCACGGGACAATGGGTGGATGGGAACCCTTGTGCGATTCTGGGGCACATGGGAGATAGAAATCATCCTCCTATCACGAGGTCAGCTGTTCAAGACCAGCAGGGCCAACATAGTGAAACCCCGTCTCAACTAAAAATACAAATAATTAGCTGGGCGTGGTGGTGGGCACCTGTAATCCCGCCTACTCTGGAGGCTGAGGTAGGAGAATTGCTTGAACCTGGGAAGCAGAGGGACTGGGTGGATGGGAACCCTTGTGCAATTCTGGGGGACATGGGAGATAGAAATCATCCTTCCATCACGAGGTCAGCAGTTCAAGACCAGCCTGGCCAACATAGTGAAACTCCGTCTTTACTAAAAAAAAGAAAAAATTAGCCGGGTGTGGTGGTGGCACCTGTAATCCCACCTACTCTGGAGGCTGAGGCAGGAGAATCGCTTGAACCTGGGAAGCAGAGGTTGCAGTGAGCCAAGATCACGCCACTGCACTCCAGCCTGGGCGACAGTGCGAGACTCCGTCTCAAAAAACAACAACATGGCGGGCGCCTGTAGTCCCAGCTACTCGGGAGGCTGAGGCAGGAGAATGGCGTGAACCCGGGAGGCGGAGCTTGCAGTGAGCTGAGATCCGGCCACTGCACTCCAGCTTGGGCGACAGGGCAAGACTCCGTCTCAAAAAACAAAAACAAACAAACAAAAAAAAAAAACCAACAACAACAACAAACAACAAAGAAAGAAAGAAAGAAATCATCCTCCCCTTGCTTAAATTTATCCCTGCAGCTTCTACTTACAAATAACAAAATTAAACTATAAATTTAATTTAATACTTTCCTATGACTTCTCTTTCATTTTTCTTTTTAGAACAACCATTTACAAATCTATTGTATTTCTTTCCTTCTCTTCTCTGCTGGTTTCCTTCTCCAAAATATTATTTAATATAGAATAATGAAGAAATGGGTTATGTTTTTCACTGCTCCCTTCTAGTGATTGTATACAAATGAAAGAGTTGCCAATGGGATATCTGAAGAAAGATGAAACTTCAGTATCTGCCATTCCTGCAAGTCCTACCCTGGGAGCTCCAATGATGAAAACTGCTTTAGAGCAATCATTGAAATGTGACATTATTTGTAAATATCTCTTTACACACCCATCTTACCCAACGCATTATGAGCTCAGAGGGCACAGACTGTATCATATTCCCTTTTGTGTTCCTAATACATAGCACAAGGTCTTGCAGATAGTACTTGCTCAATAAATTATTGCAGAATTGGTGACTAAGTGCAGTTATCAGTCTGGCCACACATTCAGTGCTTATCCTCCCCTAATAGAATAGACTACTTAGAGGAAATGGCCTTTGAGCTGAGCTTTAGTGGAAAGAAAGACAGCACATGATAGCAGGAGGAAGGAGGTTGTTTTTATGCACATGGAACAAGGCAGACAAAAGCTTGGAAGCGGGAGCCTAAAATTACTAGGTTGCCCATCAGGAAATTAAACATTCTATCCATTCATTAGAGAAAGAACAAATGACAGACCTTGTGCATTACCAGACTGTTAATAAGCAAGAGCCAGACTTGTTCTTATGGAAAGCCAGACTCTGAATGTCATGTTATCCAACCCTCTCAAGCCACCCTATTCTTAAAGCCTTACTGTTCAAAATTGCAAGGATTGTACAGAGTACTAGTGCTGGAATAAGGGTTTACAATTCCTCTTTTATAACTGTCTCTTTCCTCCTATTTCTCAGCTACTGAAACAGTTTGTATTTGTCCGGATGATCTTATGCTGAGTGAAGGAACTGTGTGTGTGTGTGTGTGTGTGTGTGTGTGTGTGTGTCTAGGGGACTCCTCATAATAAACTCTCTGACCTCTTCCAATTGGGGGCCTTGCCTTTTAGACTTCAACTCACTCCACTTTGTCTGCTAGAATCTAATACAGCTTCCTAAGGAAAAACATGTCTAAAATGAGAGCAGAAGGATGAGAGGGTCTAACAAAATGTCGAGTGTCTATAGGGTGCCCCAAACTGTGTTTGATGCTTTATTCACTTGTTCCTCACAATAGCCCTGTAAGAGAGATATAATTGTTTTTTACAGATAATAAAGCTAAGGTTCAGAGAAATTAAAAAAAAAATCTTTCTTGAGGTCACATAACTAAGTGATGAAGCCAGAATGAAATACAGGTCAAATACAGGTAAGCCTGTGATCCTTCCAACACACCATGCTTACAATAGCAGTTATAAAATTATCCAAGACCAACAATTAACCCAATTAAAAACTGGGAAAAGGGTCTGCACAGAAATTTCTCCAAAGAAGATATACAAATGGCAAATAAACTCCTGAAAAGATACTCAACATCATTAGTCACTAGGGAAAGGTAAATCAAAAGCACAGTGAGATACCACTTCCTGCCCACCAGAATGGCCATAATAAAAAAGACAGATGATAACAAGTGTTGATGAGGATGTGGAGAAATTGTATGAGAAATCAACAATTGTATGAGAAATCAATCTTCATACAATTGTTGATTGGAATATAAAATGGTACAGCTGCCTTGGAAAACAATCTGTCAGTTTCTCAAAAAGTTAAACATAGACTTACCATATGCCCCACCAATACCACTTCTAGTGGTATCAGTGCAGGAGAATTGAGAACAATTGAAACACTAAAACTTGTACATGATGTTTAGAGCAGCATTATTCATAATAGATAAAAAGAAAAAAAAAAACCAAATACCCATCAACTGGTGAAAAACCATGCTATATCTATATACTGGAATATTATTCAGCCATAAAAATGAGGATAGTATTGATACATGCTACAACATGGATGAACCTTTAAAGCATTTTGTTAATGGAAAGAAGCCAGTCACAAAACGTCATCTATTGTATGATTCCATTTATATGAGATGTCCAGAATAGGCAAATCTGTAGGGATAGAAAGTAGAGTAGTAGCCGTCAGGGACTGCAGGGGCAGGGGGTGGTAGAGAATGGCAAATCACTACTAAGGGATATTGGGTTTCTTTTATTTGGGGTGATGAAAATGTTGTAGAATTAGATAGTGGTGATGGTTGCACAACTCTGAAGACACTAAAAATCACTGAGTTGCACACTTTAAAATTAAGGACCCATTTTACGATACATGAATTATGTCTCAATAAAGTTATTATAGAGGCTGGGTGTGGTGGCTCATGCCTGTAATCCTAGCACTTTTGGAGGCTGAGGCAGGTGGATCGCCTGAGGTCAGGAGTTCAAGACCAGCCAGTCCAACATGAAGAAATTCCGTCTCAACTAAAAATAGAAAAATTAGCCAGGCGTGGTGGCAAGTGCCTGTAATCCCAGCTACTCAGGAGGCTGAGGCAGGAGAATTGCTTGCACCTGGGGGGTCAGAGGTTGCAGTGAGCCCTGACCATGCCACTTCACTCCAGTGTGGGCGAAAGAGCGAAACTCCATCTCAAATAAATAAGCAAATAAAGTTATCATAGAAAATGCATCTGAGACCAGAGGGCTGGCTTTAGAAAGTGTCAAGTAGCCATACCTAGGAAAAACTCTAGGGCACTGAGCACGCACCACTAAGATTTAGGATTTGATTATAAAATAAAATGACTGACACAATGCTTGCTTGGAGTGTCTGTAAATGACAGCTTTGGAAATGAGGTTCTTGATAAACAGCCAAAAAGGAGAATGAAAACACCCCTTTTGAATCTGTGGGGGGATACTTCACTAAATACAAGTAATATTAGTGTATCTCACAGAGATTGCAGTACTAGAGAGTATCCAGTCAATAGGAGACACAGCCATCATTTATAATATAATAGCATGATGAAGGTAGACTTAGTACTAGGATCTGCCATTGCACTTTCACTTGTTCATTTATTTAAAAATATTTATTGGGCATCTAGAATGTGCCAGATATTTTGCTAGTTGTGTTATAGTTTATTATGTTTACTTCCTCACTCATGCAGTATTAGTCTCTTCATTTTACAGACAAAAAATCTGAGGCTCATAGAAGTGAAGAAAACTGCCCAAAGTCATACAGCTATTGAGTGGTGGAGGTAGAATTTGTGCCCAGATTCCAGATTTGTCTGACTCCAAAGCTAAAGGCCAGAGAGGTTTGGGTAGAAGAGTCAAGAACAAGTAGTGGCTTGCCAAGTGTGGACCACGTGGCGATGGGGAAGATAAGGGTGGTGGTGATGTAAGTAGCATGCAGTCCAGACTCTGTAGTCAAATGCCTAGGTTTGAATCTTGCCTCTGCCACCTCATGGGAATGTTGTGTCAATTTAATAAGTGTACGTATGCAAGAATGCTTGCAACAGTGGTTGGCATGTATTGAACATTCAGTGTGCAGAAATTTTATTACAGCCTCTTAAGCATACATGTTCAGTGTTGTGGCTCTGAGGTTGACGATCATTAAGATAGAAAAACCCCTTTCAGATTTACAGTTAAAACGTGGTTGACTCTGGAGATGGGGGTTGGTGGAGAGGTAGGGTAAATGAGGAGGGATATTTTCTCTGTTTTTATAAGGTTTGAGATTTTTATAATTATGTATTATTTTTTAAAATACAAAACAACACAGCTTATAAAAATGCTTCCACCAATAAAAGAACACTTGTGCTTGGGGAAAAACTAATCCTGGAGGATCTGCATTTATTTTATTTCCTGGGGAAACCCAAAAAGTCAGCCTACTATATGCAACCTCCGGTCCAGAGTCTTTGCAGTGAGAGGCACGCTGCCGATTTTTTAGATTCATTTACTTTACTCCTTCAGCCTGTTTTCCATTATGGGCAATTTGCTGTCATTTGATTTTAATAGATGACCTGGCAGACATTTCTAGACCTCAGTTCTGCACAGAGCACCTCTCAGATTCCTCCCTGCTAGGTACTCCCTAGACGGAGGATGTTTATAGGAGGCTACAAGCAGGGTCTTCCTCTAGGAGACTCGTGGATGGGTAGGGGAGACCTGTGAAGTGGGAGTCTACAAATTTCAATTATTGTTGGGTCCTGGAGCTAAATACAAGGAGAAAGATGAAGAGGTGAGTAGCTAGTATCTTTCTTGGTGAGGAATGACAAGCTGTCTCAAGCATCTTACCCTGGGGAGTGTAGGTAGGCTGTGCAGCTTCCATCTTGCCTAGTCTAAGTTTTCCATGTCAACTTTAGAAGGCTGTGTTTCTCCTTGGCTGAAATCTGGCTTTCTCATCTATGAATTGGGCTTCATATTTCCTCTGTTCCAGGAATTTGGTGAAATCTATTTATCTTTGGTCTGAAATGTATTGCAAGGCTTCTGAGAGCAAACTATTGAGCATTTTCATAATGGAAAGTCAAACGATACAGAAATAAGGACAGAGCACAGTTGAGTGACTCATTGTCAGGCTTGAAGGAACCCAAGTGTATAAGAAGGCACTTAATTCACCTTTAGACTTAGCCCACCATAGTAGTGTCCAAAGCCAGCAAAAATCCAATGGTTTACACTTAACTATATATGAGGATGAATATATGCTAGGAGCCAACATCAAGGACCCAAGGAGAAACGTTCCAAAATGTTGTGAGAAAAAAAAGCCTATCATTATCTTGCAGGTGTCTCTATAAGGGTAACTAGAAAATTTTATATCCTAGCTAAAGTTCCAAGAACAAATGCTTCCCAGGGCTTCCTGCCTTTCGAGCACACCTGTATCCCATCTCCACTGGACTCTGAACCACACATGTCTCCATTTTCCCTCTCCCACTGCTGAGCCAGATCTTGACATGGAAGCGAAAAAGAGGCAGCACTGAGGGTGATGTTCCCAGCAACCCGAGCTATCTCCACCTCACGTATCCCTTATAAGGATAAGATTCCATCTGTCCTGCTCTCCTATGCTTGGACAAAGGTTTACCCAAAGCCAGTACAACCTCGCGTAGAGAAGGGAGAGAGTTCAGAGATCACATGGTTCAAGTTATAAAATGATCCAAGATTTTAAGAGGCGAAGACTGCCGGTGTCTGCTTTTCAGGGCTTTTCTTCTGTTCCTGTCCCACATGCAACCAGACAGTGTGGGAATTTGGTGGTTCACACACCACTTGGTTTCCTGTTCTTTTCTATCTCTTGGGTGGGCAGTGGGGGAAAGAGGTGATTTCCTTTTCCTGAGTTCCTCATGTCTTTATGGAAATGTTCCTAATGGCAGCGCAATATGTCTATTATGAAAAAGTTCTTATTTTACTAACATACTCTTTTGGTAATTGTGGCTTTGGGGATGCTTGGAGGGACCTGGGACATGCCCTAGCCTCTATTTCCAAAAGGAGGGACATTTTTGCAAATGCGATAGAATTATTAACATTACCTAAAATCAGCTATATCATGAAATCAGCCCCATGTGTTCTATAATTAGTATTAGATCACACTTTAAAAAAAAAAGTCAAGATAGAAAGGAATTTCTGTAAGTACATTTGAACAGCTCAATATGCAATGATACTTTAACTGCACTGTATCTGTCCAGCTGTTTTCTGTTGGCCTATCTGCTCAAACTTTCTTCAAATCAACACTTGCTTAGCTCTGTATCATCAGAATGCTGCAAACTTTGGATCATTTGTACAGCTTAGCCTAAGTGACTAGGACCGGCTTGGCAGGGAGCCTGCACCAACCTTATCGTCCGTCCTGTACCTTTCAGTTTACTGCTATTCAGAAAGGAGAGGAAGGTGGGAAGGCAGAAAAAGAGGAAAGCTGCACATTCTTAGCATGCTGGGAGATTCTAGAAGCATCTAGGACTCAGTATGTTTAGGAAACTAAAATTGGCAGACCACGTGACAAGGGGAAAAAAGTGATGAGGCCCCTCTCCCCGTTGTTCCCTCTCATAACCGCTCTCCCTTTCCCATCTGGCTTACTCTGCAGCTCTCCCTTCTCAGTCTAGACACTTGGATCAAGATGTTGCAGAATACACTTGCAATGTTTTCACCTTTGCACCTTTACTCAGGCCTTGCCTCTTTCCTCCCCACTTTTCAAGGCTCAGCTCAGAAAATCATGTTATTTGTGAGGATTCCCCTGAGATGTTCTAGTTTTTAAAACTATACATATATATATATATATATATTTGTTTGTTTGTTTGTTTTGAGAAGGAGTCTCGCTCTGTCACCCAGGCTGGAGTGCAGTGGCCAGATCTCAGCTCACTGCAAACTCCGCCTCCCGGGTTTACGCCATTCTCCTGCCTCAGCCTCCCGAGTAGCTGGGACTACAGGCGCCCGCCACCTCGCCTGGCTAGTTTTTTGTATTTTTTTAGTAGAGACGGGGTTTCACCGTGTTAGCCAGGATAGTCTCGATCTCCTGACCTCGTGATCCGCCCGCCTCGGCCTCCCAAAGTGCTGGGATTACAGGCTTGAGCCACCGCGCCCGGCAAACTATACATATATTTTAAACTTTTAAGTTCAGGGGTATATGCGCAGGTTTGTTATACAGGTAAACTCAAGTCACAGGGTTTGTTGCATAGGTAATTTCATTGCCAGGTATTAAGCCCATTAGTTATTTTTCCTGATCCTCTCCCACCTCCCACCCTCCACCCTCTGATAGGTCCCAGTGTGTGTTGTTCCCCTCTGTGTGTCCATGCATTCTTATCATTTAGCTCCCACTTACAAGTGAGAACAGGTGGTTCTTGGTTTTCTGTTCCTGCATTAGTTTGCTAACGATAATGGCCTCCAATTTCATCCATGTCCCAGCAAAGGACATGATTTCATTCTTTGTTATGGCTGTATAGTGCACCCTTCGATAGCTCAGCTGGTAGAGTGGAGGACTGTAGACTGCATAGGTACCTGTGTTATGGCTGCTTAGTATTCCATGGTGTATATACCATATTTTTTAATCCAATCTATCATTGATGGGTATTTAGGTTGATTCCATGTCTTTGCTATTGTGAATAGGGCTGGAATGAACATATGTGTGCATGCATCTCTATAATAGAATAATTTATATTCCTTTGGGTACATACTCAATAATGGGATTACTGAGTTAAACAGTTATTTACAAGAAAGAAACAACTTCGTTAAAAAGTGGGCAAAGGGCCAGGTGCAGTGGCTCATGCCTGTAATCCCAACACTTTGGGAGGCCGAGGCGGGCAGATCACGAAGTCAGGAGATCGAGACCATCCTGGCTAACAAGGTGAAACCCCATCTCTACTAAAAAAAATACAAAAAATTAGCCGGGTGTGGTGGCGGGCACCTGTAGTCCTAGCTACTTGGGAGGCTGAGGCAGGAGAATGGCGTGAATCCGGGAGGCAGAGCTTGCAGTGAGCCGAGATCGCGCCACTGCACCTCCAGCCTGGACGGCAGAACGAGACTCCATCTCGAAAAAAAAAAAAAAAAAAAAAAAAGAAAAGAAAAAAAGTGGGCAAAGGACATGAACAGACACTTTCCAAAAGAAGACATACATGTGGCCAACAATCATATGAAAAAAAGTTCAACATCACTGATCATTACAGAAATGCAAATCAAAACCATGATGAGATATCATCTCACACCAGTCAGAATGGCTATTATTAGAAAGTCAGTAAATAACAGATGTTGGCAAGGTTGTGGAGGAAAAGGAATGCTTGTACACTGTTGATGGGAGTGTAAATTAGTTCAACCATTTTGGAAGACAGTGTGAGGCGATTCCTTAAAGATGAGATGTTCTATTGAATTTGATGTCTCTCTTCTCTGAGCCACTGAAGCCCTTGGCCTGGCCACCCATCTTCTCCCATGTATTATTTTAGTGTGCTTTCCCTAAACCTCACCAACATCCTCCACATTCTGCCCTCCACCTCACCATAGTCATCCCAAATCATACATTATAAACTTTTTGAGATATGGGTTGTGTCTTGTTCATTTTTATATTATCTGTAGCAGATGGATAATATACACAGAGCATCTGGCACAGAGCCAGACCAAAGTTAAATATTGGCTGTGAATTCTAACAGTAGACCTATGCACCATAGAATACTGTGCAGCCATAACAAAAGTTAAATATTGGCTGTGAATTCTAACGGTAGACCTGATTCTATGTGTAAAAAGTTGCTTGGGTTTTAGACAGTTATTTTCAGACATACCAAGTTTAATTTAGAAAACTCTGTCTTCTATAAGACTGCTATAAATGGCCCTGACAGCCTAAGAAATTTCAGCTCCTTCCAAAGGTGAACATTTCTCACCTCCTTGTTAGTTAACTCAGCGTGTTTATATACTATGAATACAGTTAGGCATAACCAATTGGCTCAGGACCATAGTTTACCCAGCTGATCTTGTGCCTGGCATGACGTTAGTAGGATCCACAGGGGTCCATGTTCTAATGGGAGTCAGGTTCAAACACAAGTTTAAACAAAAGATTTGAGATCCAGGACAGATGCACACGTTGATGGTGCTACATTTTCATTCTCTGTATTTAGCAGGTATATGCGAACTACCCACCTGGCTGGGTGGTGCCCAGGTACGTCATTCCCTAGTATTGCTGATTGGAAAGCTTCTGGGAACCAACAAGCTGCTTAAAGGCACCCAACAGGCTGACTGCTCACCTGAGGTGGCTCTAAGAGTCTATGGCTTTCTATGACTTATGGGGAACAGTATAGTATAAGGGTTATGAACGAGGTGTCTGTTTAGACAGAATGAGGTTAAAGTTCTGCCCTACCACTACTAAAGGAGGAATGTAAAACAAAATACTTAATGTCGTTAATGCTCATTTTTTAAAATCTGTAAATTGGAGAAATAGCTCACTTCCTGGCATTGTCCTGAGGATTCTATGAGATTGTGCACCTCTCAATAGTGTCAGACACATAGTAAATGCGCAAGGTGTGCTAGCTGGTTATTACGAGCTGACTACTTCCATGTGCTAAGTGACAGAGGCTCCGCCTCCCAAGTGACAGATGCTTCTCCACTGGTTCTGGCTTTTGAGCAGGAGGCACTGCTCTATGAAGACTGTGCTGAGCTCACCATATGCTCAGTGGAGCTCTGAGATTTCCAGAGGAAGGATTTAAAAGGTTAAGAGGATAATGGTACAACCCTGTCTGTCAAAAACCTTTCACTGATTGTCTGAGTCTAGGAGAAGGGCAGCAGAGGATCCATGGGTTTGAACAGCAACACGGCCTGTACAGGCCCAGAAACACACTGTGAGCACAATCTGGGCCGGGGGCCTGCTGGAGAGTTAGAGCAGCACTTCACGGAGCAGAGTGAGCCACAGGAGCCCAGGCTGGGGCTACATTTCTGATCTTGGCCTCATTAGCCTCTTTCCCAACAAACCAATGGAATACACATCTATTAATTCATTCACTCAACAAAGTTTTATTAAGTGCCTGCTCTGTGCCAGACACTGAGTTCATGGAGTTTTCATTCAAGTAAAGGAGACAGACGTCAATCAGTTTGCCACAGGAATAACAATGTGGGCCTGGTTCTCAAACCTTAGTGTGCATCAGAATCACTCAAAGAGTTTGTTAAAACACAGATTGGGGCCCCACCCTCAGTCTCTGATTCAGTGGGCCTGGGGTGCAGCCCAGTCATTTGCATTCCTAAGGAGCTTCTAGGTGCTGCTGGTGCTGCTGGTGCTGCTGGTCTGGAACCACAGTTGGAGAACCACTAATACATCATAACAAACCGTGAGAAGTTCCCTGGGGGGAAAATAAGAGGTGTCTGGGAGAGTATATGAGGAGGACTTAACACAGATTGGAAGACTCTCAGATGTCCTCTCCGAGGAAATTGCATTTGAACAGAGCCTTGAAGGATGAATAGGTGAGAAAGATGGATGCAAAGGGTGAGAATGTGGAAACTGAGGAAGAAAGGGGCAGCGGGAGGGAGAGAACGGATACCAGCATAACTGGTGGGTGCAGTGGATGGGCCAGGGGTTGCATGGACCGTTCAGGGCCTGTGGAGTAGAAAGACCATGGGTCTATGCCAAGCACAATGGAAGGAACCTTGTTAAGCAGAAAATTGACGTGTTCTTATTTATGTTTGTAAAATTTAACTTATTACCGTTGTATGGCAGATGCGTTGGAGAAAAGCAAAAATAGTTGTTAGGAAGCTTTTACAGATGTCCTGGCAAAAGATGGTTGCTTTTGTGGTAGGTGGGTGGTGCCTGTGGTGACTGAGAGAAGTAGGTAACTCTGGGATATTGTTTGAATATAAAACTGATAGAATTTGGTGATGGATTGGATATGGGAGAGAGAGAGGAAAAAGTTAAAGATGGTTGGCTGGGCACAGGGGCTCACGCCTGTAATCCCAGCACTTTGGGAGGCGGAGGTGGAGGGATCACTTGAGCCCAGGAGTTCGAGACCAGCCTGGGCAACATGGTGAGACCCTGTCTCTACAAACAAGGTGACACAAAAATTAGCCGGGCATAGTGGCACATGACTGTAGTCCTAGCTACCCAGGAAGCTGAGGTAGGAGGATCACCTTAGCCTGTGGGGTTGAGGTTACATTGAGCCATGATCACACCACTGCACCCCAGCCTGGACAGAGTGACACTGTCTCAAAAAAATAAATAAATAAAAAAGCATTAAAGACGGTCACAGGCAAGTAAGATTAAATTATAGCAGCAGGACAGATTTAATGATTCCTGAGAAAGTGATGAAAACTTTGTGCCAATATCCACTGACAGTTTTTATCTAATTTTACTCCTTGTCCTTCCTCCTCTCTCATCTCTTTCCCCTCTCATCTCCTTGTTCTCAAGCCGGACTATATCCACCTGTCACTTGGGCTAGGTAAGATATTTGCTGCAGCAATTGACTATCTGAAGATAAGGGCAAGGCTCTGGCCATGTGGAACAAGACCTGTGGGCCTGGGCTTCCTATATGACAAACACAGTGGGGAAAAAGGATTGTCCAGATACACAGGCTCTGCACCCTTTCAAATTTTATCTACTAAACTCATAAAACATTCATCAGAGAAAGATTGCCATTGCCTATCCTTAGTGAACTGAGGCAGCACTGAACCGTGGAGTGATATGCCTTGCCCTCTGCTAGAGAGGGAATGGAGTCAATTCCAGGGTAGGGGGTTGGAGCTTCCTGACTCCCAGGTATCTCACTGGGGCCTCTCGTTCAAGCAAGTAGAAGTAGGTCATGAGCCGCAATCAGAGACAGGAACAGGAATTTCCCAGCTGAAGGTCTGAATACCAGTAAGTCAAAGTGGAGGTTCCCATGGCAATGGTAATGCCACCTCTTTTTTGAGACCAGCAATCCAGCAATATGGGGGTGAGTCAACTGCTGCTTTGAAAACCTGTTGTATTTCTTCAATTTTATGTCTGAGATTGGAGATATTTGTGATGATTTGGGTCCTGGGCATTTGGCAGAGTTTCAGATAGTTTTCCACATGGTGATGTGGTCTCAGGTTAGAGGCCCCAGAAACACCACCTCACAATGTGTCTTTCCCCTGGTCTGCTGCATGATCCTCAGAGAACGATTGACTTTAAGGCTCCAATGGAGTGAGATTTTCTACTAGCTTAAAGCTCTTTTAGGGCTGAAATTTCAAAGCCTCCCAACTTTTCGGATTTGAAAAAATATCAAAAGGAGAAGGATGAATGGAAAAGATCCTACTGACTGTTTAGGAAAGATCTCTGAGAACCTTTGCCCTAGTCTCTGTCTTTTTAAGAGGATGTATTCAAGGCTGGGCACGGTGGCTCACACCTGTAATCCCAGCACTTTGGGAGGCCGAGGCGGGTGGATCACGAGTCAGGAGTTCAAGACCAACCTGGCCAAGATGGTGAAACCCTGTCTCTACTGAAAATACAAAAAATTAGCCGGGCGCGGTGGCAGATGCCTGTAATCCCAGTTACTTGGGAGGCTGAGTCAGAAGAATCACTTGAACTCGGAGGGTGGCGGTTGCAGTGAACCACTGCACTCCAGCCTGGGTGACAGAGTGAGACTCCGTCTCAAAAAAAAAAAAAAAAAAAAGGAAAAGAAAAAGAGGATGTATTCAGAAAAAGATGGCTAGAGCCTCCTCTCTGACCCTCTCTTCATATTCCTGATCAGTTTCATGCAGAGACCATGCATACCCCTTAGCACTTCATCTCAGCAGCAGTCAGAGAATTCTTGAATCACAGAATCTCAGAGCTGTAAAGTACCTCAGTCACGGAGGGGTGAGCATGGGGCTGCCTGAGACTTCAAGGCTTCAACCAGGTGAGGCCTTTTCCACAGTGAAGGGCCTTGGTGTGGTCACCATGTTCCTGGAACAAGCCATTAGTTGTATATATGCTAGTCTCATAGACAGACTTACAATAACCAGGCTTGCAATAAACTGACATATAAACACAAATGTCCATATTTGGATTTTACAATGGTGGATATTCTATTTCAGTGACCAGAATTCTCACTCGAATCTCCATTTTTTTTTTTTTGAGACAGACTGTCATTCTGTTGCCCAGGCTACAGCGTAGTGGTGTGATCTTGGCTCACTGAAACCTCCGACGCGTGGGTTCAAGCGATTCTCCTGCCTAAGCCTCCCGAGTATCTGGCATTACAGGCGCATGCCACTACACCTAGCTGATTTTTGTATTTTTAGTAGAGACGGGGTTTCACCGTGTTGGCCAGGCTGTTCTCGAACTCCTGACCTCAGGTGATCCACCCACCTTAGCCTCCTTAAGTGCCGGGCTTACAGGTGTGAGCCACTGCACCTGGCCTCTCACACATCTCTTATTCAATGTCAAGGTGTTCAGGATATTAAATTGGTATTCAGAAACTTGCTTAGTGACCAGTGCTTCAGAGCAAAGGGAGGTGGATGATTTTGAAGGCTTTTTTGTTTGTTTGTTTGTTTGTTTTTTTTTTTTTGCTTCTTTTTGAAGGCTTTTTTATCTTGAAGAGAAACCCCAGATGAACTCTCCCTGCCCAATGACACTTTTTTGGGTTATACCAGAATGCTCAGGTGCCCTGAACTAGACGTTCTCTCCCCAGGAGAGCCTTGGGAAAAGAAGTACTGATAAGTCTGTTCCCTTGGGCTTACACAGGATCCACTCAGACGGTGTCCTTGTTGGTAGCACATTGCATGTCATTGGGTTTCAACTGTCTTGACTCTCATGTCATTTATAGTTATGTCCTCACAAATCACACCCTGGTCACCTTGTCTCCTAATTTATTGACATTCTCTTAGGATGGGTTGATCATTCATAGTCTCCCTTTCCAAGGGTACCTGGTTTCTGTATTCTTATAGGGACCCTATTAGAGCCTCTTCCAGGATTGTGGAAGGACCAGCAGTTCACCCAGTCCAACACTTTAGAACAAGAATTCCCAATGCCCTATCTCCAGCCTGCCTTGACTTGAATGCTGCCAACAGTGTGGAATTCACCACTCTTCTAGAGGTTCAGTCCTTTCAACAAAGACCCTAGGCTGAAAGGAATAAGCCAATCAGAAGATATTATCAATGCCCAACTGTGTGTCTAGTACCTGACCGGTGGTTGAGGTTTTCTAGGCGCTGTGGATCATCAAGGGAACAGCCTGCTGCCGGGAATCCATGCACTTTGTCAGAGTATCTGAAAATCTCATCATGCCTTTGGGCCTCTTTTTTGATAATAGTATTATATCCAGAAAGCTCCTATTATAACGCAAATCATTTTACATGAAATCAGTAACAAATAAAGACATAAGTGGCTGAACAAACAGTAAGACCTGGAGTATGAGGCACTGAAGGAGAGGACAGAGATGCTGAATGATGATAGGTTGGCTAACAACGGTGATGGGACACAGTTCTCTGGGGCCTTGCAATCTCTAGCACAAGACTCCACAGTGACATTTTATTGCCATTTTGCTGACACAATTCTGGAACTGGGGAAATTTTCCTTCAAATCCGTGTTGAACTCAGTGAACTAGCTCGTGGTGCAAATCCCACCTCTCTCACTTAATAACTTTGTGATCTTAGCTAAGGTACTTAATTTCTTTGAGCCTTACTTCACTAAAAGGGAGAAAACAATGCCTACTCAGAAGGGCTGTTTGTGAAGATTAAGTGAAATTATGTTTAATGTGTGGCGCATGGTAGACATACAACAAATGGAAATTATTATTTCTCCTTTTATTTCTGTAGCAGCTTCCTTTAATGATGTTCATAAAGAATTCCTTCTGCTCCACTCCCAAGAGTCTCATCTAGATGTAAAATTGTTCACTCAAGTATTCCAGGAGCTGAACTGTGATCAAGCCTAATAACAAAAGTGAATTTTGACAAAGAAGCATTGGCCTTTGAAAGTCAGACATGCATATTCCTTACTAAAGCTTACTTACATTCTTTGAATGGTACAATTATGGTAATAAGATTTTTCACTTTCTGAAGGAGGGCCCCGTTCTTTCTTTCTGTTTTCCTTCCCCCCTTTTTCTTCTTCCCTTTATCAGCCTGCAGAGTATCTTTGAATGGATTTCTCTCAGATTTTCCTCCCAAATTGACAGGGGCTGACCAGGACAGTTCCCCGATCTCAGCTGGTGACTGGGAACAGAGACTCCCTTGTTCTCCTGCACACCCTGGGTCATGGCTCTTACTTGGTGTGTGGAGGAAGGAAAAAAGAAGACCTTGACCATCACCTCTCCCCATTCATTTATTCACAGCACTTACCACCCTCTACAGTGATCCCCTTGGAAGATGAGTTCCATGAGGGCAGGGATCGTGTGTATCTTGTATATCTTCATATGCTCAGTGTTTGCATAATGTCTGGTGCACAACAGGGATTCAATGTATGAATGTGTGGGATGGTGGCCTGGTAGGGCAAGGTTATACAGCAAGTCCAGGACAGAGCCTAACTCTGGAGCCTCAGACTATATTCTGCCAGTCCAAACAAGGGAATCCTGATTTCGGCTGGAGAGATGCATCTTCTAGCAAAGTCAGCATCTGGTTGGCTCCTGAGCTTTCCTTCTCAGAGGGGTGGGCTTCCTAGTTCTCCCTCCTAGGCTCCCAGTCTGCAAGGCCAAGATCCATTTCCAGGAGAAAAATCAATATTTGATGTTCCCTTCCTTCCCCAATGTTGGTTCAGGGCTCTGTAAATCTCCTGCCTTCCTTACACCACACAGATAGGAAATCTCTCCTTTGGCTTTTACCTTCTGGGCCCAGGCCACCCACTGCTGCCATGGATTTTAGCCATGTTATTTTCTGCTGCTCTGAGTGCCAACAGCACATTCAGCATTAGACACAAACATGCAAAGAGGCAGCTCTTGCCTGCCCCAAAGGCTTGCTGGGTAAGTTAAACAGACTATAAAATGCAGACTTCAAATACGCCAGAGGCAAAGGCATTTAAAATTCTCAGCGGGGGCTGGAAAGAGAACGCTTTTAAAGTCTTTTCATTTCTCCCTCTTCCTTTGCCTTCAGCATCTGAGCTGCCCGTGAGTTGTCCTGCCTCTTCTGTCCATGACCATTTAAGGATGACTGGTCCTTTTGTGAGCAGGCAAAGGCTTTGAGATGTTGGCTGTGAATGTGGACAGTTCTTCCCAGGCTGCCTGAAAGAGCAGAGGCAGCTAAACTTGGCAACAAACATTTCCAAGCCTGCTTTCCATTCCGCCATGCAGAATGGTGTTATTAAATTGATGATTCAGGATCTCAAACCAGCAGAGCTCTGTCCTTTGGGAGAAATATAATCCATATGACAGGTTTCACTGGTGCTATTTCTGAACACCAGAAACCAATGCCTGGGACAGTGTAGATCAGAGAGCAGGTGAGCTGGGCCCTTTGGGGTCAGAAGCCACCTGGGCCAGAGTTTTGCAGGTAACACTCTGCAGTGGATGTACCTGGGTCACCCTGGTGCACCGAGTCCATGCTGTGTTCACTTTGGCATCATTTTCTCCTAGCAAAGACCTAACCTGGTGCCATATCTCTCCTAAGCAATGTGAGGAGACACTACCTTGACTTCCAAGGATTTGTATTCTGATCTTTTGGCTAACGAAAGCATCACGACTGAAATAGTGAACTCAGATCTCGCCAAAACACAAGATCTCCGAAAGCATAATACCTTCCTTCCATCTGGAATGTGTGGCAGGATGGAGTGAAGGAAAGAAGTTTTTGTTCTTGTTTCGTTAAAGCAAAAGGATCCTACTTGAAATGCCCCTTATTGTGCATGTATCAGGAAAGACCTTTTGTTCCAGCAAATCTCCAAACACTGGGCTGCAAGGCTGGTCTGATGTATTATGCAAAAATGTTTACATGTTCTCCGTCATCCCCCCACACCCCCAATCTCCTTCTCTTATTTTTGACTGAGAAAAGGGTCTTAGGAACAAAGAACATAAATATTTTGGTGAATCTAATATTGGATTAGATTTTGCTTGGTGCAGTTTCTTACACACGGGGAGCTCAATGGATGGGCTTTGATGGTGAAGGAGATAGAAATGATTTAATAGTAACTCACTCAGCATTCCCAGAATAAAGTACTTCTATTCCCAGCATGGCATGTGTGTGCACTAACATACTCATGCTTGTGGACCTGTGCGCGCACACACAGCTTAAGAGGAAACAAGCCATGTTGCTTATTCAAGGAACCAAAGAAAAAAAAAAAAACCTTTAAAAGATGCCTTTATTGGGTTGACTGTTTTAACTAAACTTCATGTCAAATTGAAAAGGAGAACATACCGACATATCACCCATGTTGAGAAAATGAAAGAGCAGGTCATTTTATATGTAGGTCCTGTCTTTTAAAGGAAGGCAGTCAAAGACAGACCTTTCTAGATGAATGGGAGGGGTCGGGGGAGCAGTGTGGGAATGGGGGAGGTATATCAGGAATCTCCTTGGGGTTACCTTTTACTGGACATGTCCCCGTTTTTTCACCCCTCCCAACCCAAGCAGCCATTGAAGGGAGCTGAGTTTCTGAGGAAGGCATGTGCTCTCTCAGGATGTTGGCATGAATAAAAAGGGCTGAAGTCAACTGGTCTAAAAGAGTGTGATGACTAGGGGTCATCTAACACCAGGAGAGTGGTAGTACTCAAGGAAAAACGGTTTCCATTTAAAGATCTGGGACTGAATGGGAGCCCTGCTATATGCTGCACAGCTGTTACTGCATTTCAAAAAACAGTGCTCCTGCAGTCACTCATAGACTCAGGGGTGTTTTTTAATAATTCCTATGTCCAGTGCTAAGGGCTTCAGAAACACAAGGGTAGTATTGTACTAATAATAGCAAGCACTTTTATAATGCTTACTATGTGTCCGGCACTTTCCCAAGCTTTTTCCATATAATAATGTACTTAATCTAACTTAATCCTCTCAATAGCCCCATGAGGGAGGTACTATTATTATTATTATTATCATAATCATCATCATTTTTAGAGATAGGGTCTTGCTCTGTCACCCAGACTGGAGTGCGGTGGTACGATCATGACTTACTGCAGCCATGATCTCCTGGGCTCGAGTGATTCTCCTCTCTCACCCTCTTGAGTAATTGGGACTCTAGGCATGCGCCACCATGCCCAGCTAATTTTTTTTTTTTTTTTTTTTGTAGAGATGGCATCTCACTGTATTGCCCAGGCTGATCTCAAACTCCTGGCCTCAAGCAATCCTCTCACCTAGGCCTCCAAAATGCTGGGATTACAGGCACGAACCACAGTGCCCAGCTGGGAGGTACTATTATTATCCCCTTTCGCAGATTATGAGCCAGGAATTTGTTCTCTATAGTAGTGATGGAATACTCACAGAAGAAAGTGACTAAGTACCAGAGAAGATGCAAAGGAAATGCAATAGCTGTATGTAGGAAGGAAAAGTGAGTTCCCACCCAGAAGGTCAAGGAAGGCTTCATGAAGTAGGTGGAATCTTAGTGGGTCTTGAAGAGTAGGGTGAGTTTCTATATGTTTGCTCTTTTTTTGCTTTGTCATAGAAAGAGAAAGGGTGAGAAATCACTATAATGGGGTAAAAATGGGGTGTAGGGTTGTTCAGGCTGTCAAAAGCCAAAATTACAACAAATTTAATTTAAATATCTCAATTGGCATTTATTTGTGATTCTAGAATCAGGCAACACCTCTTCTGTGAAACAGAATGAGTGTTCCAATGAGCTGAGCAGAGGAAATTGGTTTCACATACAAAAAAGGGCTGAGGACAGCGAAACATAAAACAAAAAGAAGGTTGGCCGTTTCAAAGTTACTTTCCTTGTAAAAGGTTAAAGCAGAGGAGACTTCCTTATCACGCCTGCTAAAACTGCCCTGTTTTCTTGGAAGGTCAGATGAACAGCTTAGTTTTGGCTTGGTGATGTGGAACTTCAGCATGAGGGTCTCCATTTTGGTTTGGTCTGTTGTGCCTGGTGCAGGAGCACAGTCCCAACCAGTGGCCTTTTACAAATGTTAATTAACAAGGCAGAAGGCAGTAAGAGCAGAGATGCAGAGGCTGTGTGTCACTGGGGGTGATAACATGTTGGTTATGGCTGGGAAATCGAAGAACAAGAGGCTGGAAGGGTAGAGGAAAGGCAAGTAAAGGTAAATTTGGAGTTTGGACTCATTTATGTTGATCTCGAAGGTGAGATCAGGGGTGTTCAGTCTGGTGGCAGTGGGAGCGATGGAACTGAGAGGAAAAACCCTGGAGGCCATCACAGAGAGGGACTACTAATAAACGGTCCAGCTGAAAGGTGAGGAGAACCCAGCAGCAGTGGAACTGGAGCTGGGAATCAGGGGACAGATGTGAGAGGTGAAAAATGATTAGATGTGGGGGGATATATTCGTTCATTTCCTGGTGCTTATAACACAGTACCTGAAGCAGGGTAATTTGTAAAGAAAAGGATTTTATTTCTTATAGTTATGAAAGCTGAGAAGTCCCATGTCGAGGGGCTGCATCTGACGAGGGCCTTCCTGCTGTGGGGGCTCTGTGAAGAGTCCCAAATGGCACAGGGTATTACATGGGGGGAGGGCCGATTAGGTCTCTCAGGTCTCTCTCCCCCTTCTTACAAAGCCACTAGTTCTACTCCCATCATAACCCATTAATCCACTAATCCACTAATCCAGGAATGGATTAATCCATTCATGAGAGCAGAGCCCTCATGACCTAAGCATCTCTTAAAGGCTTCATCTCTCAATACTGCCACATTAGGGATTAAGTTTCCTTTTTTTTTTTGGTAATAATTTCTTATTTTTATTGAGGTAAAATATACATATATAATTTATCATGGGGATTGAATTTCAACATAATTTTAGAGAGTCAAATATTCAACTACAGTAGGGGAGAAGGTAGGGGATGAAAAGAGTCAAAGATGACTTCAAGGCTTAATAACCTGAAGAGGTAGGTGATGTTAGTAACAGCAAGTCAGCTAGGGGGAGGTAGGGTGGGGTGGGGGAAGAGAAGAGAAGACTGTGTATTAGCAGTGTCATTTTAGTTTACAATAGGATGTCCAGGGGGAGATTTACAACAGGTGGAATGAGGAGATGGGGTCCTTGGAAGAGCAGTTGGGATTGGAGATGACAACGTTTTACAATCGTTCTCCCCGCCGTGGCTCTGAACCAGTGGAGAACAGACACAGAACAGCTGGAGAGTTGGCCCCCGGGTGGGGAGGGAGCCCTGCCAGGGAGGCAGGCTTGTGCTCAACCTAAGCTACATCATCACTAACCATGTGGTCCTGGAAAAGATGCTCTACCTTTCTCAGCTTCTGGTCTCACATTTGTAAAACAGAGTTTAAATGAGGTATGGTTTTAAATGCCTAGTACTTCATGGGGCCTCTAAATATTCTGTTCTGCCTTCTCTGGAAGTGTTTCCAGAGTTTATTTATGTTTATGCTACTAAACATCTTCCAATGCCCAGGACAGCACCCACAACAAAGAATTATCTGTTCCAAAATGTCAGTAGGGCTGAAGCCGAGAAGGCCTGCATTAATCCACTCAGTTATTATTTATAAAGCACCTACTAAGTGTCAGCTCTAAGTAGAGTGTTGAGAATATAAAGATGAAAAGGCAAATTTGTGCTCTCAAACACCTGACAGTGTTGTGAGGAGACAGATGTGCCATCAAACCATTATATGGAAATAAGGCAGGTGCTATCATGGGGTATATACAAAGGCCGGTGGAACAGCAGGAAGCAGTGCTGTGTGGTGGTTGATGGCAGCCTCTTTGGAATGGGTCAACCCTGGAATCAAATCCCAGTTACACTGTACCACCTGGGACAGGCTACTTCACCCCTACAAACCTCGGTTTCCTCATCTATAATGCAGATGATTATTATGCTTGCTTCATTGTCCTGTAGTGAGAATTAAATACATTCAGTGCAGTGCTAACACATAATAATTTGTCAATAGATGATAACTAATAATAATGATAAGGATAATGATGATGAAAATGATGTTTACCTGCCTCAGAATTTAGGAAAGCTTCTCAGCATTTAACCCAAGGCTTGAGGGATGAGTAGAAGCTGCGAGGTAAGCAACGAGGGAGAGGCATTTTAGACAAAGAATATAATGGGCAAAGACCCTGAGAGAGGACATACTGTGACTCATTTGGAGAACTACAAATAGCCCAGTGCGACTCAGTTTAAAGAAAGTAGGGATGTTGGCTGGGGGTGGAGTTAGGGGCCAGCAGGATAAGAGGGTGGATAGGGAGGAGAGGCCCCATTGTGAAGGGCCTTTTATTCAATGCCAAGGAGCTCAGCTTTTGTACTGTAAGTTGTGGAGTCACTGGACTATTTAAAAGGAGTAGTGACAAGATCAGACTTGTGAATTAGGGAAAATAAATCACTTCTTTAAAAAATTTGAAGGATAGATTGGAGGGGGTCAGTAGACAGATAAAGAGACTTTTCCAAAAATCTAGGAGAGAGAGGTAGTAAGTTCTAGTGCCTTATCTCAAAGTATAATCTCCATTCATTCAAGTAATTTTTACAGAGCATCTATGAAGCTCTTGGTGTTCAGAATACTGAAAAAGACAACATTTCTGATAGCACAGAAATTGCATTCTAGTGAGACAGACTTAGAGTAAACAAGAAAACAAACATAGAAGTTAAAAGTTGTGGAAAATTTTAATTAGGTAGTATAATGTAATGACTAGGATAGAGAAGCAACTGGAGACGGGATGGTCAGGAAAGGTCACTCTGAGCATGTGACAGATAAACTGAGGCCTGCATGAGAACATTGTGGCTGTTCAATAGGTATTTCTTGAATGAATGAATCACCAAATGAAAGAGAATGAATGGACTAGAGTGTATGAATGTGAGTAGTAGTGGGGAAGGAGAAGAGGAACATCTGTTTGAGAGATTTAGAAAGAAGAATCTCCAGTACACGGCTTGGTGATTGCTTGGATGTAGGGGTAAGAGAGGAGGAGTCCAAGATGGTTGGCCTCAAAGGCCCAGGGGTGACATCTGGTGACATGGGAAGGAGAATGAGGTACAGACATGAAGACAAAAGATCTTGCATTGCACTTTGGCTAAAATGAGTTTGAGGCTGGGTGGTATAATGGCTCATACTTGTAATCCCAGCACTTTGGGAGGTTGAAGTGGGAGGATTGTTTGAGATCAGCCTGGGTAAAAAAGCAAGACCCCATCTCTACAATAATAGCAATAGTAATAATAATAATAATAAGCCAGTCAGGATGGAACATGCCTGTAGTCCCAGCTACTTGGGAGGCTGAGGTGGGGAAATCCTTTGAGCCCAGGAGGTCAAGGCTGCAGTGAGCTATGATTGCACCACTGCACTCCAGCCTGGATGACAGAGCAAGAGCCTATTTCAAAAAAACTAAAATTAAATTAAAAATGAGTTTGAGATGACTTTAGAATATCCAACAGGCTATGTCAAGAGATCACGTGAATTGCAGGTCTGAAGACCAAGAGAGAAAACTGTCTGGGGATGAAGATTGGGATTGCCAACATAGAAGTGGAAATCAAAGTCATATACGGAGAAGAGGAAGTGTGTGTAGAGTAAGTGGAGAGTGGAGGACAAAACCCTGGAGAACCTAACAGGGAAGAGGAATCATCTAGTTCCTTCTTAGAAAAGTCTTAAGCTCTACCCCTTTTCTGTGAAGTTAACACATAAAAGAAGGATGTGCACTATGATATTCTCACTGTGGGCCTAAGCATCCTCCAGTCTGTTTCAGAGAGGCATTAGGTAGCTCTCTTTATTTTTTATTAATGTGTTATTCTTTTGAAAAAATTTTGTTTTGAGACGAGGGTTTTGCTATGTTGCCTAGGCTGGTCTTGAACCCCTGGTCTCAAGCAATCCTCCCACCTCGGCCTCCCAAAAGTGCTGGAATTACAGGCATGAGTCACCTTGCCTGGCCTGTAGTTCTCTTTAGGAGATCTAAAGTGCAAGTCTGAGAAGGGGGCAGCCAGCACTATGGAGATTTTTTTGCAGTGTGGAAGGTTTCTCACTCGGAGACACTGTTTTGCATGTTTGGGCCTCAGCAGGGGCAGTGGGCAGGGGTTCCCCAATGCCAAAGGGTTGGTAAAAAAAAAAAAAAAAAAAAAAAAAGTGAGGAAGGAAGATAAAAATAATCACCTGGATGTATTCAGTCTGTGAGGAAACTTACCCCTCAACTAATTCACAGGTGGGATTCCACCTTAGGTAAATGTCTTTGGGGGCAAATCATCAGAAAGAATGGAGCCCAGATTCCATCAGGTAGTATAACTACTTTGATATACTTTCCTGTGTGCTCCTGAAAGGACTTTTTTCTTGACTCGCAGTGCTCGATCTACCAACCTGAGCAAACTGCCACAGACGAAAGGGCCAAGGACCTGGGCTTAGCCAACCTGGTTCAAGTTCTAGCCCAGCCACCCATCCACTGCATGACCTTGGGCAAGTCGCTCAGCCTGTCAGAACCTCAGTTTCCTCCTTGGTAAACCAAGGACAGGTGTTGCCTCAGCTCACAGCTCATCATCAGGATCTAACGAAATAACGCATGTGGAGCCTTTGGAGCTACAGCCTTCCCTCAAGTAAAGCATAAGAGTCTAACAATCACTACCCAACCCTTCGTATAAATCCAGGTCATTAGGTGGGGCTTCTGGGTCACAATCCTTTTGCTCCCTGCCATTAGGACACTTGGGAATGCCGTAATCAAACCAGCAATCCAGCAGATCATCTTTGGATTACATTTCCTCGGCCCAGCTCGGGAGGCCTGGGAGGACAAATACCTCTCAGCACCCAGGCAGATAGGCTCACATCTAAGTCAAGCAAGTTTTTGCAGAGCTTCCCAGTCTGACTGTCCATAAGAAGAAGCTAACCCAGAGGTGCGGGGCGGTGGCTCATGCCTGTAATCCCAGCACTTTGGGAGGCTGAGGCAGGTGGATCACCTGAGGTCAGGAGTTCAAAACCAGCCTGGCCAACATGGCGAACTACAAAACTATAGGCGCACGCCTGTAATCCCAGCTACTTAGGGAGGCTGAGGCAGGAGAATTGCTTGAACCCGGGAGGTGGAGATTGCAGTAAGCCAAGATTGTGTCACTGCACTCCAGCCTGGGTGACAGAGCAACACTCCAACTCAAAAAAAAAAAGAAGAAGAAGAAACTAACCAAGGGAAACAGTGCCAGGATACAAATGTCTCTCAGCCACTTTGCCACCTGGGTACTAACCAGCTGTATCTATTTGAGGATGTCTTCCATGGAAGCCATTGAGGGAGGCTGGGCTTGCCAGTATAAATGCCTGCTCTTCAGAGTTTTGGCCCCCAGCAGGGAGGCAGCCCCCCAGAAGGGGAGAGCCAGAAAGTCTGATTCCCTAGCCTGAGTCCCTTGCAAGGCTGGTTGGCAATTGACCTTAAGGAGGGTGATGGGACCAGGCTTTCTGCTCCTTGTAATCATTGTGATTGGCCTAAGTGACTCTGCTGATCTGCCAAGGGCCTATGGCAACTGACATTCCCCCTTATGTGTTCTTGCTTTCAGGATCTTGATCATTAGTAATAGCAATGGTCTGGCTGCTCAGGACATGCCCGTGGTTCCAGGCATTCATGAATGCTTCCAACACCCACCTAAGGCAGACACAGCTCCTTCAGGACCTCTCACTGGGCCACTCAGCAGGCAGAGAGAAAGAAGCTCTCTCAAAAGGAGCTTCATTTTTGGGGTATAGATGGTACCTCCCTGGCTGCCAGGGCAGTTATCAAAAATGCATTATGTTACTACTAAATGAGACAAGCCGTGTCAATGCTGGGAGCAGTGCTCAGCACTGTAGGTGTTCAGTTAATATTGACCCTTGTGATCATCTTTGTCACAACAACCCTTTATCCCAGCTTTAAATGAGGACATTGGAGCTCAGACAAGGTAAATCTCTTGTCCAAGGACCTTCAGCTCTGGGATTTGAACCCAGTACTGCTCCTCTGGACTGGGCTTCTGATGCTGTTGAAACTCTCTACAATAATGCTGCAAAGGACTCAAGCAGTGCTGTCCAGGCAGTGACTCTGGGTACCCATCCCTGAGGATTTAAAACTGTGATCTCAGGAACTGGAGCTGTTGTGCCTACCCATGATGGGATGGTTGTCCCTAAGGGAGCCCTTGGGGAGGGGCGCCTGGCAGGACCCTGCGAAATCAGCCTTACTAAATAGAAGCACTTGACTCTGGTGCTCTTTCAGTCCTGCCCTCCTCACCCTGTTACATCCCAGCTCATAGCCCGAGACAGAGTGTGACAGTCTCCAAAAGGCTGCCTGACCACATTGCCTGACACAGGACAGTTTCTAGTTGCTTCTTTCTTTTCCCCAAGCCAGCACTGTCTCACCATAATGGTCAGCTCCTGCTCTTCCTCTGTAGCCTCCTGAAGCCAGTGCTACTTCCTAAGTCCTGGAGTTAATAATAAATTGCCCTCTGAGGTCAGCTGAGTAACCTAGAAGCAGTTTTTCAGACGGATGGCGTGTACTCAGACCTGAGTTCTAGTTTTAGCTTTTCCATTTACCAACTTGGGCAACAGTAATAATACACATTAATGTAAAGTTGACAAAACTGTTTCTCAAACCTTATTTCATTTGATTCTCATAAGACCGTGTGAGTCATCAGAACAGGTTCTCTTATTTCCATCTTATAGAAGAGAACATGAGGTTAAGCACTTCAAGATTGTACCTCTAGTAAGTGAAAACCAGAACATAAAGCTAAGATTTTTAAATAGAAACTCCTATGCTATTTCTACACTGTTGTCATTTCTCCCCCAACCCCACCCCTAATTTTTTCATGTGCAAAATGAGGGTATTTGGAATAAATCATCTCAGAATTTCTTTCTAGCTTTCAAGTAGAATCTAGTGTCTTGCAGTTTTCAGATGCACCCTGACTCATCTGAAGAACTCAGAGTTATGATATCTGCCTCATGGTTAATGATCTGTCAGATCTATTCCCACTCTTCTATCTGTATCCTGTAGCATTTGCTTTTTTTTTTTTTTTTTTTTTTTTTTAAGAGATGAGGGTCTCACTATGTTGTCTAGGTTGGTCTGGGCTCCAGTGATCCTCCTGTAGCTAGGACTACAGATGCAGGCCAGTTTTCCTGGCAACATTTCCATTGTTATAGTTCATGGCATACTCTTTCTTTAGGGAGGGGATCTATTTGAAATCAATAATAAGAGAACAACCAGTTTATTCCTTAGATTTCACTAGCAAACAAAGAAACAGCCTGACAAGTGTATGCACATCTCAGCATTTCCACTACTTTTGCATTAAACATCTAAGCACAGCACAGGCCTCTCTCCATAAAGAAGCCAGATTTGTGACATCTAGAATCATCTACGAGGCATTTGGACCCTTGGAAAATGGCAATAAAAGTGCAAATGGATGGAGAGTATTGATGGCAAAAGGTATCTAAGTGATTAAGCATTTAAAAATGGAGCAGGAAATGATTGTTGCCAGCAGAGAGAAGCTTCAGCTGAATCCTTGGTCCATTACTTTTGAAGGAATAATTATAAAAGCCCACAAACTGATGGCAACTCTCAATTACAAATGCTTTTCAAACGTATGATTTTTTTTTTTTTTGCTGTGGAGTGGAGGTGGTTAAGATTATTGGTAGTAAGAAAACCTAGATTCAAGGTCTTATTTCTCAGTAAATGACTCAACCTCTTTATGTCTTGGGTTTTTTGTTTATAAAACCTGTATGGCAATGATAACACTAAATAATATATCAAATAGCGATGTGAGGATTTTGAAGTTTAAAGAGATAAATTTGTTTTTGTATTTTCATCAAAGTAAAACATATTCATGATTAAAAAATTGTAATGCTACTGACAGGTAGTAAACAACAGGATTCTCTCTCTTCCTAATTTTTTTCTTATTTTTATCCCTTCATTACGTAATTCTTTCTCTCTCATTGTAGAAATATTTTTTCCCATTATTTTCATTTTTTTCAAATTAAGGAAGAGATTTACATAGAGTAGCAAGCATGGATCTTAAATGTTCAAGTCAATGAATTTTGATAAATACACCTGTGTAACCAACTCTCCAATCAAGATACAGACCATTCCCATCACCCTAGAAAGTTTTCCCCTGCTCCCTTCCAGGCAATCCTCCTCCCCCTTAGGCAGCTATTCTGATTTTTGCCACTATCGATTAGTTTTGCATCCTTGACCTTTAGATCAATAAAATTAAACAGAATACATTATTTTGTATTTGGCTTTCTATTCCTGATAGACTTATCCCAACAGGCTTATCTTTGTTCTTGCAAGTAGCATAGTGTATCCTTTTGTGTTGATATGTAGTATTCCATTGTTTGAATCTACTACAGTTTATTTATCCATTTTCCTACTGATGAACATTTGGGTTTCTGGTTTGGAGCTATTGTAAACACAATTGCTATAAACATTCTCATGTAAGTAATTTTGTGGTCATGGGTTTTCATTTCTTTTAGGTAAGTATTTAGGAATAAAATTGCTGAATCATCTGGTGTTTGTTCAACTTTGTAAAGAACTACTACATGGCTTTCCAAAGTGGTTGCCATTTGACAATCCTACCAACAATGTATGAGAATTCCAGTTCCTCCATATCACCAACAATATTTGGTAATGTCAGTCTTTTTAATTGTAGGTTTTCAAATCCACATAAAGTGATATGAGATATAACCAGTGGGGGAAACTGCGTGAAGAATATTCTCTCTATACTCTCTTTGCAACTTCCTGTGAAGCTACAATTATTTTGAAAATAAAAAGATTTTAAAACATATTGGTTTTTCAAACTGGTATGAAGTGGTATCTCATTGTAGTTTTCTTTTGCATTTATTTGATTTCTAATGACATTGAATACTTTTTCATGTGGTTATTGGCTGCTTATATATATCTTCTTTTGTGAAATGTCTGTTCAAGTTTTCATACATTTTCTTTTAATTGGCTTGTTTGTCTTTTTGTTATTAAATGACTTGCATCCTAGTCTATTAGGCTTAGATTTGATTGTGGCACTACTCTAGTAACACTACAGTGCTACTGTTGGTTAAAACCCAACAAGCCTAAGTTCACCGGGCTGATTTAGGAAAACATTATAGTCTGTTGCCAGGGAATAAAGTTGGTATGAGAAGAAATCACATACATTTAGGGAAGAATTTTAGACTATGTTTTAGTTTCTCACAGAAATGAATTTCACAGCGTTCAGATACCCTTGTTGTGAAGGTCTCTCCCTCCTACTCTCCTTGTAAACCTCCTTATCTCCTGAGATCATCCTGTGCCCAAAGATAGGCCAGTCTGTTGTATTCACAGATTATTTATCCAACAAACATTGATGGGTGCCTGTAATGTGTCAAGCACTGGCTAAAGCTTGAGATCAAAGGATATATTAGACATGATCCTGACTTCTGAGAGCCTATAATCTAGTTGGCAAAACATATAGTAAAAATAATGAAATAAAATGAATGAAATACACAGGAATAAGTGCAAAAAGGGATATGTGCAATGGGGGAGCACAAAGGTATGATCAACTAACCCCACCCTGGGACACCAGGGAAGATCTATTTTTCCCCAAGCTTTAGGAAGGCATTATACAGACATTTCTCCCATGTCTATCCCAAGGAAACATAGCCAAGCTGGAACTGAAGATGACTACAGCAGAAACATCTTCAAGCTTGGCTGTAGCAAAAGCATCCATAATCAGAAAAAGAGTCTCCTCACATCACCTCACCACAGAGGGGTGCAGAGGAGACTCAGGTGGTGGCCATGTTGGTGGTTCATTCACATTTTACACTAATGAGTGAAGGGCTATTTCCTTCCCATTTGCATCCACAGCCAGAGGTATAGATTTTTCAAGACATAGGGCCAGATTTGTGCAGAGGTGTAGAGTAGGAAGAGACCATGTTGTTTCTACCAGACCTTTCTAATTTGGACATCTAAGTAGATGGTGTTGCTGTTAACAGAGATGGGATCTAATAAGAAGAAGGAAACTAGTTGTTTGGGGAATTGTTATTTTGGTTGTGATTGTTTGGTGACTTTTCACAGAAGCCCAGCAAAATGGGAATAATGGAACAGTTGAGTGGAGTAAATGAGGAGACATCTGTAAGGTACCTGGTAGGTTATACTTAACAATTATTATTAATCAATGTAGTGAGATGCTGGGAGACCTGGCTGAATCAGATTTTTATGTTAACTTAATTCCAAGTTGTGCTCTAGTTCCTTAACTCTCTCCACTTAGGACAATATCGTGTAACCTTTTCCTGACCCAGAACAGATAGGAAGTGAGCCCAGAGCTTCCTCACTAGGGCACCCTGGAGTCTCCCAAACCCAGGACTCAGCTGTCCTGGCAGTTTGGGTCAGGACCTGAAGAATGGGTGACCTTGGGCGGGGTGCAGTGGCTCATGCCTGTAATCCCAGAATTTTGGGAGGTTGAGATGGGCAGACCACTTGAGGTCAGGAGTTCGAGACCAGACTGGCCAACATGGTGAAACCCCATCTCTACTAAAAATACAAAAGTTAGCCAGGCGTAGTGGTGGGTGCCTGTAATCCCAGCTACTCGGGAGGCTGAGGTGGGAGAATCACTTGAACCCAGGAGGTGGAGGTAGCATTGAGCCTAGATCATGCCACTGTACTCCAGCCTGGGAGACAGAGCAAGACTCTGTCTCAAAAAAAAAAAAAAAAAAAAGAATGGGTGGCCTTGTACCTACCTCAGCTGCCTTCCATGGGCCCTGTGGCAGGGGCAGACACAGACTCTGGAGTGTACTGAAGTGAACTTAGTTGAATCTGGGTTTTCAGCCTGAGGAGGCTTTCATAGAAAGCAGGGAGTCTATTGAAATTCAACAGGGCCGGGCATGATGGCTCACACTTGTAATCCCAGCACTTTGGGAGGCTGAGGCGGATGGATTGCCTGAGGTCAGGCGTCTGAGACCAGCCTGGCCAATATGGTGAAATCCCGTCTCTACTAAAAATACAAAAGTTAGTCGGGCATGGTGGTGCGTGCCTGTAACCCCCAGCTACATGGGAGGGTGAGGCAGGAGAATTGCTTGAGCTTGAAAGAGATGGTGGTTGCAGTGAGCCGAGATGGCACCACTGCACTCCAGCCTAGGTGACAGAGCAAGACATGGTCTCAAAAAAATGAGACGGTGGGGAGGCCGGGTGCGGTGGCTCATTCCTGTAATCCCAGCACTTTGGGAGGCCGAGGCTGCGGATCACAAGGTCAGGAGATCGAGACCATCCTGGCTAACATAGTGAAACCCCGTCTCTACTAAAATATACAAAAAATTAGCCAGGCGTGGTGGCGGGCACCTGTAGTCCCAGCTACTCGGGAGGCTGAGGCAGGAGAATGGTGTGAACCCAGGAGGTGGACTGCCACTGCACTCCAGCCTGGGTGACAGAGTGAGACTCCGTCTCAAAAAAAAAAAAAATGGTGAGGAAGATGCATCGTGCACGTTTCCCAAAGCGTCTGTACTTCACTTTATCACTTTCTCCTCTCAGCTTTCTTACTTAACAGGGAACAATGAGATCATTTTCTCCTTTCAGCTTTCTTACTTACTGGGGACAATTAGACGGCATTGGTGGGTCCCTCAGATAGTTGAAGAGAACAAGAACACAGCTGGAAACGACAGGGCTAATGGCAGCATTTATAAGTCAGGAGGGGGAAGAACCAGCAGCAGATTATCTGTGAAGAAAGTCAAAAGGAGCACCATGTTTCAGGTTTATTCAGCAATGACTTGAGTTATGGGGAAGTCAAACTGCTTGGAAAGTGTATTCGTTTCCTATTATTGCTGTGACAAATTACCAGAAATTTAGTGGCTTAAAACAATACAAGTGTATTGTCTTACCGTTCTGGAAGCCAGAAGTCCAAAACAAATTAGGTGGGCTGCATTCCTTCTGGAGGCTCTAGGGGAGAATCTGTTTCCTGCCTATTTCCACCTTCCAGAGGCTGCTTGCACTCGTTGGTTCATGGCCCCACATTACTCTGACCTCTGCTTCCTTCCTCATATCTCCCTCTCTGATTCTGATACTCCGACCTCCCTCTTATAAGGATGCTTAAGTTAAATAATCAGGGTTACCGTCCCATTTGAAGATCCTTAACTGAATCACATCTGTAAAGCCCCTTTTGCCATATAAGATAACAAACTCTCAGATTCTGGGGATTAGGATGTGGAGATCTTCAGGGGGGCCATTATTCTGCCTACGATAGTAGAGATGACCCTCTCATCTCACCTCCAGCCTGAGTTTTCTTTAGGTCCAAGGACATCTCTGAAGATGTTCAGTAAATGCCTCTGAGTGCTGGAGTGACCACACTTTTATCAGCTCCAGGTATCCCCTGGAGGGTTCTCTGGGCATTGGCTTCCACCTGGGTTTTGCTCCTTCCCCTAAAAGAGATTCGTGCAGCTGGTTGGAGTCCTTCTCTAAGGGGTTTTCCAATGGGAGCCAGCTTCATCCCAGTTTTGTATCAGAGTGGATGTCATTACCTGGTAACACTGATTCATGGCCTGGTCCAGCCATAAGGCCATCCTAAGATCATCATCTCTGAGAGTTGTCACCCTGTGGTTCCTAACAGGCTGATGGCTGCTACTGCAAACCAAAGGAGGATAAATGTGCAGAGTTTTTGAAGGCCCAGAAATCAGCAGGGAGGGTGAGAGGGCAGTGCACCCAGACCTGGGCGAAGCTGAGAATTTCCCCTGGTAAATCTGGATCCCTAGAGAAATTGTTAGATCCAAGGAAGCGGTGCATTTCCTCTGGTCCAGAATAGTTTAAGAGTGAATTTTGGTGGTCCTCCTGGGCTTGGTTAGCATGTTGTCAGTCAGGCTAAAAGGCAGGCAAGTGTCTTTTTGGCTTTTTGGAATCTCCTCCCCCGCCCGCATACGCAGGGTTGGCTGGTAACAGTGTCTGGTTGCATCTCACTTTCATCCCATGTGTTCCTATAAATCCCAAACCTCATTTTAAGCCTTTTCTCCATTCTGTTTGCCCTCAGTTTTCCCCAACTTTGGTTCCAGTCTATGTGACTGAGTACTCTAATTTATTCGCATTTAGTGCTTTTTAACCTGAGTATTCGCGGTGATTAATATCACATTCTGCCTCTTATAATTTAATTCTGAGGCACATCCTGGGTTATCATTTCCCCAAAAGACAGTTAGGTAAGAAAGTTGTCTATTAAAAAATCCCACATTGGTGAGATCAGAGAACACACAAAGGAGCAGGCTTAACTTTAAGACTCTGGGCCCTGCTGAGTCTAGAAAATTCTAGAAAAGGCCCATTGGCTTTGTGTTTATGTTAAAAATAAACAGTTCTCTAACAGAAAGCTGGCCCTCCTGGCTGGGAGGTATGCATAGTGCTTTGGCAGAGCTTGCATCTGAGGACACAGGTTTGATTTGGAGGGCTACAAAAGTGTGCAACATGGAAGCCAGGCACGGTGGTTCATGCCTGTAATCCCAGCACTTTGGGAGGCTGAGGCGGGTGGATCACCTGAGGTCAGGGGTTTGAGACCAGCCTGGCCAACATGGTGAAACACGGTCTCTGCAAAAATACAAAAATTAGCTGGGCATGTTGTCGAGCACCTAGAACCCCAGCTATGAGGCTGAGGCAGGAGAATCGCTTGAACTGGGGAGGCAGAGGTTGCAGTGAGCCCAGATTGCACCATTGTACTCCAGCCTGGGCGACAGAGTAAGACTGTCTCAAAAAATAAATAAATAAAAATTAAAAACTATGCACCATGGGGCGTGCGGCTGGCTATGGGACAGCCTGGGTGGGTGGAGGGGGGCTGTGTTCCTCTGGGGAGGGAAGGTCCTGCATTCCAGCAGCAGCAGTGTGCAGGTGCAGGGCTATCTGGAAGGCTCAGGCAGCTGCGGGAGTGTCAGGTCACTGGCCCAACAAGAGAGAGCAGGGAGCCCCCAGAAAGGTAGGGAGTTGGAAAAAGAAAGACTGGTGGCTTTTCATGTAGGAAGAAAAGGTGTTTACATTCCAGGCTCCTGATTCCCTTGGCTGCCCCTTGTTGGAGAACAAACCTGCCTCTGCTTCCCTCTGGCTCTCAGCTTCTGGGTACCTGCCTTTCATCTTGTCTATGCAGCGCCGCACCCTCCAACTCCCTTCTCTCTCCTTCACGCCTCGCCTCGCCTCCCGTCAGCCTGTCTCCTCCTCAAGTCCCCAGCTGTAAGCTGAAAAATAGGCTTTGGCAACCCTCCCCCAGACCCCACCCTGCTTTTCATGCATGTTTTATGACAGCAGCTGTGATTGATGTCTGCCCTCTTTCCAGTTCCAGTGCTCAGTGCGCCACAGCCACCCCCACCTGCCCCTCATGATTTCACATGCCTCTGTGCTTTTGCTGGGAGAGCAGTGAGGGGTTTCATTTGCAGGGGCTCCCAGCTGAGTAGCAGGCTGAAAATCAGCCTGCATCTTGAATAAACCCCGGGAAGTAGGAGGGAGGGAGGGAGGGAAGAAAGAAAGAAGGAAGGAAGGAAGGAAGGAAGGAAGGAAGGAAGGAAGGAAGGAAGGAAGGAAGGAAGGAAGGAAGGAAGGAAGGAAGGAAGGAAGGAAGGAAGGAAGGAAGGAAAGGGAGGGGAGAGAGAGAAAAAGAAATGAAAGGAAAGAAAAGAGACAGAGGAGGCTCCTTCAGCATGTCTGAGAGGTTGAGTGGAGATCTGAAGGAAACATTAGGATCATTTACTCAGGGATTGGGAGCTCTGAACCCTGAAGGAGGTAGAAATGATTTTCTGCATATTTTACTCTAGATATCTGAAAGGACATTAAAGTGGGGAGGAACTGCCAATTGGAATAGAATTCACCTTGCTGATTCTGTTTGAATTAACCGTTAAAGATGCAGATTGGCAAAAGAAATATATTTTTAGGTCATTAAGAAATGCCTCATTAATTCAGGAGTGCCCCAGCTCTATGCTTACATTTGTAGCGGTTGACCCAGACTTCCTGAGGCACGCATAGCCCACCAAGTTTTGCTTTGGAATGGGGAGATAACTGGCCAGTCAGCTGTGGTGCCAATCCCACCAACAACGTTCTCACCTAGTGAAGGCATGGTTGAGGAAGAGCAGGGAGGCTTCCTGGGGAGGGAGTGTAGGTAGGGACCACGGTGAAGCAGTCCAAGCTGAAAGCCAGCAACCTGTCCCACCCTCCTTTGTTCTGCTCTCTGCCTGGCTGCTTTTGTAACACAGTCCCAGAGCCTGGTGTCTCAACACCTCTGCTCAGTTGACGTCTCAGGATAGCTCTAATTCCAGATGCCTAACCAAATCCTGGGTCTTCAGAGACTGCTTGATTTTATTTACCAAATACACAAATAGAGTGTACAGTGTGCCAGGTACTGTTCAAAATGCTGTGCTCACATTGACTCAAATAATGTTTATAACAATCCTGTGTGATAGATGCTGTTTTTACCTCCATTTTACAGATGAGGCAACTGAGGCATAAAGTCGCTACGTAGCTGGCCTGAGTCCATGCAACTGGGGAGTGGTAGAGCTGGGATTTGAATCTGGACACTCTGGCTCCAGATCCATATGCTCAGTGACTGTTTTGCTGCATCTCATGATGGCTCCCATTGTCTCCCCGTTCGATATCTAGCCACCCAGTTTTGGGGGGAAGAGGAGCTATGATAGAGCGAGTGGAGCACAGAACCGGAAGTCAGTAAACCTGAATGCTGGTCTGGGTTGTGCCGCTATCTGGCTGGGTGACCCCGTGCAATGTATTTAAGCTTTCTGAGCCCCAGTTCCATGGCTTTCAGAGGAGGGAGTAGATTAGATGACGTCTATACCTCTCTAACACCAGATGCTTGCAATGCCCCCATAGAGCACTCAGCCAAGCTTGGAACCAACCATCTCTGCAGCCTCCTGGATCTCACCTTGGGTGTTATCAAGAAAAGGTAGGAGCAGGAAGGAAAGTGAATATGTTCAGCAAAAAGTTGATGGGTGGGCAGTATCTGTTGGAAAGGAAGACAGCTCAGTGTGGCTCTTGCTGCAGCCCTCCATGAGGGGAACAGTAAGGGCTTGAATAATGACCTTAGCAGGGTCATCCCCATGGCAGGCTCAGCAGGAAATACTACAAGCTGTTCTTATCCAGCCGAAGATTATCCAAGTAGGTCTCCTCCCATGCAGGTGGTAACAGATAGTTTCCAACCACTCCTGAATGACTTGGAGGAATGTACACTTTAATGGGTTAAAATGGACCGTTTTACCTAATTAAGAGTACGGATCAGAGAGTTTAAAGTATCCTATTTCCTCAATGCTAAGATATATGATTTTCATGCTGAGCATTTCTGAAACTGCAATAAATCTTACAATATTTATCTTCAATTTAGTGTTTCTTCACACACACACACACACACACACACAATTAAAATGGATGATACTTGTTTGAATTAAGGAAATACAATAGCATGATTGTTACTCTAGTTTATGCTGGTAGGGGAATAGAAATCATGAACCCCCAAAGGCAGAAATGGGCTTCAGGGAGGCTAGGAACCCTGATTTGGAAAGCTGTGGGGAACCCTTGAAGTATGTCGGTCTCTCATCTTTGCCTCTTTCTCTGTAGCTGATACATCATTTGCTATTTCTACTGGCTTGCTACCTCTGCCCCTCTAGATGCACAGTACAAAAACAGACAACCACAGCCCCACAGAAGGACCAAATCTCTCTGTCTCTATGTTCCTCTGTCTCTCTCTCCTGTAATCCAAATACCAGGGGAAGGATTTCTATTGGCTCTTACAGTCCAATCAACTGATGGTGGAATGGGAAGCAGGGTCACATTTTACAAGGCGGCTACCAACTATTACCATGAGTCCACAGGTCAGGCTAAGAGACTCTGTAGATTGGGGCAGACATTCCACAAGATCTCCCCCACAGGAGGCAAAGGTTTGCTGGTGCAGAGCATCGTTCCCATGGCACTAGGTGTTGAGGTTGGGAGGACTGTAGGCAGTGCTCCCAGAGACAAGTCACCTAACTAGAGCCAGAAGGATTGCTAGCTCCTGACACCAGGCCTGATGGTCACATCAGCAGTGACCATGCTGACTCATGGGGCTGGCTAGGGCTTTGTCCTGATCATCATCTCCCTCAGAAAGGACAAGAGAACAGAGGGTTCACTGCCCAAGGACATTGCCCAAGGAGGAATGGCAGAGAGGCAGAAATGGCAAATTCCAGAAGAGGATTCTCCCAGAAGGGTTTATTAACATTTAGCACCAGAGAGGCTCTTTTCAGAATGCTCTCTGAGAGTTTATATTTTGCTGATCTCAGCTTCAGTCTGTGTCCAAAACAATCATAGCTCCTTTAAAGCTCCTGGAGGTGAGAAGGGGTAGAGCTGATGGGTGGGGAAGAAGCCAGGGAGTCAGGAAGCCAGGGTCCTGACCTGTGGCATCTGACCCCTCTCCCTTTTCAGTTTTCAGGGACCTGCCAACTTAGTGTGCGTGAGTGGCTGGAGTCCAGCTGCAATGCTGTGTGGTCCGAGACCAGGTGATGGTTCACTCCCATGACCCCTATTCTCCCCTCTCTGGCCCAAGTCCTGGAGGCAGCAACCTCTCCGCCTGCCTTAGAAGCTGTGGGAGCAGCTGACGTTGATGAGCCACCGACCTGGAGATCTGGCAGAAAAGCTGCTTGCTAAGTTGGAGAGAGGATGTCAAGTGAGAAAAAGCAGTGTTCAGTGCCAGCTCCTCTGAAACCCAGGGGAGCCAGGGAGTAGCCAGGGCTAGGGAGGAGAGGGAGGGAAAGTAGTAGCTTCCCAGGGCAAAAGAAAAAAAAAAAAAAAAAAAAAAACAGCAGCCAAGAAGACTATTTTTATTTCTAATTCTCCAAGCATTGCTCCCAAGAGATCTGCCCAAGTGACTCAGAAATGTCCTTGTGGCACTGAGAAATCGCCTAGTTTGTGAGTATAGAGAACTCAGTGCTGGCGAATAAACATCCCTGCTCTTCTTCAGCCACTCACCCCTACCCACCACTCCATTGGAAACGATTCTGGGACATACTGATGTCTGTGAAGTGTACAGATATCTGAATTTGAGAAGAGTTGCTGGAAAACAGTAAGAAGCACTGGTATACATGAGCTGTCGAGGTAGCAAGAAGGAATGCCTGCAAATATGGCCCTTTTGGAGTGCTGGATTGGTGATGCTTGAGCCAATACATCTTCATAATTTGCTGTGTGAACTGAGAGAAGTTATCTTAAATTTCTGTCTCCACTTTGTTATTTAAAAAATATATAATTACGGCCAGGCATGGTGGCTCACGCCTGTAATCCCAGCACTTTCGAAGGCCGAGGCGGATGGATCACTTGAGGTCGGGAGTTTGAGACCAGCCTGGCCAACATTTAGTAGAGACCAGCTGTCTCTACTAAAAATACAAAAATTGGCCGAGAATGGTGGCACGTGCCTGTAATTCCAGTTACTTGGGAAGCTGAGGCAGGAGAATTGCTTGAGCCTGGGAGGCAGAGGTTGCAGTGAGCCAAGACTGCGCCACCTCACTCCAGCCTGGGTGACAGAGCGAGGCTCTGTCTCAAAAATAAATAAATAAATAAATAAATAAATAAATAAATAAATAAATAAATAAAATATAATTATGAATACTGCTGAGAAAGGGTAATGGGGATAGCTATTTCCATTCCTTCCCTCTCTGTTGTGTGACTGGAGACTAATCCTATTCGTTTCTTTTTCTTGGTCCTCTCCCAGTCCCCTTCCATCCATCTGGTTATCCAGTCCCTTCTTTAACCCTCAGAGTCAAAGTTTCAGCCCACCTGGTGATTCTTCCTCTAATGTATATTTTAAATCCATCCTCTTCTTTCCATCTCTCTAATGGAGTCTCACCTTGTCCATTGCAATCTTGTTCTGCGAGCTTCTCAATGCATTCTTCTCACAGCCCAGGGTGCTTTTCATGAGTAAGATCATGTCACTCTCTTTCTTTTCTTTTTTCTTTTTTTTTTTTTTTTTTTGGTTGAGATGGAGTCTCACTCTGTCGCCCAGGCTGGAGTGCAGTGGCCGGATCTCAGCTCACTGCAAGCTCCGCCTCCCGGGTTTACGCCATTGACCTGCCTCAGCCTCCCGAGTAGCTGGGACTACAGGCGCCCGCCACCTCGCCCGGCTAGTTTTTTGTATTTTTAGTAGAGACGGGGTTTCACCGTGTTAGCCAGGATGGTCTCGATCTCCTGACCTCGTGATCCACCCGTCTAGGCCTCCCAAAGTGCTGGGATTACAGGCTTGAGCCACCGCGCCCAGCCGTCACTCTCTTTCTTAAATCCCCCAGTAACTTCCTATTTCCATTAGAGCACACCCAACATGATATGGTGCCTATTGACCACTCTAGTGATATAGATTCTTCAAGTTCTAGAACACACCAAATTTTCCCTATCCTAGAGTCTTTGCACATGCTGCTGTCTCCATATGGAAAGCTAAGCTTCTAAGTCTCTGCCCCTGGATCCTCCTCTTCATTCATGCCTCAAAGTGAAATTATTTCTTCCTCACAACATATTTTCCCTTGCAACCGTATCTAAATAGTTCTCTTCTCTTGCCTTTTTTTTTTTTTTCTTGAGATGGAGTCTCACTCTGTTGCCCAGGCTGGAGTGGAGTGCAGTGGCGTGATCTCAGCCCCTACAACCTCCACCTCCCGGGTTCAAGCAATTCTCCCACCTCAGCCTCCCAAGTAGCTGGGATTACGAGTGTGCACTACCATATCCGGCTAATTTTTGTATTTTTAGTACAGGCGGGGTTTCTCCATGTTGGCCAGGCTGGTCTTGAACTCCTGACCTCAAGTGATCCACCCAGCTCAGCCTCCCAAAGTGTTCAAAGTACAGGCGTGAGCCACTGTGCCCGCCTCCTCCCCTGTCTTGTGTGTGCCTGATGACTGCATTCTGTCCATTACTCTCACACCACCTTGCTCGATTCACATGTATACGTGTGTTTGTGTGTATGCTTAAATACTTGTGTGCTGTTTGTCTCCCTCCTCAGGTTGTAAACTCGTGGCAGGGACATGTCTGCTTGGTCCATCTCTAAACATCAGCACCTAGGCTGGGTACCCAGGATAGAATAGGTGCTCTATAAATAGTTATTTCCTTCTTTTTTGAGCACCCACTATGTGAAACGAATTTTACTATGTACTGGGCAATAGGGTTGACCCTCATTACACATGATTTAACTATTATTTGAGTGTGAGGGGAGAAAAGGTTATGGTTCTTTTAATATTGTAAGCACTCTGAAATTACATTTAAAAAACAAGACAGAAGCAACAGACGTACGTTTGCTGTGTGTGAAATGTTGCAGTGAGGAAATCAAATGAGGTGAAAGGGAGTTTTATTTAAAGTCACTCCAGCCCAAGTGTAAAACCTTGGGTCTACTGAGCCATTTTCTCTAGAGGTTTCTAGAGTGCTTTCCTCAGTCAAGCCATTACAACATTAAAGTAGCTTAAAGAAAACCATAAAGATAGTCCTGAGTCACTTAAAGAATACGACACTTCTCATTTTTCCATCTTTTCATGCAGATAAATGTATGTATTTCTCCAGAGTATTTATGAATTTTAGTTCTTAAACAAGTTGGCCATGTTTGCATTCAATTGAAGGAGAGGGAATAAAATTCCTTTTCTATGCAGAGGAAGAAATTGAACTGAGGGTGAAATGTGCAGGGAAGCTTGCTGAGTTGGAGTTGGGAAACTGAGATCCTGAGTCCCCTCCTACCACTAAGTCAGATAATCTCACTGGGCCTCAGCTTTTTGACTTGGAGAATCCAGGGCCTGGGCTAGATTTGCTTCCTCCTTCCCACTTCAGCAGATCAGGATGGATAGTGGCAAAATGGGAAACCCTGGGCCAGGGCCCCCAGTCACATACACTCTACCCAGAGAGACAATTTGATGTGACTTCTGGTTCCTCGGGGTCTGCTTGGTAAGGGAGTTCTTGGTCACTGTCACTGAACCCACATCCACCCTGTGTTAGATACTCTGCTGGGTGGGGCCTTGGAGTCCAGAGATCCATTCATTCAACACACATTGATCAAGCACCTACTACACACAGTACCAGGAGATAGGCATGTAATAGTGATGAAGGAAAGGCGAAGACCCTGCCCCTAGGGAGTTTAAGTCTAATGGAAAAGACAGGTAGCAAGCAAAGATGAGGGAAGTACAGTGTGAAGGGCTAAGAGGATGGCAGCAAGGTGCTGAGATAAAGGGCGGCACAGGGAAACCATTTGGAAAGTGATCTGAGAAGACTTTTCGGAGGAGGTGGCATCCTTTTGATGGATCAGAAAGGAGGAAGGGACGTGGAGAGCAAGTGTGAAAGCAAGAAAAGGCTCAGAGTATTGGGAGAACTCAAAGAAAGCCAGAGTGGTTTGCACTGGTGGTTCTGGAAGACAGGCTTGAACTGAGGATGGTGAAGAAAGTAGACCAAACCATGCAGGGCCTTCTGGCTCAAGATAAGCAGTTCGGAGTTTAAGTAAAGGAAATAGTATGGTAGGATTTACATGTCGCAAGTGGGAAATTTCCCACTTCAAACAGTTCAATGTGCAAACATTTAATTGTATTTATTTTCCTATGATGAAATTCAGCTTAGCTCATTCCCCCTTGTCAATGCAAGAAGCATCGTCAGTTCTCACAGTCTCTTTTGAGTACTCTCTCAGCAGTTTCAGAATTCTTCCCTTCCTCTCCCTTCTCTCTGGATGTGCTCAAAATTCCAAGGGGCTGGCGTGTCTTCCTGGTATTGCAGGAAGGGTGTCTGACCCATATTGATCTTCTGCTGGCATCTGCTGTATTCATGCACCTTGGTATCTATTTTCTAGGGGAGCTGAGGAATCTCCCCTTCCTACATCTGCCTTCATCTCAGCTATGCCACCTCTCAGGTCTCCAGTTTGAGTCATCAACCCTGACCCACCACTGGGTCCCCTTGCCCACTTTATGGTGATCCCCCAGCAGGCCCCCAAGCTCTCAAGTCTTAGCTAACTGTTACCCGACTTTGGCTCATTCTTAAACCTCACTCTCTAATTTGCCTAAATAAACTTCTCTTCCACCCCAGCCTCTGAGGCTTCCTCTCCTGCCTTTCTCTCTCTTAGCCTCTTAGGCCAAATCTCATAGGAGAGAGGCCAAATCCTAAGAGATTCTTTCCTCTCTCCCATGGGGAAGAGGTTTTACATCTACCTTTGTCAGATGTGTTCCCTATGCCATAGGAAGCAAGGAAGACAAGCTGGGGGGAAGGTTGTAAGGAAGGTAGTATCTCAGACCTACATCCTGCCTAAATCTGCTCACCCATACTAATGGAGCATCTCTTGCTGGTGCTGGAATCTCTGTCTCTTTCCAGAGTTGCAGAAGGTAGTGGGCCCACTTCTTTGCATTCTCAGATTTCCAAATTTTTTTGTTTTGATTCCATGCAATGGTAATGAGGGTAGGGCAGAAGGCTCCATACGTGTTTACATGTGCTCGCTTTCCAATCCATTCTCTAAGCTCCATCCTTTGGTTGTCCAAACAAGACATAGGGTCACTTGGAGTATGGTGGTGGCAGTGGAGATGAAAGAAGCTAGCAATTTTAGAGGCTGCCAATGAATGGGATATGAGGGTGAAGGGTGAAGGAGGAAGCAAGGATAACTCCCTGGCTTCTGGCTTCAGCAGCTGGGTTCTAGGTGGTGTCACCATTGCAGGGAGGGAGGAAGTGGTGGTGCAGATTTAGAGATGAATATCCAGAATCTAGTTTTGTGGCCAGGTGCAGTGGTTCATGACTGTAATCCCAGCAATTTGGGAGACTGAGGTGGGTGGATCACCTGAGGCCAGGAGTTCGAGACCAGCCTGGCCAACATGGCGAAATCCCTTCTCTACCAAGTATACAAAAATTAGCCCAGCATGGTGGCTCATGCCTGTAGTCTCAGCTACTCAGGAGGCTGAGGCTGGAGAATCGCTTGAACCTGGGAGGCGGAGGTTGCAGTGATCTAAAACCATGCCACCGCACTCCAGCCTGGGTGACAGAGCAAGACTCCATCTAAAAAATATATAAATAAAAATAAATAAAAATAAAGAATCTAGTTTTGTATGTATTGAGATGTTTGTGAGAGCCAGCCAAAGGAGAGATGTCAAGCAGATGATTAGATTTCTGAGATTAGCGCTCGGAGGAGAGGTCTGCAAGGTAATATAAATTTGGGAGACACCAGCAGACAGATGGTATTTTAAATCATGGGACTGCACCTTGAATAGTCCCAAGTGTTTAGGAGGGCCTTAGGCTTTGCTGTGTGGTCCGGAAAATTTCACCCTGTGATTTGGGTAAGGGAAAGAGCTTAGGCTCCAGATGGCTTCTTGAGGGGCCACTGGGACCCAGGTGGTGGATCATTAATCCCCTGAGAGCTGCTGCTGCTCAGTCTGTAGACTGTTGGTCTGGTAATCTGTGGGAGCTCTCAGCTGGGGATAGCAGTTGGGACAGGCCCAGTTTGGAGGAGCAGGAGTAGGAGTGGGGAGTAATCTGCCCAACGGGATGGGTCAGGTGGAGAAGGATCATTCTAGATGAGATGAAGGTACCTAGCCCTAGAGTTTCAATTGTCCTTTGAGCCTCAAGGCTGCAGGTGCAGTACAAGATAATGAAGAAGTAGAGCATGAGGCCCCCCTACCCAGGTCTGACAGCCTGGGACCATACACCTGATCATGTTCTCCCTTAAAGGATGTCACATTCAAATGACACAATCTCTCACAATTGCAATCCTTATGAATCCAGAAACCCACATAATTCAGTCTCAGAGGGGCGTGACATGCAAGAAAGTCAGTTCAATCCTTACTTATAATTTAAAAGGAATTCCATCTTCACTGTGAAGGATATTAGAGGCATCCAAATATCTAGCCCAGGCTGGGTGCGATGGCTCATGTCTATAATCCCATCACTTTGGGAAGCCAAGGCTGGAGGATCACTTGAGCCCCGGAGTTCCAAACCAGCCTAGGTAGCAAAGCGAGACCCTGTCTCTACAAAAAAAAAAAAATTAAAAAATTAAAAAATTAGCCAAATGTGGTGGAACATGCCTGTGGCTCCAGTTATTCAGGAAACTGAGGTAGGAGGTTCATTTGAGCCCAGGAGGTCGAGGCTGCAGTGAGCTGTGATCATACCACTGCACTCCAACCTGGGTGACAAATTGAGACCCTGTCTCAAAACCAAAACCAAAACCAAAACAAAACAAAACAAAAACCAAAAATCTAGTCCAAGTAACATTAATTAACATATTTGTTTCTTTTTCTTTTCTTTTTTTCTTTTTATTTGAGATAAAGTCTCACTCTGTTGCCCAGGCTGAAGTGCAGTGGCACAATCTTGCAATCTCTACCCTTTAGGTTCAAGTCATTCTCCCGCCTCAGCCTCCGGAGCAGCTGGGATTACAGGCACATGCCACCATACCCAGCTAATTTTTGTATTTTTAGTAGAGATGGGGTTTCACCATGTTGGCCAGGCTGGTCCTGACCTCAAGTAGATCCATCCGCCTCTCCCTCCTAAAGTGCTGGGATTTCAGGTGTGAGCCACTATGGCCTGGCCAAATATTTCTGTTTCCTTTCAAATACCTTACAGACTAAAGCTGCTCTGGCACCACCAGAATTCGACTATGAATCTATTTGGTCCTGGACTTTTTTTGGTTGGTAGGCTATTAATTATTGCCTCACTTTCAGAGCCTGTTATTGGTCTATTCAAGGATTCAACTTCTTCCTGGTTTAGTCTTGGGAGGGTGTATGTGTCCAGGAATTTATCCATTTCTTCTAGATTTTCTAGTTTATTTGCTTAGAGGTGTTTATAGTATTCTCTGATGGTGGTTTGTATTTCTGTGGGATCAGTGGTGATATCCCCTTTATCATGTTTTATTGCGTAGAAACGGGGGTTTCACCACATTGGCCAGGCTGTTCTTGAACTGCCCACCTCGGCCTCCCAAAGTGCTGGGATTACAGGTGTGAGCCACCGTGCTGGGCCAGAAATTTTAATCTCTGCTAAAATCTCTCAAAGAATACCAAAAGGATGTTCAACTCAAACTAGAGCAGCACTTCAAAAACATTATCTTCCTCTGTATATTTCACATATACTACCTCTGAAATACTATCACCTCTCTCCTCATTCCTAAAAATTCTCTCTAAGCCCAGAAGATTCTCATCTTGTTTCTCCTCTCATCTCATCCTCAGGATCTATTTATTTCTCCTTCATCAGGAAATCAGAGTTACTGTTTAGAGGAAATCAATTCACCTGGTCTAGTTTCACTCAGTTCCCTCCTTTCCCTTTACCCTAGTTCAGCCAGAGAGCCAGTGGCTATCCCAGAATTCCCCTTCATGGGCAGAGAAGGGGAGAGGCTGTTAATAGAAGTAAATAAATGACTTTCCTACCATTATGGGATAAGTCCAGAAAAATGGGAATGAGAGGATGGGAACTGCAGATGCTCAAAGACATGGCAGATCATGGAAAACTCCCTCCCAGGGTCATCTTAGGTTGCATCCCACTCTCAACCCCATGGCTATGGAAGTTCCCCAATTGCTGACTCTTGTCAGATGGAGAAGGAATATCCTACCGGTTTCCCTGCTGCAGACACATAGAATAGTGGAAGCCAAAAAATAAAGGAAGAGAGAAAGAGAGAGGGGAGAGAAGGCAGAGGAGAAGAAGGAAAGAAGGAAGGAAGGAGGGAAGAAACAAAGGATGGCAGATGGCACTGTCACCATGGCAAGTGGAAGCTGACGGCAGGCCTGGCCTTGGTGTACAGAGGCGCTGCTAAGAAGGGAAGGATGACCAAGAGTGTCCCAGCCTGCTTGTAATTCTCCTGCTGCCTCTAAGAGAGCTGGCTCAACCTCGAGAACATCGGGGCAATTCTTGAGTTTGCTGAACAGTGGCGTATATCATCTCACCTAAACTTTACAACTGCTTGGAAATGTAGGCACTGTGCTGAAGTGATCTGTTTGTAAGTCATTCTCTGGTGTTTATAAGTCTGATTCGTGTGTAAACGCCTCAAGGGCAGGACTTTCATTTTCTAAATTCTTGTATTCCTGGCATTCAGCACGGGTACACAGTAGGTGCTCGATGTTGGCAGAATGGAAGTAACCAGAGCAGATTTTTTGGGGTGAGTCAGCTAGAGTTCTGAGCCCCCAGCCAGTTTCCAGTGGAGTCAGGACTAGAGCTCAGCAATCTTGACTTCTACTTCAGCATAGCTTCTGCTGCAGCCCAGTCGTGGGTAGTGTGTATGTGGGGGTGTGGGGTGTGCACATGCCGGTGTCCCCACAAGGCAGTAGCATCGCAATGAGGAGAATGCAGGGGCTTTGAGTCCCTATATGATTCCCATTTCTGCCCTTATAAGCAAGTCCTTAACTTCTCCTCTATAAATTGTGCTTAATGATACCACCCCCAATAGAGCTGATGTGATGATTCAATAAATAATAACAAAATGATATTAAAAATCCATAGCTGGCTTGTGCTTCTTTGCCTTTGGCTCTTTCCTGCCCCAGGCTCCCAGGCCCCAAACCTCTGCTCCTGCATCAGATTTTAGGGAGTTCAGCAAAGGTAGAAGTAGAGGTCAGCAGTTTGGGACTTGTTTGATGTGTGTCTCTACAAGCCCTCAGCAGATGGAGCCCGTGGCCTCTGGCTCAAGGCAGGAAGGACTGAGCGTTTTTCCCAGGGAGAGGAGGGTTGTGCAATGATCCTGTCCCGGCCTTCCTAAACCCTCCCTTCTCAGTTATAGAAACTCTCTGCCTCAGAAATTCCTCCCCTGTTGTCCTGTTTGGGGGATTTCCTTTCTCAAGGCAAACACAATGAATCTCTCTCTAGTTTTGGAAATCCAAAACTGGCCAGGAAAAAATCTTGCAGAGCTGCCCTGACTTCCACGCACAGAACTCAAGTCATTCCCCTCCACCTGTGGGCCATCCACAGTCCCCCCACCTCCTGTCTCAAAGGCAGAGCCCCGTTTTCTCATCTGGCCTGGACTTTTTCTCTAACAGACTGTGGCCTGCAGACAGGCAAGAGGACTTTAGTCTGGGGCACGGAAGGCCCAGTAACACAAAAGTGAGAGGAGGTCTTAGGATCCAGGGCTCAGGCCATGTCACTGGGGTCCCAGGGCCTGCTGGGGAGGTCAGGCAGACTTCGCTAGCCCAGGCCTGGTGTCTGGGAGTCGAAACCCAATTTCCCACTGTGTCAGTGGAACTCAGAGCTTCCATAGGGCCATGAACTTACCTCTGTCCTTAGAATAACTAGTTGTAAAGGCTATAGAACAGTGCCCAGCACTTAACAGACACTCAGACATTTTGGCTATTACGTCTCCTTTAACAGTGTATTTGTTTGTCTGCTGTGTATTTGTCTCTCACAGTGGGTGCTCTACCTGTGACTCTAGTGCTCAGCATAGAATCCAGCCCACAGTGGATGTAGTTTAAATACTTTTTTCTTTTGGACACTGGTCAAGAATCTTTGAATAGCTCCTGACATTAATCTGGGTAGAAGTCTTTCCCTCTGCTAGTGTCAACAGCCCTGGGGTTAATAGACTTGGGTGGGGGTTCATGAATCCATTTCCAACCCTTGGGGTTATCTTAGGCAGTCTCTGGGCCTTCACTTCTTTGTCAATAAAATGAGAGGAAAACAGAGTCAACTCGAAAAGTCTTCCTGGCTTCCAAAGACTGGCAAGAGGTGACTTGATTGTAGGTGATGAGGGAGTAGGTAAGAGAGTACATAAAAATCCATGGGTCATGGCCAGGCACAGTGGCTCATGCCTATAATCCCAGCACTTTGGGAGACTCAAGCAGGAGGATAGCTGGAGCCCAGCAGTTCCAGACCAGCCTGGGCAACATGGTGGTGAGATCTCATCTCCACACACACGAAAAAATAATTTTAAATTAGCTGAACATGGTGGCTAAATGCCAGCTGCTTGAGAGGCTGAGGCAAGAGGATCTCTTGAGCCCAGGAGGATCACTTGAGCCAGAGGTAGTCACTGTACTTCAGCCTGGGTGACAGACCCTGTCTCAAAAAAAAAAAAAAAAAAAAAAAAAAAATTCACTGGTTAGGCTCAGGGTATGCTGGAGGATGTGGGCTGAGATATGGGGGGATGAAGCTGAGCCTACTTTCTGGGATAAAAGAGCTGACCAGCCAGACCCACACCACTCTGAGGCTGCCACTTTTGAGGTATGACCTGACGGTTCCCATTTAGAAGGGACACAGGTCTAATGATCAGTAGTGTCCAACTACTAGGTAACAACCAGCTGAGGGCATGGGGGATGGAGATCTGGAACACAGGCATGCCAAGATGCTGAATTAGAGTCCCAGCATGCAGGACCGGAGAGAAAGACTTCAATTTCTGTAAGTGGAAAGAAGGGGAATCAGATAAAGGGTTATTTCCAACAACCTAGTACATAATATTCCCTATGGCAAGCTCTGCTTACGTTCACTTACCCAATGAATCAATGGTTGCTGAATATCAACAATATAGAAGGAATCCTGGTAAGGGCTGTGGGGTGGAGCTGAGGAAGGGAGCAAGCTGGATGAGACACAGTGACTGCCCTCCAGAGTGCAAGTAAAGCGCTCAGTCCCTCAGGCCGCAGTGCCTGGCCAGCTCCGGGGCCCGAGGTGCCTGGTGGGGGACTAGCCGGCCCTGGCTCTGGAGCTGGTACTGCAGCAGCCCAGGAAGAAATCTGGGGCTGCTGTTTGACTCAGCAACTGATCTACACAGACATGAAAGAAAATGGGTCAGAAAGAATGTGTGTAGGGAGGTAAGGGGGCATGGATTTTCTCTCTTTTCAAGCTGGAGGGCCTGCAGGGGACAGAGGGGCCAGCCCTCTCCTCTTAGCTCCCCACCCCACAGAGCAGCCACTGATCTCAGGGAAGAGTCGGGGGTGATGGACCCTGGGTGACACAGACACTGAGCCCTGCCACCCTCTCCCTTTTCATCGTTCACATGGCTCTCCGTGACCTGTGCCAAAATGAATTCCAGATTCCAGGGAGGAAGTCCCTGGGAAGTGGAGCACTCAGGGTCAGTGGGGACATTCCCCAGGAGAGCATGCCTTGCTGCCTCAAACACCCTAATGTGCAGAGGATGTCAGGGATGGACAGAAACAGCTCAAGAACAGAGGTCCTGGCTGACCCCTCTTCTAGGGTGGGTGTTTAATTTCCACTAATTAAGGAGAAAAAGCTCTAAGAATAAAAAATTAAAGACTTTTGTTATTCTAAATTTGTTGGTTTTTTAGTTCATGGGCTACTCATTTTATTTTTTTACTTTAAGTTCTGTGGTACATGTGCAGAATGTGCAGGTTTGTTACATAGGTATACACACGCCATGGTGGTTTGTTGCACCCATCAACCCGTCATCTACATTAGGTATTCATTTTTTTTTTTTTTTTTTTTTTTTGATACGGAGTCTGCTTTGTCACCCAGGCTGGAGTGCAGAGGCATGATCTCGGCTCACTGCAACCTCTGCCTCCCAGGTTCAAGCAATTCTCTGCCTCAGCCTCCTGAGTAGCCGGGATTACAGGCGCCAACCACCACGCCTGGCTAATTTTTGTATTTTTAGTAGAGACGGGGTTTCACCATCTTGGCCAGGCTGGTCTTGAACCCCTGACTTGGTGATCCACCCGCCTCGGCCTCCCAAAGCTACTCATATTTTAAAAGTAATTTGGATATGATGTCTTTAATTTGGATTGAATTACACACACACACACACACACACACACACACACGCACACACACAAACTTGACCTCTGTGGATTGTACCTTCTAAAGGAATCCAAGACTTGTTATTACACATGTTACTGACATGCGTGACACATTTTTGAGTGTTCACCAACGTGGGAATATTTTGTCAGTGGTGAACTTAGTGCTATTCTTTATTTTGTTAAAACAACTGAGATATCAATTGACCCTTTAAAAATATGTGTGGAACTATTTTATTCCTATCTGTGTGTCTGCCCCGAGTGATTTCAGAATCAGCTATGGACAGCCATCACAGCATGATGGATGGCCAAGTGAATATTTGCCTCTATTTTTTCCCCATATTTTTGTTGAGATAGACCAATGATCAGAATGACAAGAGAAAACATATAATTGGTTTAATATTAAGATGGGGTGTTAAACTTTTGATTTTTGAAATCTGCATGAGCTGATGTTAGAAACTTACATTCACGAAACTAGCATATACAAAGTGTACAACTTTTTCCCCCATAGGTTCCTACACTTGTGTCAGGCAATTTACCTTTAGACTGGGATTCTTAGGTTTGTTTGCTTGTTTGTTTGTTGTTTGTTTTTAAAGACGGAGTCTCACTCTGTTGCACAGGCCTGAATGCAGTGGTGCCATTATAGCTCACTATAACTTCAAACTCCTGGGCTCAAGGAAGCCTCCTGCCTCAGCTGAGAGTAGCTGAGATTATATGTATGAGCCACCATGTCCAGTGGATTCTTATCTTTAAGGTGCCTGCATTTTTACATATGCATACACTGTAGTTCAGCAAAAGGCTGTGCACACCATGAGGGCTTCTTGAGTATTGTCAAATGTCTAGTTGATAAGGAGGAGCTAGAAACAGAGAAACGCCATAGCCAAGGCTGCTCTGCCCCTGACCTGGTTATGCCTTTCAGTTTAACCCAACAAACAGTAATGGAGCAACAGTTGGTGCCAGACACTGGACAAGATGCTGGGGATACAAAGAAGAGTAAAGCACAGGCCTGACCTGGAACTGCTCCCAAGAAAATGGGATCAAACCTATTACAGTGACATGTATGGACTTATGGAAGGACAGATCAATTCCAGCTCTGAAAGTCAGGGAAGGTGGCATGGCAAGTTGGATTTTGAAGGGTTGGCAGGGGTTACCAAGGTAGGGAAGGGCATTTGAAACAGAAGGAACACATGAGTGAAGGCATATGTTGCTGGGGGAAAAGGGCATGCAGGAGGTTCAGGAGAGAGCTGTAGGGCTCAGATTTAAAGAACCCTTTATATTTGCTCTGTTTGGGAGTTTGGATCTTACCCTACAGGCAAATAGTTGCACAAAGTTTGAAGGCATGTAAGAGAGTGAATGTGCACCTCTGGAAATGGGCACAAGGTTCCACACGGCAGACACTGAAGACTGCTTCCATTGTTCATCTACAATTGCTATTGGCAGAGCCTGTCTCATAAACATGTGGCTCAAAGCTGCTGCTCAGCAAAAGCCACCCTGTTCTCCGTGGCTGCACACCTATCAGGGCCCTAGAGACAAATCCCAGCTGTAGCTGGGGCCCTTGAAAGCAGAGATTTCTGCTTCAAGACCCTTCTTCCGGCCTTCCTCTTGAGGGTTGCCCATTGGTAATAATTAGTAATTGATTAATATGTGCTGTTGTTGCTGGATTTTAAAAGGTATATTTCCCATTGACCGGGCGGAGCAGCTCACGCCTGTAATCCCTGCACATTGGGAGGCCAAGGCAGGCAGTCCACTTGAGGCCAAGAGTTTGAGACCAGCCTGGCCAACATGGTGAAATCCCATCTCTACTAAAAATACAAAAATTAGCCAGGTGTGGTGGCATGTGCCTGTAATCCCAGCTACCAGAGGGACTGAGGCAGAGGCATGAGAATCACCTGAACCCAGGAGGCAGCGGTTGCAGTGAGCCAAGATCACACCACTGCACTCCAGCTTGGGCAAAAGAGCAAGACTCCATCTCAAAAAAAAAAAAAAAAAAAAAAAGGTATATTTCACAAAAATAAATGCTTAAAAGTGAAAATATCTAATGGAAGTGCCAGGAATATTATGTGTATATTAAACATTAATTTTCTTTTTTCCTTGCTAACCAAATACCCAATTATCCATGCCTAAGGAAAGAAAGTCCAGCTGATTGACCCAAATACCCAGAAGTCAGGTACCTCCCTCTCTTTAGGGGTAATTACTCAAATCACAGCCTATTGCTTGTTCAGAGATGTGTGATCTCAGGCATGCTGGATTCTTCAGGGTTGTCCTGCTTTAAATCACAAGTATTTTAATAACCTTACAAGAAATGGTTCTTTGTTCTTTGGTATTCCATGGTATGCTTGTAAGCTTCTGAATTTGTTCTGGTTAAATTGAATAGAAGACCAGGATGTATGTGTGATGGGGGAACAGGGGATGGTGCTGGGGGCTAGCAGTGGGAGAGAGAACTTAGGGAGATTGAGTGTTCCATGACAGCTCCATGAGTGAAAACTGGAATTGGGCTTCATTGGAAAAGACACTAGATGGGGAAATATTGGAGAATAATAACCCTGAATAATTACAAGAAAATGAGAAAGGAAAAGGAGATAATAGTAGCCAAGAATGAAGCAATGTTGTTATTGAACATGGTGCCATATGCAGTTGAACCTGTCTGTGCATGGACTTATTTAGTTACTTAGTTCATTTGATCCTCACAGCAACCCCTGAGAGGGGAACTGTCATTATCCCACCTTACAGATGAAGAAATTGAGACTCAAGAAGGTACCCGAAGTCACACTGCTGGAAAGAAGTAGAGTCAGGATTTGAACCCAGATATCCTGGGGGATACTTGGAAAATCCTATTTAGTAGGCCCAGACTTCTAGGCCATTTGCCAAACATTCATACTTTCTTCAACCGAAAAAAGATGAGCTTGACAAACTGTCACCAATATGTCCTTTTTTTTAGGAAGTGTAAGGCAATTACTACTAAATAGTTTTAAAAGTAATAAAATAAATATACAGAGAGCAAAACAAATAAAACAAATGTGGTAAGATGTTAACAAATAGGGAATCTGGGAGATTGGTATATGGGAGTTCTTTGTACTATTCCTGCAGCTTGTTGAAAAGTCTGAAATTGCCAGGTGTGGTGACTCATGCCTACTGTAATCCCAGCTACTTGGGAGGCTGAGGCAGGAGGATTGTTTGAGCCAAGGAATTTGAGACCAGTCTGGGAAACATAGTGAGACCTCATTTGAAAAAAAAAAAAAAAAAGGCTTAAATTATTTAAACTGAAAAGAAATTACAAAAGAAATCCCAAACCTGTGACTAATGTGCCTACAAAAAAAAAAAAAAAAGATTATCTTCTATTTCATAGTGTGCTTATAAATTTCTAAATCTGTCATGGTGTATTAGTCCGTTTTCACACTGCCGGTAAAAACATAACTGAGACTGGGCAATTTATGAAAGAAAGAGGGTTTAATGGACTCACAGTTCCATGTGGCTGGGGAGCCCTCACAATCATGGTTGGAAGACAAAGAGGAGCAAGTCGCGTCTTACACGTAGGGCAGCAGGCAAAAATCGTGCCTGTGCAGGGAAGCTCCCCCTTATAATACCATCAGATCTCATGAGACTTACTTGCTCTCACGAGAACAGCACAGGTAAAACCTGCCCCCATGATTCAGTTACCTCCCACGGGGTCCCTCCCACAACATGTGGGAATTCAAAATGAGATTTGAATGGGGACACAGCCAAACTACATCACACGGTTACACTGGGCAGAGCACCAGGGCATGTGTGCGTGTGTGTGTGTGTCTGTGTGTGTGTAGGGGCCAGACGTGTGAGGTGAACTGCACAACTCTTTTCTTAACTCTGTTCTGAGAAGAAGCCCACTTCTTGGATCCTGTGTGAGAAAAGTAAATCAGTAACTAGATTTCACGGTGGCCATTAATCATTCAGGTCGTAAAGCAGATCCCTGAGAAGTGGTAGGCAGGTCCTGTCAGGGAGCTTGACTGGGGACAGGCCTCTTTGTCCATCCCCACCATTTTCACTTTCAGGAGAAAATATCCTTCCCAGCACTAAGACACCAGTGCAATTAGCTTTACCTAATTATTACCTAACACTGTTTTGAATCTAGAAAATAAAAGACTGCTGAAAAATCCCTTTACTGCTTCTTGTCTGAGTTATTCCCTCACAGTGTTTCATAAAGGGCCAGTTAATTAATTAGGGCCTGTAAGGAGAAACAGGCTTTCTTGATCTTTGGCCAAGAATTCCCCACTCTGCTTGTTCCAAAATCCTGTGCTCTTAATGACTGGGCACAGAAACCATTAATTCTGTCAGGTCAGGGGGTATTTTGAAGCTTCAGTACCTGACACCCTAGACTAGAATTTGGTTTGTTAAAACAAAGGGAAGGGAGTGGATAGTGAAGGAAGAAGGCGGTTGAGCAGGAGCTGGTTCTAGACCAGGGCGCCTCACTCAAGCAGGGGCAGATCTCCATGAGCAGCTTCACAGGGTGAGAAGGAACCTTAGGACTAATCTCTTACGATCTGTGTGAGTAGCTGGGAAATCCCTTTGTCATGCAGGACATTTGTCATATGCTATTTGACTTGGTCACTTTTTCCAATAACAGTCCCTTGTGCTAAAAGGGGTGGAAAAACACTCTGAAATTCCAATGTCCTTGTTTTTATTTATTTATTTTTTTCCCTTCCCTTTGGGCCGTAATTCTTCCACCTGTGTTGGCATTATGAGTTTCTAGTTTCCCTTTGAAACAGAGGCCTTGTTTATGTGTAGAACAGGATTTTTCAACCCTGGCACAGTTGACAAACTGGACCAGATGATTCTTTGTTGTGGGGCTATCCTGTGCATTATAGGATGTTTAGCAACACCCCTGGCTTCTGCCAACTAAGTGACAGTAGCACTTTCTTCTTACAATTGTGACAACCAAAAATGTCTCCAGACATTGCCAAATGTGCCCTGGGGGGTGATTAACCCTGGTTGAAAATGATTGATCTAGAACCTTTTTAGGAATAAGGGTCTTCCTGGTTTTCCTGGGAAACCACTGGAGACAGGAGAGAGATCAGAGCAGGCTGGATGCATTTGACTCAAACTCAGGCTCATGAAGGAAAGAGGAGTAATTATGATTTTATATCAGAGGCATTCTGGAAGACAGGGTTTGCTGTATTACTCTGGTGCTAGTTCTAAAGCATTAGAATAATGTTATACTCTGCATTTGCTGTTCATGCAAGGAGCTTTTGAAAGCAGTCCCAGGATCAGGGCAGTACAGGAAGCTGGCCTAGAGATACTAAGATTCAGATCACCAGGCCAAGGTCTTTGAACAATTAGAAATACAGTATTTTAAGAAGGTTTGGGAGAGCCCATCTGAGACCCACCCAGGTTGACTCTCCAGATTTACCTATTCTAGGCAGTCTTTCTCCTTCCTCTTAAATTAAAACTGCCCTCTCTGTAAAGGTCACCAAATTCATCTTTTACATTCCAAGAACAAAGCTATGGACTGCCCAAAGTGAATTTCCATGATTCTTCAGGTGTCCAACCAATATTTTCAGGAAAGTACTGAGAAGGTTCACCCAGGATAAAATATTTGCCATGCCTTAAATTAGGGTGTAAAAGATAAAGTCTGATCTTCCAGGGAGCACTGCAACTTTAGCTAAAAAATGAACAAAACCAAAATGAGCGAGAGAAGTATGCAGAAGCACTTGAGCAACCCACTTAAGAGCATGAGGCTGTGGGCCCTTATCCTCACTTAGGAATTTTGTACAGGTTTTCATAATTCCTAGGGTCTCCCTTCTAGTCTTGGGCTTGGGGGGACAGTGCTGCCATCCATTTCATAAACCAATGAGATAAAACCAGGTTGTTGAATAAACTGCTATATTTTTGGGACGGGATTTGATCAGGTTGGATACAATCACAACAAAACAATCTGTGTAATGAATGAGCTGTAACAAAATTCAATTCTACTATAATATTACTCTCTACTTAATGTAGGCCTTTTTACTTGTAAAACTAATATCATAGTTATCAAACACATTAACGTGCATAGTATCGTATTTAACTCAGAGGGAGTGACATGAGGCCTAGAGATGAGTGAATTCGGGCCTGTTTTATTTCAGACTCCTGGAATCGGCTCCCAATTGATCTCACTGCCTCTGCTCTAGCTCACCTACATTGATTTTCCACCCAACAGCCAATCTCTGAAATGTAACTCAGATCACTCTGTTGCTTAAGACCCTCCAAAGGCCGGGCGCAGTGGCTCGTGCCTGTAATTCCATCACTTTGAGAGGCCAAGGTGCGAAGATCATTTGAGACCAGGAGTTTGAGACCAGCCTGGGCAACATACTGAGACCTTATCTCTACAAAAAATTTAAAAATTAGCCTGGTGTGGTGGCATGCACCTGTAGTTCCCACTACTCAGGAGGCTGAGCCCAGGAGTTTGAGGTTACAGTGAGCCGTGATTGCGCCACTGCACTCCAGCCAGAGTGAGACCCTGTCTCAAAATAAACAAAAACCCTCCAAAGGCTTTGAATAAAATCCCAAACTTGTTCCCCGGGCTTTCCAGGCCTTTTCTATCTGCTCCTTCAAGCCTCTGACTTCAGCCTGTTTTTGCAGCGCTGCAGCCATGCCAGCAGCTCTCCCACCTCAGGGGCTACAGAGCTGCTCCCTCTCTCTGCGGCACTTTCCTCCTCACTGTCGTGTGGCTGATGGCTTGCCATTTGCTTCTCTCCCCAGCAGCCCACAGCACCCAATCTTCACCTTCTTTCCCTATGTTATTTTCTTTACCGCTCTTATTATCTATCTCACTATCTGAAGTTACTTTAGACTCACAGTTTTACTTGGTATTGTTCTGTGATTTGGATGTTTTTTTCCCATCTAGTGATGTGTCTTGGAGATATTCCTGTGTCAGATTAGACAAATCTACTTCATTCTTTTCAATGGCTATATAATATTCCTTCAAATGGAGGTACCGAAATTTAACAGCTTCCTTTTTTATTCTCGATTTTTTACTATTACGAATAATGCTGAAGTGAACCATCTTTTTGAATACATCTCTATGCACATGAGCAAGTTTTTTCTGTAGTATAGATTCCTGGAGGTGGAAGTGCCAGGTCAAGGTCATGCCCATCTCTCATTTTGTTAGATGCTGACTGCCATATTGCCCTCCTAAAAGGCTTTATCAATTTATGCTCTCGTCAACCATGTGTTAGAATGTACACTTCCCCATCCTCACCTGCACTAGTCATTGGCATTTTAAAAACATTTGCTTTAAGTGATACACAGTGGTATCTTATTTCACATCAGAATCCTAAAGACCATTTCAAGATTGCTTCATGCTGGTGTCCACTGGGATCATACCTCTGGGTCAGTTGAGGGAGAAGCAGCAAAATCCTCTATGAGCTCTGAGACTTTCATAAGACAAATGAAATCTTTCAAAGCAGTGTCATCCATCGCAGCAGAAACCTCCTCTGTCCCAAAGCCAGCAGAGCTCAGTCAGTAACTTGGAGAACTGTGGACCAGCCTGACGTTCCTGCATGTGGCTCTTCCCCATCCATCATCCAAACACACCTCAGCTGAGGCTCTAAAGTCCGTCAAAATCTGCCCAAGTGCAGCACACGCCCTCCCCAACCTTGGCTGCTCTGACATTACTCAAAATACTTTGGGCCGGGTGCAGTAGTTCATGCCTATAATCTCAGCACTCTGGGAGGCCAAGGTGGGCAGATCATCTAGGGTCAGAAGTTCGAGACCAGACTGGCCAACATGATGAAACCCCATCTCCACTAAAAATACAAAAATTAGGCCAGGCGCGTGACTCACGCCTCTAATCCCGGCACTTTGGGAGGCCAAGGTGGGCGGATCCCCTGAGGTCAGGAGTTCAAGACCAGCCTAGCCAATGTGGTGAAACCCTGTCTCTACTAAAAATACCAAAATTAACCAGGTGTGGTGGTGGGAGCCTGTAATCCCAGCTACTTGGGAGGCTGAGGCAGGAGAATCACTTGAACTCGGAGACAGAGGTTGCAGTGATCCAAGATCATGCCATTGCACTCCAGCCTGGGCAACAGAAGCAAAACTCTGACTAAAAAAAAAAAAAAAAAAAAAAAAAAATACAAATATTAGCTGGACACAGTGGCGGGTGCCTGTAATTTCAGCTACTAGGGAGGCTGAGGCAGGAAAATCACTTGAACCCAGGAGGCGGAGGTTGCAGTGAGCCGAGATCACACCATTGCACTCCAGCCTGGGCAACAAGAACAAAACTCCATCTCAAAAAAAAAAGAACCTTTGTTTGGTTTCACTTAAAGAGGAGAGAAGATATCAGGGTCTGGTTGTAGTCAGACCCTCATTCTCTAGAGATGACTTTCTAAGCCGGAAAGGATACATCTGCTCTCTCTAAGGGACAGCAGGACAAAAGGGGCAGCAAGACCAAGAAAAACATCTCCCTGGGGCCAGGGACAAGCTTTGCTGGTCAAAAGAAAATCTTCTTAGATTTAATAACTCCCACATTGGCAAGCTGCATGTTTTTTTTTTTTTTTTCAAAGAGTTTTTGAGTTTTCCTTGTCCCCCTCTACTTTCCTCCCCAAGGGGTGATTGGACTTCCTCAGGAAATAGAAATATGTCCAATGTCCCTGAGTGCCGGTGCTGTGCTAAACTCTTTATACCATTTATCTAACAGCACTGTGAACCAGATTAATATTATTACCTCTAGCTTAGAGATAAGAGTTGGCAGCCAGAGCAATTGAGTAACTAGTTGGGTACCCACGGTCACCCAGCTAGTGACACCTGGGGCAGGATTTAAACCTGAACCTGTAAACATGTTCTGTTGCCTCTAGGTGGAGGTTAGTATTTTAACCTAAGGAATTACAAAGGCTTTATTTTGGGGCATTTGTAGGTTATTGTGCATTTCTTTACTTTCAGATTTTTTAGAGAAAAGTCCAAAATAACAGTGGAATTAATTTAAAACTGTGTCTTTCTGTGACCCTGAAATTCTTACACGTGGTACATTTTCAATGAGCTGACTTTGTTTCTCCACTTCTGCAGTAATTGAGCTTCTTTGGTTCAGTGCATGAGTGGTTCAGTGGTTCACTGGGCTTCCTGGTTGAGGGAGGGGCTGGGTAACCAAGTGTATTCACTTCCTATTGCTGCTGTAATAAATTACTGGAAACTTACTAGCTTAAAACAACACAAATTTATGATCTTATAGTTATAGAAGTTTGAAAATCAAAGAATGTTCTTTCTGGAAGAAAACATTATTTCTGGAAAAATCCATTCTTTTGCCTTTTCTAGCTTCCAGGGGGTATCTGGATTCCTTTTACCATGTTAAGATAACATATTCACAGGTTCCAGGGATTAGAGTGTGGACATTTTTGGAAGGCCGTTATTCAGCCTGCAGCACCAACCAACAGTTTGTCGGGGACTAAGGTCTCCCAGGACATGGGATTTTTAGTGCTAAAACCAAGAAAGTCCCCGCAAACCTGGACAGCTGGTTCCCTAGAAGGGGACTCTGTTCCATGAAGATATTCTTACTAGGGGAAGAAGAGAGGGAAGATAAACACAAATAAGAAAGCTGTCAGGGGCCAGGCGTGGTGACTCACACCTGTAATCCCAGCACTTTGGGAGGCTGAAGCAGGTAGATCACCCGAGGTGAGGAGTTCGAGACCAGCCTGGCCAACATGGTGAAGCCCCATCTCTACTAAAAATACAAAAAATTAGCCGAGTATCGTGGTGCACGCCTGTAATCCCAGCTACTTGGAAGGCTAAGGTGGGAGAATCGCTTGAACCTGGAAGGTGGAGGTTGCAGTGAACCGAGGTCATGCCACTGCACTCCAGCCTGGGCAACAAGAGAGAAACTCTTTCTAAAAAAAAAAAAAAAAAAAAAAAAAAGCTGTAAAGGAAACTGTTTTTCCAGTGTCATTCTTTAGGGAAAAAGCAACCTTTGACCTTTCAAAACATCCCCGCACTGCAGCCTCAGCACCGCCACACCCTCACAAAAAGGAATCTGTGCTGAATATTCTGTCACCTGTTTTACCCAAGAAAAACAGCTATCTCCTGGATAAAGTCTATTTCAAAGCTCGAATTGTCCCTATGTTAAGAAGCCTATATGGTACACTTATACTCAGAAAGATGAATAAAAGTGTAGAATAAAATAGACATGTAGTTAAAAATAGAGCCTGATTCCATGCGAATGACACAGACTTGATACTCTACTGTGGAGCCACGGTGGGCTTCTACATCACATGTCCTCCTCCTGTCTTCATTCCTTCCTCCTCACCTTCCACTCTATCCCCCACCCCACTCCACCCCCCTTGCCCAGCTATATTTAGTACCACAGTCTGTGGGTTTCTGGAAGAATTCTCTCATGTGTTTTTGAGTTTCACTGAAGGGGAAACCTTGGTTTCATGTCGTATTTTTACATATGTATTTAGTTCGTGTCATATTTTTACATATATATTTAGCTTTCCATTTCTGAAGAAATATATACCAAAAAAAAGCCTTTTTCAACAATGGGTGAATTCCAAGAAGCCTGGAGCCTGATTTGGAAAGGATGGGGGATGGGAACTGGGTAGCTTTTCCAGTGGAAACGATTTGAACAGAGGCCACACTTCTTGAGTGGCTCCTACAAGCCGGAGCATATCAGCATGGTCTGGCAGAAGTCAGTGGAAGGGAGGGTCATAAATCATTTCCTAGCTGTGAGAACAAAGGGATTCAAATTCTGCCAAGCCAGAGGTAGTGGAGCAAACAAGATGAGCAGCAATGAGGGAGCAACTGCACCACTTTGTGTTACTCCCTGATGGCCACCGCAGGGCTGCAAGTAGTGGCAGCAAAAGCCAGAAAAATAGATGGAAATCCAGGAATTAGAGGAAATTCAGGCCTGCAAGGGACTCTGGGAAGTGTATGTTATTCTCTCTGGTGAGTTCAGACAGCCTGAGGCACATGGCATGGAGGGAGGTGCAGATGGTCAAGAAAACAGAGTTCTGTCACCAGCGGAACTTCTTAAGGTTTGCAGGGCTGCTCTGTGCAAGTCTGTTTAGGGACCTCAGCCTGATCTCTATATGCATGCAAGCCCAGCCACCCATTCTGCTGGTCAGCCACTGGCCACTGAGTCTGGGTAGAAGAACATACCAGATGTGGGTAATCCGTCATCCCCTTGGGAAATCCAGCTACCATCATGTGCCTTCTGCAGTCAATTGTTTCCCCTAAAAAACCCCAGTTCCTATCATGCTATCTCCCCACTTTCTTTCCAGGCTTACCTTCTTCTACATACATCTTTCTTTCTGGCATATAGATCTTTTCTTCGATACCTGCAAAATCTCCTATCTTCATGCCTTTGTATGTGCTGCACCTTCTTCCAGAAATGCCTTCCACCACTTCCTATTTCCTTTGTCTTCCTAGAAAACTTCCACCCAGCTTCAAACCTGAAATACCCAAGACACAAGTCACGTTAAGTACTGATAAGTTGGGAAATCCAGCTGCTGTCATGAATCACAGACACAGGCCTGGGAAGATGCTGGCTCCACAATGCATTGGAGTAAAGGGTATGAGGGCAGAGAGAGGGCATTGTGCTGGTGTACCCCCATTCTCTGCCCAGAGGCCTGAGGACAAGTGTTAGTAGACGGCTGGCCTAGGCATGGCTGGCTGGCTGGAGGAAGAGCAAGGAAAATTGCTCCCTGTGGAGAGGAAATCCATAACTAGCCTGTATTTATTGGGGGCCTCAGCCCACTCAGCTAATAGTTCCAAGGGATGGCATGGTAGGCTCCTGTGGTCCCATCAATGGATCAAACTTTGTGGACCATACTACGCTTTCAGACTGACTTCAGACTCAAGTAGAACTATCTCACTTGAAAACTGTCTTAAGGCTTAGGCTGGACCACTTGAAGAGGGAGGGCCTGGTAGGATTGTCTGTTTCATGCTCCCTGAAGAATGTGAGCACCTAGCTCCCTGCTTCCCAAAACTATCCAGACTGGAACGGAAGGATCTGGGACTAAAGGACCAAATCGAATAAGCACTCATCTTAGAGTCAAAAATGCTGTGTTCAAATCCCACTTCAAATTCCAACAGCCACTTCCTGTCTCTGTGATCTCAGGCAAAACTGCTTAATGACTCTGAATTTTGGCTTCCTTATTTGGAAAACAGTGATAATATCACCTAACAACTTACAGAGTTGTTGTGAAATTTAGCATGAGAAAATACAGACCAAAGTGCCTAACACTGCACCTAACACAGAGCAGATCACCAACAAATGGTGAGTAAGTGAATTCCTTGGTTTGGCACACAATACCCTCCTAATTTGGCCTAATTCTTCCCTGCCTTCTTCCCAGCTAGCCTCTTCCCCTCAGTTTTGCAAAGGTGCTCCAGGCTGTGTGGGGGAGGGTGAGACACCCTTGGTGACAATGGATGGAAATGGTATCATTGCTCTTCAAACAAATAAAACCAAGAAAAGGAGGCTTCAGTAGGGCTTGGAGACTTCATTCCTGACTCAGTTCATCTGCTCACTTCATTTTGTCCCCCTGGAATGAATATCTTCCTTCTGTTTTAAAATCGAGGTTTTATTATTTCTTAGATATGACAAGGCCAACAGATCAGGAGATGGCTGCTGTTGAAAAGGAAGTTGTTACACTCATAGGTCGCAAGAGGACGGGGCACACTGAAACATAAGGGGCCGGCAAGGAGGCTCCAGGGTCAGTCAGAAGGCAGAGAGAGTGGAGAAACAAGGGCAAAAGATGTGATTGTGGTTCTGGGAATGACAGGTGAGGCAGGCTCTCCTTTGCCTAGTTTAAATAAATTCAGCAGCCTCTGGGGCATAGGGGATATCCCTAGTTATTTGGTACCTAGGCTTGGGGAGATTAGGATAGGGGAACAGCGACCCTGAGTGTGACAGCCCAATAGTGAAGGTGGTTGGGGGCGTGGTTGGTCTGGATTGGTTGGTTTGCATTTGAAAAGTGTGCTCAAGGGCCAGTTATTTACTATCTCTAGGAATTGGTTAGAGGGATAATTCCTCCCTTCAAGGGTCAGCAAGTCCCCAAATGTCAAACATCAAAATACAGAAAATAAAAAGACATAGTTAATAACACCCTCTTCTCTGCTGTTGGATTCTAGCTTAGGTCTAATCTGTTCTAAGAAGGCTTCCTAGGCCACCCTACCCCACTGGGATGACTCCCTCCCTGAAGTCCTATAGCACTTAATGTCTCTGCTGTTCATTTTGGTATCTTCTTATTTCAGCAAAGTGTATGCTGTGTCCCCCATCAAAAACCTAGGCTCCTTGGAGATGGGAACTGTGTCTTACTTCTCTATGTCCCTTATAGCGACTGGCACAGAGCCTTCAACATAATAAGCACTCATTACATTTTTGTTAGGAAACACTCAAGGTTCAGTTTAGTAGGCCACAGGGATGATTCCTTAAAGTTTTTTTCTTAACTCCTTAGCAGGAATAACCCTGCTAAGAGGCACTCAAAGCTTGGTTTCTTCCTTTATCATCCAACACTTGGTCTTCCTAAAATTTAGAATGTTTACAAATCCAGACAATCTTCGTGAAATTCACAAACAAGGAAAATACAGGCAGCTCCAGCTATGACTACCATTCAGAAGGGGTCATTTCTAATTGCAGCTGAAAAGGAAAAATGGAGTTAGTATTGATGCTCTGACCGCAGTGTTTCTTCCACTAACTCCCTAGAAGGAAGGAGTAGATTACACATGTCAGCCAGGTTCACTGAGTAGCCAGGAGGATATGTGTGTCTCATGAATTTTTTTTTTTTTTTTTTTTTTTTTTTTTTTTTTTTTTTTGAGACGGAGTCTAGCTCTGTCGCCAAGGCTGGAGTGCAGTGGTGTGATCTCGGCTCACTGCAAGCTCCGCCTCCCGGGTTCATGCCGCCATTCTCCTGTCTCAGCCTTCAGCTGGGACTACAGGTGCCTGCCACCACGCCCAGCTAATGTTTTTTTTTTTTTTTTCGTATTTTTAGTAGAGATGGGGCTTCACCGTGTTAGCCAGGATGGTCTCAATATCCTGACCTTGTGATCTGCCCTCCTTGGCCTCCCAAAGTGCTGGGATTACAGGCGTGAGCTACCACGCCCAGCCTCTCATGAATTTTTATTAATGGGCAAATCACTCATGTTGTGTGTTGTGTCTGTCCTTGGCTGGACATCCAAGCATCCAGCACAGGCTATAAGGAAGGGAGATTTACCTGGTTCCAAGTGGCCTGGAATGACCCATGAGACACAGTGGACCCTCAGGGTCCTGAAGACAGGATGTGGCAATGGTCATGGGGTCCTCCTCCATGAGCACAGGAGCAAAGATGATGACCAAATGCAGAAAGGGTCTGACTTGCCTGTCCAATGTTAGAGTAATTTGGCTCTTTCTTTGGGGCAGAACTGATGGACAAAAATAGACCTCATTTTGGGAAGCCTGGCATGAAATTAAATTCCAGGGCCATAGCTACAGCTTTGCCAATGGGCTGGCTTTCTACCAATGTGCAGAAATGCCCTTGTCATGCAAGTTGGAGACGGTGGTGGAGTGGGGAAGGGAGGAGAGCCTCTTTTGTGGGTATTCTAACATGGCAGGGGCTGCTCCACCTGTCTTTAGTCCCTGGCTATTTAAAATATAATTTGCAGACCTGCAGCCTTGGTCTCATTTGGGAGCTTGCCAGAAATGCCGAATCTCAGGCAAGCGTGGGACTAGAGTGAGAGATGACCCCCTATAGTGCAAAATGGAAGGAGGTGCCCCCAAACTCAGTAATCAAGATAAACAATATTTTAAAATACCAAAATCACTGCCAAAAATCCATGACACACAAAATATCAACATTTTAAATAAAAGTGAGATCTGACTCAGCACTTAAACAAATCTGCCACACTTACCTCATGCTAATCTTGACTCTGATCTCAGGTTCCATCCCGGATCTCAGGTTCCATCCATCAGAATCTATATTCTAAAAAGACCCCCAGAGGATTCATATGTACATCAAAGTTTAAGAAGCACAGCTTTAGACAACATAACCCACAATGTAACAAACCAAAATCTTAGAATCTAGACAGCAGCAAAGATAGAAAGGTATGAGCAGAAATAAAGTTTCAGAAGCATCTAACTCCTCCAGCTTGCTTGCCGTTGCCTGGGTTTGCACACACCACCACCTTAAAATTGCAGTGTTCTATAATTTACCATGAACATTTCAAAACCTTTTTTTTTTTTTTTTTTGAGATAACTATAGATTTGCAGGAAGTTGCAAGTTTAATACAGAGAGAGCCCATGTACTCTTCACTCAGTTTCCCCTAGTGATTACTGATTACTTAGTCCATTTGGGCTGCTGTAACAAAATACCTTAGACTGGGTAGTTTATAAATAACATAAATTTATTGCTTACAGTTCTGAAGGCTGGGAAGTCCAAGATAAAGGCCCTGGTAGATGTGGTGTCTAATGAAGGCCTGTTCCTGATAAATGGTGCCTTCTTTTTTTTTTTTTTTTTTGAGATGGAGTCTCACTCTGTCACCCAGGCTGTAGTGCAGTGGCGCGATCTTGGCTCACTGAAACCTCTGCCTCCTGGGTTCAAGCGATTCTTCTGCCTCAGCCTCCTAAGTAACTGGGACTACAGGCATGTGCCACCAAGACCAGCTAATTTTTGTATTTTTGGTAGAGACAGGGTTTCACCATAGTGGCCAGGCTGGTCTCGAACTCCTGACTTTGTGATACACCCACCTCGGCTTCCCAAAGTGTTGGGATTACAGGCGTGAGCCACTGTGCCCAGCCTAAATGGTGGCTTCTATGTGTCCTCACAACATGGAAGGGCAAATGGGGTCCCCCAGTCCTCTTTTATAAGGGCTGTAATTCCATCCACAAGGGTTCCGCCCTCATGACCTAGTCACCTCCCAAAGGCCCCACCTCTTAATAGCAACATGTTGGAGATTAGATTTCAACATATGAATTTTGGAGAGACAGACATTCAGACCATAACAGTTATATTTTCTGTAACTATAGTGGAATATTGAAATGAGGACATTGACAATGGTATAAGGTATATGTATAGTTTATATGTTATCTTATCAAAAGGGTAGATTTACAGAACCAACACAAGTAAGCTATAGAACTAGCTCCTTACCACAAAGATCTCCCACAAGCTACAGCTTTAAAGTCATACCTACCCCTTTCCCTGACCCACCATCCCTAACCCCTGGAAAGCACTAATCTTCTTAACACTTTTTTTTTTTTTTTTAAGAGACAGAGGTCTCACTATATTGCCCATGTTGGTCATGAACTCCTATGCTCAAGCGAGCCTCCTGCCTCAGCCTCCCAAAATGTTGGGATTATAGGCATGAGCCGAAATGTCCAGACTTTTGAACAACTTTTTGACCATGTTATATAAATGAAATCATATAATGAGCAAACTTTTGAGATTGCCTTTTCTTCGCTCAGCATAATGAACTAAAGATTCATCCAAATTGTTGCACATATCAAAAATGTGTTCCTTTTTTTAATTTTAATTTTAATTTTTTTATTTTTTTATTTTTTGAGACAGAATCTCGCTGTGTCACCCAGGCTGGAGTGCAGTGGCACCATCTTGGCTCACTGCAACCTCCAATTCTCAGGTTCAAGCAATCCTCCTGCCTCAACCTCCCAAGTAGCTGGGATTACAAGTGTGTGCCACCCACCACGCCCAGCTAATTTTTGTATCTTTAGTAGAGACAGGGTTTCACCATGTTGGCCAGGCTGGTCTCGAATTCCTGACCTCAAGTGATCCACCCACTTCTGCCTCCCAAAGTGTTGGGATTACAGCATGAGCCACAGTGCCCAGCCAATTTGTTCCTTTTTATTGCTGAGTGGTAGTCCATGCTATGGGTGTACCACAATTTAGTTAACCATTTACCTATAGTAAGACATTTGGGTTGTTTCCTGTATTTGATTATTACAAATAAAGCTGCTGTGAACTATTCTAGCTCCTATAACTTTCCATATACATTTTAGAATTCTGTTGATATTTACATTTTTAAAAATCTTGTTGTAATTTTGATAGGAAATACATTAAATGTATATATCGTTTCGGGGAGAATTAGCATCTTGACTGTGTTGAGTCTTCCAATCCATAACATAGTATGTCCCTTGATTTTTTTGTTGTTGTTCCTAACCACTAGACTATGCCATCCAACTCAATAGAAGCGTGATCACCCAAAGAAATTCAGGATTATCAGCATCTTCTGCTGCTTGTTGTGGCACTGAATTCAAATATTTGTTCCTGTGTTCACAGAGGCAACATAGATATAGTGCATATGGGAATAAAGGGTTGAAGGCATCCTTGAAAAGGACTCTCAGTTAAGATTTAAAATACATATGTCTCTACATTTATTTAGATCTTTGATTTTTTCATCAGCATCTTGTAGTTTTTAACACACAAGCCCTATATATGTTTTATTATATTTATATCTAAGTATTTCATTTGATTGATTAACATTTGCTTTGTATTTTTATTTTGATTTCCACTTGTTTGTTGCTAGCATATGGAAATACATTAATTTTCTTATGTTGATCTTGTAACTTATGACCTTGTGATAAGTTATGAACTTATGAACTCACTTATTAGCTGCTGGAGTTTCCTTGTAAATTTATTGGGATTTCTAGGTAGATCATCAAGTCATCTACAAATAGAGACAGGTTTTTTTATTTTCCTTTTTTTATCTGTATGGCTTTTATTTCCTTTTCTTGCCTTCTGGTGTGCACTAGAACTTCTGGTTGAATAACAGCAATAAGAGCAGACGTCCTTCCCTGTTCTTGATTTTAGGGAGAAAGCATTCAATCTTTCACCACTAAGTATGATGCTAGTTGCAGGTTTTTGCAGATGCTCTTTGTCAAGTCGAGGAAGTTTCTTTCTATTCCTATGATACTGAGAGTTTTTGTCATGAGTGAATGTTGAATTTTGTCAAACGTGTTTTCTGTATCAATTGATAGGATCATGAGATTTTTCTTTAGCTTGCTGGTGGATTACATTGAATGATTTTTCAAATGCTGAAAAAACCGCCTTGTATCCCTGGAATATATACCACTTAGTCACAGTATATAATTCTTTCTATATATAGCTGGATTCTATTTGCTAACATTTGTTAAGGATTTTTGAGTATTCAATCACAAAGGATATTGGTCTGTAGTTTCTTCTTTGTACTATCTTTGCCTGGTTTTGATATCAGGGTAATACTGGCTTTATAAAATAAATTGAAAAGTGTTCTTTCCTAGGCCAGGCATGGCGACTCACGCCTATAATCCCAGCACTTTGGGAGGCCGAGGTGGGTGGATCACCTGAGGTCGGAAGTTCGAGACCAACCTGACCAACATGGAGAAACCTTGTCTCTACTAAAAATACAAAATTAGCCAGGCGTGGTGGCACATCCCTGTAATCCCAGCTACTCGGGAGGCTGAGGCAGGAGAATCTCTTGAACCCAGGAGGCAGAGGTTGCAGTGAGCGGAGATCACACCATTGCACTCCAGCCTGGGCAACAAGAGCTAAACTCCGTCTCAAAAAAAAAAAGAAAAAGAAAAAGTGTTCCTTCCTTTTCTACTTTCTTGAAGAGTTTATGTTGACTTGGTTTTAGTTCTTTATAAGTTTGGTGGAATTCTCCAGTAAAACCACCTAGCACTATGCACTTTTACTTTTGTAATTTGATTTGATCCTCATAACAACTTTGCAAAGAAGACATTTTACAGAAACAGTTTCCAGGTCCCTTGGACTGGACTGGATGCATAGTGAGATTAGTGAGGTGGCCGGGAAATAAGTCCAGAGCAGGAGGATGTTGGGCAGGGCAGGCATGCTAGACGTGGGGTAGGGTAGAGCTGGATTTGAATGAAGTGCTTGGGAAGTGAAGAGTTAGGAGAAGGCACTATTTGGAGAACAGGGAGAGTAAAGAAGGTCTGGTTTATTGCAGCAGAGGGTCTGTGACTGCCAAGGGCCAGATAGAAATGACCCCATGGAGGACTGGAGTGTGAAGGCCCAAGAGAAACAGGGAGAGGCTGTGCAGTTTCTTCAAATATCAGAAGAGATTGTTACAAGGCCTTTAATTTGACCTCAGAATAAGATCTGAAAACAAGTGAAGTACTACAACTCTTTTAAAAAGCAAATGTGGGACTGGGTACGGTGGCTCACGCCTGTAATCCCAGCACTTCGGGAGGCTGAGGAGGTCAGGTCACCTGAGGTTGGGAGTTCGAGACCAGCCTGGCCAATATGGTGAAACCCCATCTCTATTAAAAAATTAAAAAATTAACTGGGTATGGTGGTGCACATCTTTAATCCCAGCTACGTAGGAGGCTGAGGCACAAGAATCACTTGAACCCAGGAGGCAGAGGTTGCAGTGAGCCAAGATGGTGCCACTGTACTCTAACCTGGGCAACAGAGCTAGACTCCATCAAAAAAAAAAGCAAATGTGACACTCTTATCAGAGTGACCCACTTATTAAAATCCAAATAATGCCAAATGCTAGTAATAAGTTGCAGCAACAGAAAGTCTCATTCATTCCTGGTGGGAATATAAAATGGCACAACCACTTTGGAAGACAATTTGACAGCTTCTTAAAAAGCTAAACATAATCTTACAATGTGATTCATATGGCTCCTTGTGTAGATTCCCCAACCTATGTCTACACAAAAACCTGCACATGAATGTCATATCAACTTTATTTATAATCACTAAAAACTGGAAGCAGCAAAGATGTTCTTTGGTAGATGAATGGCTAAACTGAGGTACTTCCAGACAATAGACTATCATTCAGTGATTAAAAGAAATGAGGTCGGCAGGGTGTGGTGGCTCATGCCTGTAATCCCAGCACTTTGGGAGGCCGAGTCGGGCGGATCACCTGAGGTCAGGAGTTTGAGACCTGTTTAGCCAACATGGTGAAACCCTGTCTCTACTAAAAATACAAAAATTAGCTGGGTGTGGTGGCGGGCGCCTGTAATCCCAACTACTCGGGAGACTGAGGCAGGAGAATCGCTTGAACCTGGAAGGCGGAGGTTGCAGTGAGTTGAGATGGCTCCACTGCACTCCAGCCTAGGGGACAAGAGCGAGACTTCGTCTCAAAAAAAAAAAGAAAGAAATGAGCTGTCGAGCCATGAAAAGGCATGGAGGAAGTTTAAATGCATACTGCTTAGTGAAAACAGCAAGTCCAGAGAGGCTACATACTGTATGATTCCAACCATATGGCATCTTGGAAACGTCAAATCTATGGAAATAGTAAACAGATCCGTGGTTGCCAGGGGTTTGGGAAAAGAGGAGGCATGAATGGGTGGAACACTGAATTTTTAGGGACATGAAAATACTGGGTATGATACTATAATGAGGGATACAATTGTCAAAACCCACAAAACTCTACAACACAGAGTAAATCTTAATGTAAACTATGGACTATAGTTAATAATGTGTTAATATTGATTTGTCAAGTGTAACAAGTGTGCCACACTAGTGCAAAATTATTAATATAATGGGGTAACTGTGCATGGAGGGAGGTATAAAGGTGGGAAGGGTCTAAATATATGGAACTCCATATACAATCTGCTCATTTATTCTGTAAATCTAAAATGGTGTTAATCTAAGAAATTTCACGTTGAAAGAAAAAGAAGCAGCCAAGTGCCGTGGCTCATGCCTGTAACCCTTGCACTTTGGGAGGCCAGGGCAGGCAGATCACTTGAGGCCGGGAGTTTGAGGCCAGCCTGGCCAACATGTGAAACCTGTCTCTACTAAAAATACAAAAATTTGCCAAGCATGGTGGCTCACACCTGTAATCTCAGCTACTTGGGAGACTGAGGCATAAGAATTGCTTGAACCCAGGAGGTGGAGGTTGCAGTGAGCCAAGATCGTACCACTGCACTGCAGCCTAAGCAACAGGGTGAGACTTTGTCTCAAAAAACAAAGAAAGAAAGAAAAAGAAGCAAATATGGTGAGATAATTTTTTCAAGTGTTAAGAAATCCAGCAAAGTCATTCTGAAAACTTGCTTGTAAACTACACAGCCAGCCTTGCTGCCCAGGCTCCCTTCTACTTAAAAATTCCTTCACTGTAAACTCCATGCCAGATTTTTCCTCAGTGGAATAAGCTCAGGCTCTATTTTTTTTTTTTTTTTAGACGGAGTCTCCCTCTGTCGCCCAGGCTGGAGTGTAGTAGCATGATCTCGGCTCACTGCAACCTTTGCCGCCCGGGTTCAAATGATTCTCCTGCCTCAGCCTCCGGAGTAGCTGGGATTATGGTGCCTGCCACCGCACCTGGCTAATTTTTGTATTTTTAGTAGAGATGAGGTTTTACCATCTTGGCCAGACTGGTCGTCAACTCCTGACCTCATGATCCACCCGCCTCGGCCTCCCAAAGTGCTGGGATTACAGGTGTGAGCCACCACACCCGGCCTCTGTTGACATTCTTAAAAGGAACTTTTTTGGAAGTAAGATAGAACCAGACTTTTCAGCCAATTCTTAGTTTGCCGAAATTTATCGCGAAAATAAAATTGGGTTTGTCTGATAGATTTGAAAAAGCAATACTGCATACCTTCCAAAGGATAAAAGGCTTTTATCCGGCCAAATTTTTCGTCTCAACCAAGTCTAAGACGGTGGTCTTCTGGGTTGATTGCTAATTCTCTGTAATTCTCTACAAGGCCCTTTAAATTTGTTTTGGCGGTTTTTCTCTTCTGAATAATTAGATGAGGCAATCAGCACATCTTTCATATTATAAGGAGGCTTTTTTTTTTTTTTTAAACACTATTCCTCCACATTATAATTTCTGCAAGTGACGATAGGGGTAAATTCTAATCTGTAGCTCTAATGGCTGTTAATGAGGTGCTTGTTTTAAATCCCTCTGAGCTACACTGGCTCCTCCCACAGAGGACTTTTAAAACAGGATGAAGCCCCTTGAGTTCTAAATCCTTTTGCTTTGGGGGCTGAAATCTGGTTCTGTAACCTTTTGAATCACCAACGTTTGCTTTGAAAGTTGACATTTTCTATTTAAATGGCAAGAGAGATGGGAAATAAACCTCAGCATTACAGAGCTGAGCATATTGATTTCAATTATCACCTTTAATCCATGCCTTTCCTCTTTATAATGTGTGGATTTCTTCTCTTAATTAGAAAGAGCCAGGGATTATCTGCACAAAACTGGAAGGTTTATTGTGATTGGCGGGATTGTCTCCCCTGTCCACGACTCCTATGGAAAACAGGTGGGTTCCTTCCTGTGCCTTTCTCCTCCTTCAATTCCCACCCTCCCATCCCTGGCCTGATAGTTCCTGGCAGAAAAACTGCCCCACCTCTGTCTCTGCTAAGATTCCTGGAAACACAAAATGCCCAGGTCTATGCATCCATCCTGCTTCCCATCTCAGGACCACAGTTGGACCTGAGTGGATGGGTGTTGAAGCAGCAGCTGGAAAGACCAGCTGTCCATGACCATAGAGCCACTCACAGGCCGGTCAGGACTCACTGAAAGAGGAGCAGGAATACTCACTGGGTGTGGCTTGGTATGGTGGATGCCAGGTTGGCAGCTGGTTATGGGTTGAGCTGCATTGGGCAAGTCTTCTCAGGGTTTTAGGAGAAAACGGCCTATGCCTCTTATAGTCTGATTTAAAATTCATTTCCCTGCCCATCCCTCCCTACCACATATTCCGGCAAATCTAGGAGCTCTATCCATCATTCCCCCTTTCTCCCACAGATGCACCTTGGTGGGCTCTGGGAAAACTCACCTAACAAGCCAGAGTGAGTCATAAGACAAGGCCACATTTACTGAGTTAAGTCTCATCTCTGCAGGGCACAGAGGGGCTGCTTTGCAAATGGAGGCTCATCTATCGACCCTGTTGGGGTGGTATACACCACACACCCTTTATTCATTTCCTTTCCCCACCACTGTTCCAGGCCTGCCTGTGGCAAACGGACAAGTAAAGGGGTCACATCCCTCATTCCCTGTCACCACTGGAAAAAGGCTGCACCTTAACAATGGGTGGGCTTGGGCTGGTACCCCAAGGATGTTGTGGGGAACGGAGGGAGTCTCCCAGTGATTACTCTGTTGCTTCCCAGGGCCTCGTGTCAAGCCGGCACCGTCTCATCATGTGTCAGCTGGCCGTCCAGAATTCCGATTGGATCAGGTAGGACTGGCCTGAAGATGTCAGAGGCAGATGGCCCGGAGACTTACTGGGAGTGAGGTGGGGAAAAAAGAAGAGTTCCAGCAGTAATTTGGATCCTGAAAGGATGGGGAGGCAGGGACAAGATGCTAGCCTTGTGGAGGCAATAAGTAGACCTCCAGGGATACCTGTAACTTTATTTTTGAACCAAACTGTGAGGCCCATGAAAGTAAAAAAGAGCTTGAATGTTGCACCTGTTTTGGCATCTCTGAGTCCTGGCAGTGATTCTTGGAGCTTCCAGAAATATTACTGGGTTTTGGGTGAAGCATGACCAGAAAATCAGAAATGCCTCTCACTTTCATTCCCACTAACTTCCATGAACCCTCACTACCTTTCAGGGAATGTTCCCTGGCCTTTGCAATTTCCCAATCCTGAACTCAGGCTGCCTAAGGGCCCCACACTGGCCCCAGGAGAGAGGTGCGAGTCTGCCCTTAACGGCAGCCACACCAAATCACACCCACTAGGAGGTTTTCCTGCTCACTGCCTTTCTGGCCAGACGTGCTGCTAGGAAGGCACCTCCACCCCAACCCCTCCACTGAGCTTGCAGTGTAATTAAAGCAAGCTTCCACTAATTATGCTAATGATGTTCCCCAAAGTTCCTACCATTATAATTTGCATGAGAAGATGATGTTTAAAAAAAATAATAGCATGCCATGTGTGCTGTAATTTCCCCCTCTGTGGAAAAATAAGCAGCACCTAGAGGTTTCCATGAAAGGGGCGAAGTGACGGGATGCTGACCTCAGAATGAGGAATGCAGAGTTCGCCCGGGAAGAGCAGGGTGGGCGGGAATGCGAGCAGTGAAGGGAAGTGACAGTACTAATTCAGCAGTGATCCTTGCCATTTGTGCACAGTGATTTGTGTGAGAAGCACATGCCCTTTACAGACTTTCTCATCCCCCTAACGACAAAGCTTTGGTAGAGAGACAGCTGCTCTTTCTCAGGTGAGAAACAGGCCCAGAGAAATCAAAGGGTTTGAGCAATGATACATTGATATCTCCATAGGGAAGAAAGGATTAGAAATGAAGCCTCTTAGCATTGTAACTCCTGATCTTCTGGGGATGCTGAGGACCTTGAATAAGGGTCCAGTGAGGAAATCACTGGGCAGGAGACTGTTACTGCTTGGATGTGTTTAGAAGATTCTGGAATAATTCCCTCATTTATTCAACAACTACTGAGTGCCTACCACCTTCCCTGGGCTGCTCTAGGTTGGAAAATCAGAATCCTGAGAATTGAGATCACTAGGGAGTCTAAGCATTGCCTCTAGAGATGGGGGTTGGCTGAGATGGGGTGCCTAACACTGGGAGCCCATTTAGCCAGATGAAGTGTTTGTCTCTGGCACAGGTGCGCTTCCGGGCACAGGGCCTGGCTAGGGGGAGCTAGGCTCCGGGCAAACGGCAAGCTGACTCTCTAAGGGTTTTCTGCTAGTGGGATCTCATCTCCGGGCACTTTAGGTGGGGTGGTGGGGTAGGGTGGTGGTGTTAAGGGGATGCACGACTGCTAAGAAAATGTTTGCAAAGGCAGGGCATGGGGGCTCATGCCTGTAATTCCAGCACTTTGGGAGGCCAAGGTGGGCGGATCACCTGAGGTCAGGAGTTTGAGACCAGCCTGGCCAATGTGGTGAAACCCCATCTCTACTAAAAATACAAAAATTAACTGGGCATGGCGGCATGTGCCTATAATCCCAGATACTCAGGAGGCTGAGGCAGGAGAATCACTTGAATCCAGGAGGTGGAGGTTGCAGTGAGCCGAGGTCTCACCACTGCACTCCAGCCTGGGTGACAGAGCGAGACTCTGTCTAAAAAAAAAATCATTAAGTTGGCAATTAAGGCCCAGTGCTGCCTCAGTCTGGGGCTGGATCCCTGCTTACTTCACAAGCAGTATCCCAGAGGGGCTGGCCATTGCTGGGTCTGTGCCCTCTCATCTGCCTGCCATGCCTCACCTCCACACCCATAAAGCACCTCACTGCAGAGGGAGGCAGGCAAGACTGATTTTCGAGGGCTTGCAGCCTGGCCACCACTTGACAAAGGCCTGGCTCAGCTAATCCTTGTCACAACCCTCAAGGGTCCAAAGGAGGTTTATTCTGTAGGTAATAATAGGGGCAAGATGCTGTACTAAGCATTGTACACATAAAACTTACCGAGCCTTTCTAACAAGACCGTAAGCTCGTTACTGTTGTTATTCCCATTTTACAGATGGGGAAGGTGAGGCACTGGGAGATCACATAACTTTCCCAAAGCCACACAGTTGCAAAGAGTTGAGGCTAGAATTAAACCCAGGCAGACTGGCACCAGCATCTCTTCTCGTAAGCCTATGCCATGCTCCTCTCATTTTACAAAGGAGGAAACTGAAGCTCAGAAAAGTGTTTCACACCTGGGTTTTATCTGATTCAAGATCTAAGCACATGGTATGGCCAGGCCTTCCATGCTTCCTGAGCTATAATCTTTGGAAGGAAGCAATAAGGAAAGAGTATGAGAACAGAAACCAAGAGAAACTTCTTTCCTATGATGTTAGGGTGGACCCTTGGGAGTGCTACCAGGACACCTGGCAGACGACCTGCAGCGTGTTGGAACACCACCGGGACCTCATGAAGGTGAGCTGGGCTGAGCCTGGGGATGCATGAACCACCAGGGTGCAGGGGAGGTACTGGACCCACAGAAGTCAGGTAGGGAGAGGAGAGGGTGCTGCTGGCCTCTCGACCTGCTTTCAGCTTCTTATTTCTCTGCCCGTTGCGAGAGAGACCAGCCTGTGTACAGCATGAAGAACAATGAATGAGAAACCCCGAGTAGCACTAGGCGCTACTCCCTGTCTTCCACCCTCAGTCTTGACCTCCCATTTGGGGCGTTGCTGCTGGGTATGGTAGGCAGCTTTTATCAGCTGGGAGCAAGTTCAAGGTGGGATTAAGGAGACCACAGTGATAGGACTTCAGAAAGTGAGGGAGGAGGAGACTGGGCAACGAAAAGCAGGAGAAGAGAGGAGCACTTAGGGGAGGTACAAGCAGCCAAGTCCCGTGCCCCGCCTGTGGGGGCCCCATTGGCACTTCACACCTGCCAGTCATTGCACCCCATTCCCACCCATTCCTCCTCACAAGAGCCCCATGGGCAGACAGTGTCTGATGCCTGTTTTATTAGTGGGTAAAAGGGAGCAGAGAGGGGAGTCCACATATCTGAGCACACGCAGTGAGTGTTTGGTGAACACAGATAGGCGAGAGCTTCTGTATTCCCCACTGGAACCTGGTGCCTGTGGGCAGGCTGCAGAGACTTCAGGGCTGGTTGCCAGGTTAGAATGGCCTCCATACCAGCCAGCAGCACTGGCCAGAGTGTGCAGAAAGCACCCTTCCCAGATCAATGCCAACCCATCAACTCCACAGTGACAAGACGAAAAGCAATGCCACCGATGGCGAGAAGCCTGACCAACCAAGACAGCAAACAATCAGTTCTGCTCACCTCCACGGACTCTGCGGCAGAGCCCTCCACAGCCCCAGATAGCAGTCCACCTGGCACTGCCTTCCTACAGGGAGAGCCTCTGTCCCATCTGTGTCCTTGCTGCCAGAGGGCCTGTCACCATGTTCTTCCTGGGGAGCAGCCTCTGACCACCCCACACTCCACCAGCTGCACAGCCAGGCTTTATTTTAACAGATGTGGAGCTTCAGAGCTCTGTCCTGGGGAGCCAAGGGCAAGTGAGGTAGAGAGGACCAGCTGGCTGTTCTCCATCTGTTGTTTTCTCCCCCACGCAATTGGAGAAAACTAATTTCCCTTCCCTTTGGCTTTCAGAACCCTTCTCACACATCCTGACCCTTCTGGTCCCCTTCAAAGGAGGCTGACTCGGGGCCACACTGACTTGCTCCTCTGTGCTGGTCTCCACAATAGCAGTAATGAAAGGCACTGTGTAAGAGTGTATCAGTCAGGATAGGCAAAGATGTGCTGTGGTGACAAACATCCCTAAAAGCTCAGTGACTTCACACAAGTTTATTTCTCACACTACATGTCACCTGAGAAGTACCTGTGGGCCTGTGCTCTTTCTGGTTACACAGAAGCCTCAGGCTCCATGACAGAAGGGAGGAATGGGGACCCTGCAGGCATTCCTCAGTGCTGGCAATACTGGCTGGAAAGCCTGGTTATCATTTGTTGTCTAAATGCCCAGGCTTCCTGAACTCTACCTGTGTTACTCATGCCCAGGGTATGAGTCTGGGCCAGAGAAGCTCCACCAGGAGCCCCAGCTGTTTCAGCGATGGGCAGAGGCTGGCAAAGAATATAGGTCACTGCCGGCCCCCCTGCCTTGGAGTAAGAGCTTAGAGCTGCTTCCTAAGAACTCTCAGCCTTCAAACTCCTAGCAAGCATGAGGCAGGTGTTTCCGGCATGCAGAGTAGAACTGCCGCAGAGATAGATGCATGACTTTACAGGTGACTTGGGACAACTCTCCAATGTCAAGGCCTCTGAGAACGCAGGAGCCCATGGGGGCTAGCGAGGGCAGAATCAGGGAGTGCAGCCAGCCATTTTCTACTTCTCTGAGATAGAACAAGTCAAATGGAACCCACAGTGCAGCAAGAAGAAGAAACTCCTCCGCTACCAGACCAGTCAGGAAACAGGAATGCAGTGTTTTCTTTTCTGCTGGTGAAATAATACATGGAGGCAAACCACCCCTTCCACCCCACCAGCCACAGCTGGGAAAAGAAGCCCACCAAGAGGTGAAAAGATCCCCTGGTACCCACCTCAGCTGGCTCCCAGATGTGGTCAGATGTGACCTCCTCCTATCAGGAGTCTTACAAAGGTGACAGGTTACCCCACAAGACAAACGCCTGCCCTTCTAGGGCTCAGAAGGACTCGCACACTGCTCTGCCCACGGGATGGCCTGCGGAAGAGGTACCTAGAAGATCACCCCAGCCTTGGGCCTGGGGGTCCCCTGGCAGCAGAATCCGAATCCAGAAAGGGTGGCGTGCAAGAGTGGGTGGTGGGTACCCAGGCAACTGGCTTTTGGGAATAGAGAAACCTTGGATAAGCAGTGGTCCTTGTGAAGCTAAACAGATTGGGAATTCATTCTTTGTTTCTCTGTTGCCCAACAGCCACTCTCCCCGTCACCTTGGCCCAGTGGGGTTGCTAGTGGGTCAGCTGTGAGGAATGCTGTCTTATCAGCTCTGTGTGTTCTGCAGCACTGGCGAGGAGTAGCCTGGCAGATAACTCAGGACAATGGATAATGCACACAGAGTTTCCGCTTGGCTCTGGCATGTGTATTCACACTGAGCAGGCGAGAGAGTGCTCAGAACCCACCCACCCTGCTTCCCGCAGCACAAACACATCCTGTGCTGCCTGGCACTGCTCTCCCTCTTGCTTGGCTGTGTTACTGACAACTCTGGCCTGAAGAAGCCGCAGGTGGTGATCGTGCCTTGTGTTTGTATGACCTTTCCCAAGCTTACAGAGCCCTTTTGCAGACATGATCTCCTTTGAGCCCTATGAAACATTTGGGGAGGGCAGATATTCATGTTACACAGAAGGTTCCAGAATCGCCTGCTGCTGACGGAGCTCCTGCCATGTGTCAGGCACCCCATAGGCACTTTGCATATGCTTGCCTGTGCAACCCGACCACAATTGAAAAAGGCGGGTATATGGTTAGACTCCTGAGTTGAGGTTAAGGAGCGATGAAGTAACTGCCCAAGCTCACATAGCTAGGAGGCAGAGCCCAACTTTGGCCCCAGGACCCATTATAACACCACATCTCATGCTTTTCCCACTGAGCTGCTCCTGCCAGCCTAGTGACCACGTGATGCAGCTGGGTCTAGAACCATCCCCAGGGCTCTTCCTCAGGTCTGGGTGTCCTCTCCATGATGGACAAGCAGATAACCATTTGGAGATAACTTTGACTCAAAGTCATGTGGCTAATAACACTCTTCTCCCTCTCCCTAGAGGGTGACTGGCTGCATCCTCTCCAATGTCAACACACCTTCCATGACGCCTGTGATTGGACAGCCACAAAACGAGAACCCCCAGCCCATTTACCAGAACAGCAACGTGCCCACCAAGCCCACTGCAGGTAGGGGAACACTGATGTGGGGTACCCAAACCTCAGAATCATGTGGAGGGCTTGTTAAAATAGTGATTGCTGGGATCCATCCAGAACTTGATTCAGTAGGTCTGGGAGGGGAAAGAGGACTTGTATTTTTAACAAGGTGCTGCTGATGCTGCTAGTCCACAGACAATACTTTGAGAACCCTGAATACTGAGCATCAGAGCAAACCAGTCACAATCAGAGAGAGGCAGGTCGTGTTGTGCACTCTTCTCTTGCATTTAAATATAAACATAGGGCCGGGCCTGGTGGCTCACGCCTGTGATCCCAGCACTTTAGGAGGCTGAGGTGGGTGGATAGCTTGAGCCCAGGAGTTTGAGAGTAGCCTGGGCAACATGATGAAACCCCACCTCTACCAAATAATAATAATAATAACAACAAAAATTAACCGGGCATGGTGGCACATGCCTGTAGTCCCAGCTACTCAGATGGCTGAGGTGGGAGGATCTCTTGAGCCCAGGAGGCGGAGGTAGCAGGGAGTGGGGGATTGTGCCACTGCACTCCAGGCTGGGAGACAGAGTGAGACCCTGTCTCAAAAAAATACATGAATTTTAAGAAATAATTGTGTTAACTGGGAATTGAATGTACAAAATTGAGCATTTTTCTCTGCCTCTTCTAGGGAGGTTAAGGATCTTGCCCAGGGTCACACAGTGAGGAAGAAGCAGGGCCATGAGTCACACCCAGGCAGTCTGCACCCAGAATCCTCACACTCTTAGCCACCAATCCGGTGACAGAGAGCACCAACACATACCCCAGACCTAGGACTATGTGCCCAATGATGCTTGTGCTTTACCTGCTTTCTTATTTAATGCAGTAATACTGTGATATAGACATTATGTTCTCATTTCAAATAAAAAACAGATTCAGAGAAGAAAAGTGATTTGCTGATTTGTCACACAGCTCAAAAGTAGAAGAGCTAGAATTCATATTCAGTACTGTCAGGCTCCGAGGTCCATGCTCTAAAATTTTCTTCCAAGCCAACTCCAAGAGACAGATTCTGATATTACTTTTCAAGCCTGGAGACGATAAGCTATTATATTATTGGTCTATTATAAACAGGGTAATTCACAAAGAAGAGTCAGAATTTCACAGTTTGCATACAGCTACATGTGGGGGGCTCAGAAAATTTTGCTGGATTGGAGCCCGGAGGGATAGTTGAAAACCAGATCCCTCTCAGCCAAATAGGATGTCTGATGATTCTAAAGACCATCTGCATGGGAAGGAACGCCTTAGCCCAGCAGAAATGGTTCCAAACATGTACTTTGCTGAGTCTTCTTGGACGTGGGTGTAGCTGCCCAGTGGGAGGAGCAGCTAAGGATAGGCTTGGGACAAACCTGGGGAAGAAATGTTCATGATATAGAAAATGAAAGAAGCCAGCGGCCTATATGGCCTTTAAATGGAAAATCTGATCCAATTTATGTAGACATACCTGCATAATACACATTTAAAACATGAAAGAAAATAAATAATATACCAACAGGTTGTCAGCAGTTATATCTTGGGGTGGGATTATGAGTGCTTTAAGTTTTCCTCTTTATGTATTTCCCCCTTTTATATTTTCCAAGTTTCCAACAATGAAATAAACATAACCAGAAAATGGCTTCCAGTCTAGGGCTCACAATGTGTGTGCCTCAGACTGTGAATGAGAAGAAGAAATTTGTGCTGTCATATTTCTGTTCTTTCTCTCTACCCTCCTGCTACCTCCTGCTCCCCACTCCTGCCCCATCCATGCACCCTGATGTTTACAGCGGCCCCAATGGCGGGTCGACATGAATGCCAGTTGTGAGTGGTTCTCTCCCACTCTGTCCCTGTCTGTCTTGCTCTCTCCCATAGCCAAGATCTTGGGGAAGGTGGGAGAAAGCCTCAGCCGGATCTGCTGTGTCCGCCCACCGGTGGAGCGTTTCACCTTTGTAGGTGAGGAACTAAGGAACTTGATTCCCAGTCCTGTCTCTTTTCTTTATCTCTCCTCCCTTCATTGCTTCAGCAAAGATCCTCAAGCACATTCCCCCCACCGCAAATTCCTGTGACTGTGTGTGTGCACATACTTGTGCACACCGTATTACCCCACACAGGCATTGCACACACAAGAGCACATCAAAGACTCAGTCTTTCACATCTTCCTGCAGGCGCTTGCTACATTCCACCATGTGAAAAAGTTCTGCACCCTGAGTGTGCTTGTTCTCTAAACCAGGTAATCCCTGAGAGCCGGCCACCTCTTGTGACCCCAAAAGCCATCTCTGTAGGTTGTAAGGATGTTGCTCTTGTGGCCAGCTCCCTCAAATACAGAAACAACAGAAGGCGCTCAGCATGAGCATGTGTGTGTTCATCATTGACTCCCAGCCAGGCTGTCTCATTCTGAAAGCCCCAGCAATGTGAAGTGCCGCTCCTGGAGCAGGAGGAGAGCTTCCTGTCCTGACTTTTATTTTATGCCTGACTGTGCTCTCCATTCATCCTCCTCAGGTGTCACTTGTGCAGGGTGGCACACCACCCCCCTACTTGCACCCACCCCACCCCATCCCAATAACTCCTGCTGAGGCCCTCAGGCAGACTGTGTGTTGGGTACCAGGAAGCCGGTTCCCTAATGCCCTTCCTTCCTTCTTTCCTCCTTAGATGAGAATGCCAATCTGGGCACGGTGATGCGGTATGAAGAGATCGGTGAGTGGGGCTGTGAAAGTGGAGAAAATGGGGACATTTGGAGCCCCCTGCCTTCACGACAGGCAACATGGGGAACGGAGAGGCTTGAAAACATGGGGAGTGTTTTGCAGCAGGGTCTCCTCTCGGAAGAGGGATCGTTCCCAGGCTAAGAATGCATTCATAGTTAGCTCCCTTTAACATCTCTCAACTGGACTCCGGCCAGCTCCCAAGAGATAGGACTGGATCATTTGGTGATTTTTCCTTCAGAGCCTCTCCTTCCTCTGAAAAACATGAAACTTGAGCTTTGGCACCAGTTGGAAAGACCCTTCTTTTGAGCACAGACACTGCACACAAATGAGGCAGAAGAGCACCCCCGCCTTCCTCATTCAGTGCTTGAAGATGAAGAAATAGAGAGGGGACTGAAAGCCACCTCCACACCTCCCTTGCAGCCTTGGGCAGAGGCTAAGGCACTTCACTGTGTGTGAGGGCTGCCTGCCCAACCCAATCCCAGAGCAGGCCAGGGCGGGCCCGAGCCAGTGGAGGGCGGTTACACAGCTGTCAGGGTGGGAAGGTGTTGATGACCCCTACAAGCAAGTTGAGAAGCAGATAGGAACACTGGAATCTTCCCAGGGTTTCAGAATGGGCGAGACACACAAGTGGGAGATGCTGGGGAAAGGGCAGGGAGACACCACAATAGAGCTGGAGCTGGCACAGGCACCAGGGTACAAGAAGCGTCAGGGATATCGGGAATGCCTGGAGCTCTAGGGCAAGGCAGCCTGGTGTCCACACCCTCAGGCTTCAACTTCCAGCTGAAAAGGTCCTCCAAGCATCCCCTCCTGGTACTTTTCTGTCCAAGAACTGGAAGTCAGGGCTCCCACTGCAATCCTGAGAGGCAGGGTTTGTCCTGAGCACCTGGTTCTTCCTGCAGATCCAGCAGATGTGATCTCATTTCAAGGGGCTTCTCTGGGTCTCATCCTCTCGTCTGAGGTGCAGTGGTGTCCCTGAATCGGCTCAGTTGGTTTCCTACAACCATTTGTAAAGTTTTCAGGAATTTTGTGAACCAGTTTTAAATACAGGCATTACTACAAATTAAGTTACATTAACTTAAAATTAAATTGAATTAAAAACAAAAGGAATGAATACTCAAAACTCCTCACTTCTTAATTATTTTACTATATTTTAATATCCTTTATTGACCAGCAGGTACTCTCTGAAGGCCACAGGAAGGAGCACCCACCTTCCTGGTTGCTCCCCGAAACAGGCAGGAGCATTTGGCTCTAGGTTCTGTAGCCCCAGAACACCCAACAGGCAAGGATGGGAGTGAAGGTGCCGGGACTGGGCTGAAAGCTCCTGCACTCCACTTCCCTGCAGTTCCAGCCTAGCCATCACCTGCTGCCTTCCCACGCAGTCTCTTGGCCAGCAGAGCTCAGAGCAGCCTTAGGACTTCTCATTGTATTCCAATGTGTATTTCTCTTTCCTTAGTCCAGAGATGTATTGTGGCAAGCTTGAACCATGGCCTTGCTTATCTTCCCAGTGCCCAGGGCAGGTGGATCAGGCTTTCCCCACCCTGACTCAAGGAGTCCCCTCTGGGAGAGGACAGTGGTGATCAGTGTTGCACAGCGTACTGCTGTGTTCACTTCCATTAGCTCATGGCTACCTTGGGAGGGGCAGGGGCTTCTGCTTACTCTTCTTGCTCCATAGCAGCTCTGGAGTTATGGTGAGCCAGCCGCCAGGGTCCAAAAATGCAGCTGGGGAGTGACCTCTCACCTCTGGTTTCCCTGAGGGTCTGCCTGTCCCCTTCCACATCCCTGTGCTCGCTGAGAGGGAGGGTCTACCGGCACGTGATGGAGAAGGGACAGTGGGGGTAGAGAATGGAGAACACCTAGGTTCTGAGAAAGGACAGCTCAGCAACCACAGCTGTCATATTGGGCTCAGGTCCTGGCATGGTCCAGGTGGTGGCTGCGTGCAGTGGAAACTGGGATGGGCTGCAGGGCTCGGGCTTCACATAGCCAGCATTCCTGGGAGGGGAGTGTGGACAGAGAACGTGCATTCTGACTCGTGGCCCTGAATCAGAGTGACCTGGGGAAGGAGGCCGACCCAAAGAAACTGGAAGGGAGCTATGCTGCCTCCCAACTCCTGCGCTATGTGAGGCCCTGGGGCTCACATGTCCCCTTTTTTGATATTTCCTTGCACACTAAATGAGGAGGAAAAGCTATTTTCTCCTAACTCCATTAGCACCTGTTGACCCTATTTACATGCTCCTAACAGCTGACTGCTCCTCCAGGGCTGTCCTAGGCCACAGGCTGGTGGGCTGGAAACTTGCCTTAGCCTCATACGACAAACTGGGGGAAGTCACTGCTGCCCTCCAGCGGCCACACGTGGGATCTCAAGCCCTGCTGGGGCCGCTTGTCTGTGACTTAAATGTTTGCACTGGTCCTGCAAGAAAAGGTGCAGAGACCCCACTCTTGAACTCTTTGTGCTTTGGCTTAAAAAATAAAAGTCTCATATTATATTTTGTTGGGATAGTGCATCTCTGGCTTGAGAATAGGAAAGAGGTTTATTTTCATGCCTGTGTAAGCAGGGATTTTTAACCTTGGTACTAATTGACATTTGGAAACAGATGTGTTGGGGAGTGGGGCTTCCTTGTGCATTGTAGGATGTTTAGCAGCACTCCTAGCCACCACCCACTAGATGCCAGTAGCATGCCACCCTCCCCCTCCAGTCCTGACATCCAAAATCCAAAAATGTCCAGACATTGCCCAATGTCCCCTGGCAATTGCAAAATTGCCCTCAGTTGAGAACCACTGATGTAGAGAAAGCTGAGGGCCAGCACATTCCCTGTTAACATGACCATCTAATTCAGGGCTGTCCAATCTTTTGGCTTCCCTGGGCAACATTGGAAGAGGAAGAATTATCTTGGACCACATATAAAATACACTAACACTAGCAATAGCTTATGAGCAAAAAAAAAAAAAAAAAAATTGCCAAAAATATCTCATAATGTTTTAAGAAAGTTTACATGCTGGGTGTAGTGGCTCATACCTGTAATCCCAGCACTTTGGGAGGCCACGGTGGGCAGATCACTTGAGGTCCAGAGTTCGAGACCTGCCTGGCCAACATGGTGAAACCCCCTCTCTACTAAAAATACAAAAATTAGCCAGGTGTGGTGGTGGGCACCTGTAATCCCAGCTACTTGGGAGGCTGAGGCAAGATACTTGCTTGAACCTGAAAGGCGAAGGTTGCAGTGAGCCAAGATCATGCAACTGCACTCCAGCCTGGGTAACAGAGGGAGACTCTGCTCCAAAAAAAGAGAAAAAAAAAGAGAAAGTTTACAAATTGATGTTAGACTGCATTCAAAGCCACCCTGGGCCGCATGTGGCCTACGAGCCATAGGTTGGACAAGCTTGATCTAACTGAACGCATAGGCAGTCAGAATGACAGAGACGTGCCCTTCCAACAGAGAACTGACCTAGAACCCTGGGTGGCTCCAAGTGGGCCTGAGGAACAACAGAATCCCGGAAATAAGCTCAGTCTGCAATACCAAGCGTGGTTCCTCTCCACAGTTGGAGAGTTGGGCCAGAAATCCCATGGCGCAACACAGAGGAGCCACTGACTCAGGCAAACATTTCCCCCAGTGGCCCCTGCTGCAAGAGCAGAGGCCACAATAGCCACCACATGCCTCCCAGATTGCCCGGAAGGCAGCCTGCAGGACCTCTGCTGTCAGCTCATCTGTTGCCTCATCCATTCAACATGTCTGAGCACCTACTGTATGCCAGTGACTCTGCCAGACCCTGGGGCTGTAAAGATAAAGCACAATCCCTGCACACAAACAGATCATTAGACTAAGGTATGATAGACAGGAGAGAAGACAGGATGCAGGAATATTTCATAGTTATAATCCAGTCCTCAGTGGGACTCCCTGAGGTGGGAAGGCTGCCCTGACCCTGGGACCATGAGATGCTGGCATTGCCCACCATTGGCCCAGTGGCCTCCCCACTGCTTTAGGAGTCCCACCTAGAGACTCATTCCACAGCTGGGGACAGCTTACCACCTGAAAGCCCTCGTCAGGCCCCAGAATTAGCTACAGGGTCTAAGGCAGGCAGGGCTGCCCGCAGCTTCTCTCGTCTCTCGCCTGGGCCTCAGGGCTCCAGGGCCTGTGCTGGTAGCTGTCTCTGGAAGGCTGGTGGTACCCTCAGTGCAGAGCTGCCTCACTGTTGTCAGACAAGATGCCCAACAGCCTCGGCCTCTTGATGGCAGCGACTGCAAAGCCTGGGAGCCACGCCATGCTCCACCTTGAGCCACATCCTGGGCGAGGACTCTCCTCATGGTGTTCTCAGAATGTTGTTCCCCACTGCCCAGTTTTAATAAGTGAGTCAGTTTGCTGCCTCTTTTAAACAACAATGGGCCTCACTGGCATAATTCAGAGTGAGCTTAATGAGGGAAGAAACACAACTGACAAGCAGGAAGTGCGCCTGGGTGCCAGGAAAAGTACGGGCACTGGGAGGGGCCTCAGCCTTGCTTCTCAAGCCATTTGCTAGGGATAGTGGCCATGTGACACATTTTATACACTCAGCTACCTCAAGGTACATTCAATGTCCCCTCACACCCCCTCCCATGTCAGGCAGACAAACCCCAGACAACGCACAGAAACAGAGAATCCAAACTCCGTTGACGTTTGAGCCTGACAGGGAGCAAGAGAGTACCTCAGACCTTAGACAAGATGCATAGCTGGCTCAGCCACTGTTACAAAAACGATCATAAGCCATCCTGGCTTAGCCCTCAAAGTTCCACGTCCTGGGAAAGCCAGGGCAGTCCATCACCCCCTATGCCCTACTCTCCTTGCATGAATAATTCCTCCCACAGGGGAGGAAGGTGGTCTGGAAATGAGCCCGAGGGAGAGGTGAGCAGGGGTTTCTGCACTGCACACACTCAGGGGCAGGGGCACCTGGGAGAACTGGGTCCCACAGCCCCAGAGGTGGGAGAGTTACGTATTCACCAGGGGAAGAAGGCTGAGGGTTTAATACTTCCCAGGCCTTCACTTACTCCCTTTGCAAACTTTGTTCCCCTTCCTCAGAGCTGCGGATCCTGCTGCTGTGTGGTAGTGACCTGCTGGAGTCCTTCTGCATCCCAGGGCTCTGGAATGAGGCAGACGTGAGTAGTAAGGTTATTGCCCGGCACCCAGCTGGGACTGGCAGGGATGGGAAGGGTACATTTGATTTTGGCCTCCCGTCTTCACTTCTTCTGAGCTCCTAAGAGGGCAGTCCATTCACATCACTATGGTAGAAAATTCTCACCTACCCCCAAGCTTTATCTCCTACTGCATTTTTACACTTACTCCTCCTCAAGCTTGCTCCAGTAAAGCCCCTGGGAAAGAAGCAAGCTGAGTCATGCAGTATCTGGCTCCAAATAGTGCTGGGGTATGCATGTTTTGCAGGTGAGAAGGAAGGGAGAAAAAAAAATCTTTGCCCTTTTGAGATTATTGTGTTTTGTTTTCCTTTGATTCCTTTTGAAGAGGTGGTAAATACCACCCTGGAATCCCCTCAACAAGGGACAATTGGTCCAGAGGGGAGAAGTTCATGGCAAGAGGTCAGCAGGATCCTTGGCAATTGACTCGGCATGGAGAGAACCAGGAGGTTAAACTTACACCACTTAGGAGCTCAGTGACACCTTCTGTTGCCGGATCTGACTGTGATGATCTCAAACCAGCTCACCCATAAATGACTCACTCTTCACACATACATTCATTCTTATCCCTTCATTAATTCCTTCATCTGGTAGCCTAAGCTAATGCTAGCTCCCAAACCCATAGCTGTATGCACATTGAATTCCCAAGGCAACAATTCTAGACGTAGTGCTTTTTGATTAACTTGCTATGTGACTCTAGACCTGCCTCAGTTTGTTGTTGTTGTTGTTGTTGTTGTTGTTTTTTAATCTATAAAATCTATAGAATGTTATCTACAGCGTTCTGAGATTTTAAAGAAACATTGTACCACACAATCCTTGTCCCCAAGTAAAAGGTGGCATGACATACACATATGAAATATTTTCAGGTACATTTGTGTGTCTCTGGACAGAGAGAGAGAGTCAGGACAGAGGCAGAACAGGGTCAGGCTCAAGATTCGAGTTCTACTCCAACACAACTCATGACAAAATATATTGCCTTTTTTTTTACTTGTTTTTGAGACGGAGTCACTCTGTCGCCCAGGCTGGAGTGCAATGGTGTGATCTCGGCTCACTGCAACCTCCACCCCCCAGGTTCAAGCGATTCTTCTACCTCAGCCTCCCAGGCACCTGGAATTACAGGCACTCGCCACCATGCCCAGCTAACTTTTGTATTTTTAGTAGAGACGGGGTTTTGCCATGTTGGCCAGGCTGGTCTTGAACCCCTGACCTCAGGTGGTCTGCCTGCCTCGGCCTCCCAAAGCGCTGGGATTACAGGCGTGAGCCACTGTTCCCTGCCAACAAAATATATTCTGAGGTTCAGTTTTTGCATCCCTGAAATGAGCCTAATAAGAGTGCCGACATCCCCTGGGTTTGGAAGGCTTAAATGGTATTGTGTTTTGAAAGTGCCTTGCCCCTGCACCTGACACACAGTCACGCTCAGCAAAGCTAATAAGTGAATTTACCTAGACACACAGATACACACGAAGCTATGCAAGGTGAAGGGCATAAATGCTAACATGCTGTGGGATAACCAAGATGGGAGGGAAAGTTTCCAGGAAGTAAAGTATACTGTGTGAAATATACAGTCCTCTCCACCCTGGAACCATTTCCTACCTCCTTTCAGGCAGGAAATTTTAAACCTCCTTTCAGTTCTAAATTAAGTGGCTTAATTAGCTTTGCTTTCCTCGATAATTCACAAGGAGCTGTGAAAGTCAAAAGTAATGTGGCAAAGTTCTGCACAAGAGCTCATCAAAGCTTTTTCAAGAATCCAGGCAAACCTGGGCAATCGCCTGGGGCCCCATTTTATTGGGGAGGCCTGGGCCATCCTGGAGGAATTTAGAGAGACAAGGTCAGCAGCTGTGGCACAGCCTGGAGTGCTGTGGAGCAGGAATCCCTGGGGGCTATTACTAAGTGTGATGGGTGAGGAGCCTCCTCTCAGGGGCAGACCCAGGCTTCCTGGAACCTGAAACTTACACAATTTGGGGCCTTGCTGCAGGCCAGTCCCTCTCTGCTCCTCCCAGTTAGATTGCTGACTTAGATTGCAGGTCCTCTAACTTCTCTCCAAAACGGCTGGTCTTGGTGTTGTCAGATACCGACATTATAGGACCAGGGGGAAGAGCCGCAGGTCTCTCCTTTTCTGGTTGATCCCTGGTGCTGAGACCAGGGTTGGTTGGGTAAGACAGAAAATCTGAGAAACCAGTAGCTGTTGATTTACCAGGGATGTGACAGCAGAGGTGGAATGAACTCATTGGGTCAAATATGTTCCCACTTGACCACCTGGCAAGTCCCAGCCCCAACCCTCTTCCCTTTCTGGATTCCCCAGGGAGATCATAGAATTTCTGTCCCATCTGGGTGGTTGTGGGAAAAGGGGAGGGATTCTCCTATCCCATTTCCAATCACCATCTGAGATGGATGACTTTGGAACATCCGCTGGAAGCCAGGGACAGATGGGATAATGAACCAACAGCAAGATCAGGTGATCAACTAATCCCCGTTTCTGCAAGACTTACCCAGTTTTAAAATGGAAATACTAGGCCAGGCGCGGTGGCTCACACCTGTAATCCCAGCACTTTGGGAGGCCGAGGTGGGCGGATCACAAGGTCAGGAGATCGAGACCATCCTGGCTAACATGTTGAAACCTCCGTCTCTGCTAAAAATACAAAAAATTAGCTGGGCGTGGTGGGGGGCGCCTGTAGTCCCAGTACTTGGGAGGCTGAGGCAGGAGAATTGCTTGAACCCAGGAGGCAAAGATTGCAGGAGCTGAGATCACACCATTGCACTCCCGCCTGGGTGACAGAGCAAGACTCTGTCTAAAAAATAAAATAAAATAAAATAAAAACCGGAAATACTTATATCGTGGGACCTCCCTCAGTCCCGGGTTAGCCACCCTGGAGTCCCAGGACACCCAGCCTAGCTATGCACAGTGGGTACCACGTCCCAGGCCAGTAGGGACCCACATCTAGCTTGTCCAGGGTGGTGAGAAATCCAGTCCCCTGCAGAGGCAGAAGGATTTGGGTGAAGCAGACCCTCAAGCTTCCTCCAGAGGGCTTTCTGGAGCCTAGAGCAGACCTGCTTCCACATCCTGCCAGCCAACTGCTCAGTCCCCTGCTTCAACTGAGCCCAAGTGATCCTTAGAGGTCCTTAGAATCACTGAGTCTGAGACAGAGGGGGGAAAGTTTCAAGAAGCTGTTTCCTCACATAATGAGTGTGAATCTCAGCCTACGACAGAGGTGTGCCGGAAATATCATGTTAATGTATTTACATCAAATTAACATACCAGTCCAAATCCCTATCCCACAGGGATGGTGGTAATTTAGTCTCAGCCATTACTAATTAACAGACCTGAAAGGCTCTTGCACACCCCGAACATGAGGACAGTCCTTCAATTTCAGTTCACCATGGTCACCACAGACATCTTCCCTGTCCAAGCCTTTGTGGTCCCTTGAAGTCAAAGGTGCCCTGCTCCACACCCACCTGGAGCAGGAAACTCCTGGCTGAGTCTGGAGGCCTCGTGCTGGGCCCCATTGTGATCACCAGGCCCGTTCTCCTCTGAGGCTTTGCCCCTAGTGTGCTGCCCAGGAGAGAGGAGGAGTGGGCTCTGCAGAGCTCTAGCCTCTTCCTATTGTAGGGAAAGTTGGTGGGAGGGCAGCAGAACCTCTTCTTTTTTCTTTCTATCCCCAAGTCATCTTCCCTATTTTCTCTCCCCTCTTCAGGACATCTAATGAAATGTCTTTTTTTTTTTTTTCTAAGAGACAAGATCTCACTATGTTGCCCAGGCTGGTCTCAAACTCCTGAGCCCAAGTGATCCTCCCACCTCGGTCTCCCAAAGAGCTGGGATTACAAACCTGAGCCACTGAACTAGGTTCAAAATTTCTTCAGTGAGTTTAAAGGCATTGACTTCAGGCTGGGCGCTGTGACTCACGCCTGCAATCCCAGCACTTTGGGAGGCCGAGGCAGGTGGATCACCTGACGTCAAGGGTTCAAGACCACTCTGGCCAACATGGTGAAACCCCATCTCTCCTAAAAATACAAAAAATTAGCCGGGCGTGGTGGCAGGCACCTGTAATCCCAGCTACTCAGGAGGCTGAGACAGGAGAATCGCTTGAACCCGGGAGGCGGAGGTTGCAGTGAGCAGAGATCGTGCCATTGAACTCCAGCCTGGGTGATAGAGCAAGACTCTGTCTCAATAAATAAATAAATAATAAAATAAAGTCATTGACTTTAAAGTATTCTGGTTTTGTCCTGCAAATTCCTCCTGTAAAAGATCTGGCTCTCTGCTAGAAATAGAGCTGGCCAGCCAGGCATGGTGGCTCACACCTGTAATTCCAGCACTTTGGGAGGCTGAAGTCGGTGGATCACTTGAGGTCAGGAGTTTGAGACCAGCCTGGCCAACATGGCGAAACCCCATCTCTACTAAAAATACAAAAATCAGCCAGGTGTGGTGGTGCATGCCTGTAATCCCAGCTACTTGGGTGGCTGAGGCAGAAGAATTGCATGAACCCAGGAGATGGAGGTTGCAGTGTGCCAAGAATGTGCGACTGCACTCTAGCCTGGGTGGCAAGGCAAGACTCCAAAAAGCAAGAAAGCAAGAAGGAAGGGAGGGAGGGAGGGAGGGAGGGAGGGAGGGAGGGAGGAAGGAGGAAAAGAAAGAGAGAGAGAGAGGAAGGAAGGAAGGAAGGAAGGAAGGAAGGAAGGAAGGAAGGAAGGAAGGAAGGAAGGAAGGAAGGAAGAAAACAGAGCTGGCAGAGGAGGGTGTAGGGAGCACAAAACTAGTTAGCACCTCAGTGAATTAGTCCACTGCCCTTATTTGGGGAAGGTTGGATCTCAAGTTCTGGAAAAGGAACATCTTTCAGGAGTAGGTACAGAATGAACTCTGCTTATTGTACCAGCAAGTTCTACCATCTGGGGTTTGCCTGGAAACGGCCTGTTTTAGGAATTTCTGTTCCTAACCATGAGACTCCTGGAAATGAGATATGTGAGACCTGCTTCTGTTTCAGGTTTCATTCATTTGCCCATTCATTCATCCCTTTCTCAGAGCACATTTCTCTTTATTACCTGGTGCCCCAAGTGATACTTGTTGACCATAGACCTTTGCTTGGAGACCATGAGGCCAAAACCCTGAAATCTGCTGTTAAAAGAAAAACTTCAGCTGAATGAAATTTAAAAGAGTTTAATTGAGCAATGAACAATTCGTGAATCAGGCAGCATCCCATGCCAGAGTAGGCTCCCAGACTCCAGAGCAGCCATGTAGTGGAAAATTTATGGACAGAAAAAGGAAGGTGATGTACAGAAAATGGAAGCCAAGTACAGAAACAGCCTTATTTGAACACAGTTTGAACAGCTGGCTACATTTCATTGGCCAAAACTTGGTGATTGGCACAAATGTAAGCTAAAGCCTGTTAACACCTCCACTTGTTATAGTTCACCATGTACAGAGAAACCTTTAGGCCAAACTTAAAATATGTAGGGAGGCAGCTTTAGGCTAAACTTGATTTAACACTGCCCATGACTGGGGACAGGAGGGCAGGAGAGAGATCAAAGCTTTTTCTTGGAAACGTCCTAGGCCCCGGCCCCACACTCCAGCCTCTCATATCTTCTCCAGAATCTTCAGAAACAAGGCAGGAGGGAAGCCACTCGTTCAAACGGGTCTGGGGAGAAAGCTTGAAGGGGCTGTGGAGCAGCCTGGCCTCCAACCAGGCTGGGAACTGGCTGAGACCATCTGCTGGACAGCAGGACTGCCAAGGCCTCCTCCAGCACCAGCACACACTCTCTACTGAGTCAGTTTTGCTCTTTCACTTTGGATTCTTGAACCAAAGCTCTCCATCCAGAAATCTAATTACATGACTAATGGGATGACCCCCATCCCCACCCCAAACACCTCCCTTGTGGCATTTCGCATTAGGCATAAAGATCCATTAGCCCACAGCACATTCTGACCTTCTCTGACCAGTGACACACCCTTCCCCTTACATTCCGTGGAGAAAAAATTCCATACATAGTCATCGAGTTTCTCTCAAGTGTAATGAGAGACCAGCCTCGGAGATCAGAACCCAGCTCCTGCCACCCCACTGCATTCCTGAGTTCTTTATTGGAGAACTAGTCTCTCCCAGGAGACCTGCTCCTTTGCTTTGCTGCATCCTGACATCAGCATCAGTGCAGGCATCCAGGCATGGATCAGGGACTGTGGGAAGCCAAGGCCAAAGGCAACAGAGTCAACCATGGGCAGATTTGTGAAGCAGAAGGCATCTGCACTCACTCCCCTCCCCAAAACAAAACCTGTTGTGTAGGGATCCGATGCTGCCAGCTGCTTTGTCCATCACTGTGCCCAGCAGGCAAATTAATTCTGATTCAAGGCCGAGCGTGGTGGCTCACGCCTATAATCCCAGCACTTTGGGAGGCCAAGGCGGGTGGATCACCTAAGGTCAGGAGTTCAAAACCAGCCTGGCCAACATGGTGAAACCCCATCTCTACTACAAATACAAAAATTACCCAGGTGTGGTGGCAGGCTCCTGTAATCCCAACTACTCTGGAGGCTGAGGCAGGAGAATTGCTTGAACCCAGGAGGCACATGTTGCAGGGAGCTGAGAGAGCACCACTGCACTCCAGCCTGGGCGACAAGGGTGAAACACCGTCTCAAAAAAAAAAAAAAAAAGAAAAGAAAAGAAAAGAAAAGAAAATTCTGATTCAAGCATTCCTTTCTTCAATCAATCTTTCAACAAATGCTTATTAAGTGCCCGGGATAAACGTGGCATGCATTTATCCTTGAGGCACTTGCAGTCTAAAAGTATCTTACTTTTCATTATAGTATTTCTTTATACTCTATTAAATATAACACGTAAAAAGTTTAGAAGAGTTCCTGAACCTAGTATACATTCCATAAATGTTGGCCGTTATTCACTTATTTTAAAATATTTATTGAGCACCCAGCCATGTGAGAAAACAAAGTAGACAAAGTACCTGACCGTGCACTTTACTTTCTGTGGGAGGGGTGGCCCTTGAGCTGGGCTTTGAATTGTGAGCAGCACTGGGTTAAGTAGGTGGAAAGAGAAGAGCTTTTTAAGGAGGGAAGAGGATATAAAAGATTCAGTGGAGGAAGCAAGACCTTTGGGGAGATGTTCTGGTTGCTTGAAATAGGTGGATCCTGGTATTTATTTGAGACATTAACTTTTGAGCAAGCAGCAAAATCATTAAGTTTAATGATTACATGTATTAGCTGCTCTCAAGAGTATTTCCATTTCAAATGAGCAAGAGTCAATATTTAACCCAAAGGAGCAAAAACTTGGGGATGGAACATCAGCCACCAGAGACGGCCACTGAGGGAATTGTTTTCTCTTTTTTCCTCTTTGTACTCCTCAAAGCCCAGCATTCCACAGGCTGGTTCTAATTGGCTGTGTCCTACATTTTTCCAGCCAACCAGCCATGGGCTAACTGCTTCCTATATCCATCAGCTATGGGAAAACAACCAAAGAAAATAAACAGAGGAAGAGCCTGGGGCATTAGCCACTCCAGAAGAAATCCCAGGGCCCCAGGATAAATGGAACAAAGACAAACATTTGGCTATTCAGGCTCAGATGGTTTTTATCAGACAGTCCAGCTCCAGCCAGGAAGCCTGATGGACTCTCGCACCCCAGGGATTAGGCCCCCACACTGATATGACTGATACCAAATGATACCAAATTACAGGCTCAGGGGAAGGAGGCTCAGCTCCTACCAATGGGGGATTCTGGTTGTTCTCATGTGAAAGGCACTGTTGGTTTGGTTTCCAGGCTGTTGACTTGAGTCTGGAATCCCCTGCCTTCCCACACCCCCAGTTAAGTTGGCAGTGGGAGTGGGGATGATTTCATTTGGGAAGCCCCTCTTAAGAATGGTTCTCTCTCTCTCTCTCTTTTTTTTTTTTTTTTTTTTCATTAAGAGGGCCATGCTGGAAATGCATTTTCACCTGCTGGACCCTAACCCTACTAGTTTCCTTCCAGCCTTCCCTCCAGAGAGTGGCAGGGGCTAGAGCAAGGGTGGAGCATCCTTTACTGAAATGGAGGGAGCATGTTTCAGAAGCTGCTCATGTACTGCATGGCTTTTGCCAGAAGTTCTCTCTTGGCATCTTTTTTTTTTTTTTTTTTTTTTGAGACGGAGTCTCGCTCTGTTGCCCAGGCTGGAGTGCAGTGGCCGGATCTCGGCTCACTGCAAGCTCCACCTCCCGGGTTTACGCCATTCTCCTGCCTCAGCCTCCCGAGTAGCTGGGACCACAGGCGCCCGCCACCTCGCCCGGCTAGTTTTTTTGTATTTTTTTACTAGAGACGGGGTTTCACCGTATTAGCCAGGATGGTCTCGATCTCCTGACCTCGTGATCCGCCCGTCTTGGCCTCCCAAAGTGCTGGGATTACAGGCTTGAGCCACCGTGCCCAGCCTCTTGGCATCTTTTTAAAGTCATACAGAAGTATACTAAAATTATAATACTCTAAGAGTGATGCTGAGTACCCCAGCCTCCCAAGTAGCTGTGGTAAGCTGGGGGAAAAAATAAGGTAGAATATATTTTCAAATAGAAATTTTTTAACCAAAAAAGTTTCAAGTCACTACAATATGAGTCTTAAAAATGGATCTAGAAGAGGTGTGATGTAGAGGAAAGAGTCTTTAAGGCAGACCAGAGTGGATTCCACTCACTTGTTAGCTGTGCAACTTGGATAGGTTATTAAATCTCACTGGGTCTTGGTTTCCCCATCTATGAAATAAGAACTGAGGCACATATCTCAGAAGATAGTTGCCATAAGGATTAAATGTGATAAGTTCCTAGTACTGTGCATGCCACATAGCAGGCACCTTAATCAGTGTTTCTTCCCCTCCTTCCCAATGGGCCCATGTGCATCCCTGACTACCCTTATTCAGAGAAGAAACACAAGTGGCCTGCAGTCGCTCATGTACTGTACCTGAGAAGAGAGCACTGTTTGGGAGGGCAAGTCAGGCTTCAGAACGCTGAGCTCAGGATGGCCCTGCAGAGGATCTTGCCAGTTAAGCCTGCCAGGGCAAATCCACATACATTGGATCCTGTTGCTAATGGAAGTCAAGCCCTCTGTTTAAAACACTCTAATGGCGTTTCTTTGCAATTGGAATGAAATCCCGTCTTCATCATGATCTGGTCCTTGTCTACTTTTCCAACCGCCGTGTGCCCTAGTCCCACCTAGTTTATTTGAACAGTTTTCCCCACCTCAGGGTCTTTGTACTAGCTGTGGCCTCATTGGGAATCCTCTTCTCCTAGATATCCCTGTGCCCATCCCTTCCTATCACGTAGCTTTCAACATAAAGGTCATTTTGTTTTATAATGAATATTGTTTTTAACTCTACTTGGTGTTTTCCTTTTATTTATTTATTTTTCAGAGACAGGGTCTCACTGTCACCCAGGCTAAAGTGCAGTGGTGTGATCATAGCTCACTGCAGCCTTGAACTCCTAGACTCAAGTGATCATCCTGGGGTCAAGCGATCCTCCTGCCTCAGCCTCACAAGTAGCTGGGACTCAGGCACGTGCCAACATACTCAGCTAATTTAAAATAAAATTTGTTTTTGTAGAGATGAGGTCTTACCACCATGTTGCCCAGGCTGTCTGGAGCTCCTAGGCTCAAGTGATCCTCCCACCTTGGCCTCTTAAAGTGCTAGGATTACAAGTGTGAGACATCACACCTTGCCATGATGTTTTCTTATTTATATATTTATTTGTTTATGATCTCTCCTTACTTGAAGGTAAGCCCTTTGAGCCTGTCCTATTCGCCGATACCAGAACAGTGCCCAGTTCACCATATACATGCTCAATAAAAGTTTGTTGAATGAAAGTTGAGAACAACTTGGTTGGAGGAGTTCAGCTCATAATACAGTTTGCCTCCCCCATGGGATATGGCCCAAACTTTTGCCAGTTACCCATGACATATTAGTCACTGTAAGATATTAGCCACCCAGTAGCAACTTACTCATATCTTCACAGCAGTAGATACAATTGAAAATAATCATTTGTTTAATGTCTCATACTAGACAGTGATCTGTCCAAGAGATGAAACCATATTTGCCTTGCTCAACCCTGCATCCCTAGTGTCTAGGAAAGTGCCTGGCTAAGACCACAAGGCATCCACCCCCTCAAAGCATCCCTTTAAATCCAGCAGGGCAGGTCTTGAAATTCAGCCTCTTGGAGGGATGATGCAAACTCTACGTTCCTTCCAAGAGCTCTGCTGCCTGGGTCATGAGTGTTTTCTCTTCCAAGGCCAAGTTGCTTCCTGCCTCAACGTGTCTCATATCCTTCCCTCAGATTCCCCACATTTGGGGAAGCAGAGTCTACCCCCTCCCACATCCTCTCCCCATCCCTTTCCCTACCTCCCCTGGGGAGCCTTTGACCAGAAGATGAAAAGATATGATCAAAGTTGTTCCTGTGAGCAGGAAGTAGAAGCAGGATGAATGCCACAGACCCCCACTTCTGAGGCTTGACACAGGCCAGTGCTAAACTGAGGGCCACTGTGTGCTGCAGGGGGAGAAGATTGTGTCCTGATCCTGCCCACGGTGTGGGGTCACATTGGCCACCATCAGGAATGAGATTTACCAATCAGGACAGTTCTACCACATTGGCCACTTGTCCACCCCACCTTTCCACCCCAAGGGCAAGACCCACAGAGAGCTCTTCATGAAGACAGGAGGTGCTGGTCCCCTCAAGCAGAAGCAAGAGTTCAGTTCCAGAGGCCTGGGCACACTCCTGCAGGAGCCATAGGAAGGGGATCTGAGTGCCCTATGCTTCCTGGGGTCAGATGTCTGCCCTTACACCCCCCCGCTCCCGAGGGCACAAGGGGAATGTCCTTATTCTTGCTGGACTTCTTAGAGGTGCTGAGGTACCTGTCCCACGATATCTCATTTTGAACCCATCCTAAACCAGGCCAGAATATTACTAGCTTAGGTAATTGTCCATGTGATTTAAAGCAACAATTCCCAAAGGTGGGTGTATATCCGAAGGATTAGGGAGCTTTGTAAAGATAGAGGCTCCAGCCCCTTGACACATGCTATATCAAAATTTCTCAGGTGAGGTCTGGGGAATATGTTCGTTGTTGTCATTTATTTCATTTTATTTTAACAAATAATACTTTTTATTTGTCACCCTTAAAAGTCTGAATTTTAACAGATTCTTGGTCCAGTGGCTTTTATCCTCCAGCTTGTTCAACTTTAGCCCCGTCTCTCCCCCCAGTAGTTTTTCCAGAGCCACTACCTTCACCACAAAGGTAGTGGCTGTGGAAAAACTAATGAAAACATCACGGAGAGGACAGATCGGCAAGCCTTTTCTGTTTTCCATTGCTGTCTGGGATCAATTTATTGACCACTTCTTTCAAGTCATTTGTCTACAACAACCCCTCCACCCTGCACCTGGTCATGATTACCATCATCTTCTCCAAGATTTGGCAGACCTGTTGGTGCTGAGCCTAAGATGTCTTCCATATCCGATTGTTGCCTCTTTTTAGTAAAAGCAGCGCAGAATAGATGAAGCAAGTAACCATTGGCAGTCTTGATTCAGACAGAGCTTCAATCATGGTCTGTCATTTTTTTTTTGACCATGGAACACATTTTGTCACAGGTAAGATCCAGGCCATGGAAGTGAGTCAGGCAGTTTTTGCCCTGGAGATCTTCAGTAATTAGCTTGAATTTTCTAAATGCAACTTCAGCATTTTGCAGATGAGCAAGACTCACTTCAAACGCACAACGCTTGAGGCTATCATAACCCCATGCAATTTTGGTTTCTCGCATCCTTGGGACTGGTGTTTTTCCGTTATTTCTTATATGGAACATATAGCTGGTGTTTTTACATCATACCAGTCTTATAAAATGAATCAAGTGCTCTCTTCTTGGCTCCCTTTTTGCCACATTTTGTACAGTGACTATTCTTGCCAGCCACCTTAGTGCTGCTCAGAGAACCAAAAGGGTGAAAGTGCAACTCTGGTGAGAGTTTAGGCTTAAGGGGTGGGAGCGCACAAGGGATGCAGGTTTAATAGGGTGGCCAGAGAGGATCTCACCAAGAAGGTGACATTTAAGTGAAAGATTTTGAGCCAAGGAGCGACATGATTTGGCTTATATTTTAACATTATCAGTCTGGCTATTGGGAATAGACTTAAAAAAGGCAAGAAAATAACAAGAACACCAGAGAAATCCAAACAAGAGATGATAGAGGTGAACTAGTCTCCTAGTTCTGCAAACTTGGTGGCTTAGGATAACACATATTTATTCTCTTACAGTCCCAGAAGTCAGACGTCTGAAATAGGTTTTATTGGGCCCAAATCAAGTTGTTGGCAAGGCCAACAACTCCAGAGGATCTAGGGGAAAATTGGTTTCCTTGACTTTTTCAGCTTCTAGAGCTGCATTTGTCATATTCATTGGTTCATGGTCCCTTCCTCCAACTTCAAGTCCCACAGTGGAGCATCTTCAAATCTCTTTCTGCTCCATCTCCCATTATCTTATCTCTTCTGAGTCCAGTCTCCCTCTGCCTCTTGTAAGGGTACTTGTTACTGCATTTAGGGCCTGCCCAGATTACCCAGGATAATCTCAAGATCCTTAGTTTAATCATATTTGCAGAGTCTCTTTTGCCATATTCACAGGTTCCAGAGATTAGAACCTGGATATCTTTCAGGTTCATTATTCAGCCTAACAAAATAGCCTTGGACCAGTATAGAAGGGACTGACATGGTGAGAAATGAGCAGATTCTTGGATTTGCTTTGAAGGTAGAGTCCATTGGACTAACTTATAGACTGAATGTGGGATATAAGAGAAACAGAGGAATCAGGGAAAATACCAAAGCTTTTTGTCTGAGCAATTATAAGAAGAGAATTTCTGCTGGGCATGGTGGCTCACACCTGTAATCCGAGCATTTTGGGAGGCCAATGCAGGCAGATCACAAGCTCAGGAGTTCGAAACCACCCTAACCAACATGGTGAAACTCTGTATCTACTAAAAATACAAAAATTAGCCGGGCATGGTGGCGCGCACCTGTAATCCCAGCTACTCAGGAGCCTGAGGCAGGAGAATCGCTTGAACCCGGGAGGCAGAGGTTGCAGTGAGCCAAGATCACGCCACTGTACTCCAGCCTGGGCAACAGTGAGACTCTGTCTCAAAAAAAGAAAAAAAAAAAAAAGAGAGAGAATTTCTCTTTATGGAAAAGATGACAGGAAAACCACTTCTTTGAGGGGAGTGGTTGGTTTAACTATTTGTTTATGTTAGCAGGGCCAGGGGCTCATGGACATAATGAGTTTGAGATGGCCTATCCAAGTGGGCATATTGAGAAGGCAGCTGATATATGAGCCTCCAGTTCAGGAGAAAAGTTATTGCTGGAAACATTAATTTGGAAGCCTTTAGTGTGCTTTTAAAGCTTCAAAACTGAATGAAATCATGAAGGGTGTGAGTGTGAATAGAAAAGAAAAAACATCCAGGGACTGAGGCTTGGAGGAGTTCAGTGGCTTAAGGTCAGATAGAACAGGAGGAATTAGCACGGGGGCCCAAAAAGGAGTAGCCAGCAGCCAGAGAGGTAGAAGGACAACCAGGAGAGGGTAGTGTCCTGAGGCCTGGTGAAGGCAGGCAAGGGGGGCTTGAGGTGGGAAGGACAGCTAAGCTCCTAGAGGGAGATGGGCACTTGTTGGACTGAGGGCACATCTCACCAGCTCTAGCACCTAGTACCTTCCCTTCCCGAACATGCACACACGCACCCACACACATGCACACACACAAATACCCTCCACCATGAACAATGTTTCTAAGCAGTGCAGCTCATTGAGCAAGGCCTGCTTTGGGGGCAAGGCACCCAGATTTTCTCCCATAATTCTCCAAACAGGTGCTACAAAAACAGTGTCTGGCCAAAGCAGCAGAGAGTATCTGCAGTCTCTGGCCTAAACCCCTGCCGTGATGCCCTAAAGCTGTAGATCTTGTCTCATAGATCCTGTCTTCCTCGACCCATCTGTGATTCCCAGGGACAAGTCTGTCACTGTTTTTGGAAAAGGAAAACATCCTAAGCAGTAAGGCCTCCATCTGCTTGCCACCCACTGAACAGCCTGGCACAGTTATTCACTGGGCGCTCAGATCATTAGGTACTGAGTGGAGAGCAGCAGCTGCACTGTTGTCACCCACAGGGCGATTCCCCCATGAGGACTGCTATTCTGAGCCATTATTTTCCTGGTTTAAACTAGAATGTTCACTTTATATAGACCCATTATTACAAACATCATATATGAAACATTCATCAAGTTTACACAATCAATTTGAAGGCAGATCCTACATTATGCAATCTATACTAGATTATCTTGAAACATCTACATAACCACGCAGCTTAGGAATCCCCATGGATACCAGCTTGGATAGATTCTCTCTTCTCTCCTGTCCTCCTCTCCTCTCCCCTCCTTTCTCTTCCCCACTCTCTTCTGCTCTTCTCCTCCCTTCTCTTTTCTGTCTCTTTCTCTGCCAATTTCCCCAGAACTTTAATTAAGTACTTAGACCACTGGTTTACCAGCTTTGTTGCATATTGATATCATCTGGGGAATTTGAAGAACTTCTGCTGCCTGAGTTCCAGCACCAGAGATTCTGGTTTAATTGATCTTAGGTGTGAGCTAGGCTTTGGAACTGTTTAAAACTCCTCAGGTGATTCTAATGTGCAGCCAAGTTTGAGAACCAGTGTCTAAGTAGTGAGTCCCAGTGCAATATCCTAAATGCCATGGCAGAAGGAGCTGACTCTAACTCCAACTCCCTGCCCTGCCTCTCCCTACCATTTCTGGTTTATAAGACAAGAGATTTGGTGTCAGTTTACCTGATCCGAACAACACCAATAGATGCAGTGTGTTGTACAATGCTCTGTATCTTCCAGATTACATGATCCAATAGGGGCTCTGATATTCTACACCTAGCTTTTTAACTTCTCTCTACGACTTTCCTCCTAAGGCACCTTTAGCTAACTTTTTATTTCAGCAACATCAGAGCTCCAGCTGCAAGTGTAGGTCCAGTTGTAAGCAGTAGGAGAAGCAGAGTAAAAGTGGACAGAAATAATCAGAATGTGCACACACACACACACAAAACCAGTAAATCAGGCTTAGAAATGGAATTCTGCTGGTGTAGAAATCCTCTGGAGAGAAGGGGCCACCGTGCCCCAGTATATCTGTTTTTGTGTCACTTGCTTAGATAATTATGGGAAAAAACCTGGGTCCCTTGCCCTCAAATCAGGTCTTGCTCAATGAACTGTGCTGCTTAGAAGCCACCTATCTCCTCCTCCCTTCCCCGGTCTGGGATCTGTAATTGGCAAGATCTAAACAGTAATATGCCCAGGGTAGATCCAAGAGTATTAAATGCCATAACTTTCAGCCTCTTTCAAAATAAAAGTTGGCACAAATTTCCAGGAAGCAACTTGGTGATATGTCTCAAGAGCTTGAATTATGTCCAGCTTATCTCCTTTTATCCAATTATATCATTTCTTATCCTAAGGAAATAATCAGAGATGTGATAAAAGATTTATGTACAAAGATCTTCATTAAAGTGTTATGTATAATTGCAAAAAATCAGAAGTAACTGTACACATAGTGTAAAATATACAGATTATTAAAAGTTATGTTTTCAAATAATTTTTAACAATGTAAGAAAATTCTCAAAATATAATGCTAATGAAAAAAGATAGGTAAAGCGACTAATTTTATAGTTTAATCCAGTTGTGGATATATACACCTATTTGCAGAGAGAAAAAAAACTACAGATATACACTGAACCATTCACAGTCACTACCTGGATTGTGCGATTGAGATTGATTTCTATTTTTTTTCCTAGATTCTCTAAGCTTGCATTGCATCTACAGTCAGAAAATAAAAATGTTATTTCTTTTAATTGAAAACAAAGTTTTGGCTAGGTGCAATGGCTCACACCTGTAATCTTAACACTTTGGGAGGCTGAGGTGGGAGGATCACTTGAGTCCAGGAGCTGAAGACTGGCCTGGGCATCATAGCAAGACCCCATCTCTTCAAAAATATAGTTTTAAAAAATTAGCCAGGCATGGTAGTATATGCCTGTGGTCTCAGCTATTTGGGAGGCTGAGGTGGGAAGATTGGTTGAGCCCAGGAGGTTGAGGCTGCAGTGAGCCATGATCGTGCCACTGCACTCCAGCCTGGGAGACAGACTGAGAACATGCCTCAAAAAAAAAAAAAAAAAAAAAAAGTTTCATTTCTCACATGGCGCCAAACTTCTATCAAAGACTGATCTCTGAAGTGACCCTAATCATCATCATCATCTCCCTACCACAGCCTGGGTGCCCAGTGATGCATTCCAAGAACTTCTAGCTCTAGCTCTTGGCTACCCCTTGAGTCCCACAGCAGTTTTTATGAGGGTAAACCAGAAGAGCATTTGGTCCCTCTCATGATGTCCATCTGAGGGCTCAAATGTGCTTGCTGAGCAGAGGGATCTGTTTCACTCCAGAAGGTGTTTACCAGGTAAGGACGCGATGCCATTCATGTGATTCTGCAGCATTGTGAACTCAGTGGGAGCCTCAGGAACTGGAGACATCTTGCCAGACATGTAAGAGTTCATTTATTCCTTAAGTCTAGGTATTTATTAAGCGACTTCTGTGTACTAGTCAATGCTTTCACTTATTCTATTAACACCGTTAAGGGTTGTTCCTTGAAGGAGCTGGCTGATGGGGCTGAGAAGAAGGCCAGTTTGGGACTAAAGCTTGGGGCTGCATGTGGATGAATGGAAGTGGATTCCGCCATGCTAAGTAGTTGCTTGGTAGGAGTTTGGGCTCAGAGTTTCACCAAAGGGCCCTCTCTCTGTTTCTTCAGATGGAGGTGATTGTTGGCGACTTTGGGATTGTGGTGGTGCCCCGGGATGCAGCCGACACAGATCGAATCATGAATCACTCCTCAATACTCCGCAAATACAAAGTGAGTCCTCCATCCTGCTAGTGCATCTGTGATATGGCCCTTGTGTGAGAGTCCTGGCAGCTGGAGGAGTGAGAGAGCAAAAGGAGTTTAGTGGGAGGGACTGGGAACTGACTCTCTCTGCTCTGTCCTCAGAACAACATCATGGTGGTGAAGGATGACATCAACCATCCCATGTCTGTCGTCAGCTCAACCAAGAGCAGGTATGTTTGACAAATGGCCAGAGAGACTTTAGTCAAACTGTCTTATAAGTCTCCACATAACTTTCCTCCATCAGAGATGACCCTAAGATTCAGGCAGATAATCTGCTGCCCTGGTATTTAGCTTTCTGTTTGGACCTCATTTGTTCCCAGCCATTTTACCTTTTTTTGTTTTTGTTTTTGTTTTTTTTATTTGTTTGTTTGTTTTGAGACAGAGTCTCACTCTTATTGCCCAGGCTGGAGTTCAGTGGTGCAGTCTTGGCTCACTGCAACCCCTGCCTCCTGGGTTCAAGCAATTCTCCTACCTCTGCCTCCCAAGGAGCTGGGATTACAGGCACATGCTACCATGCCCAGCTAATTTTTGTATTTTTAGTAGAGATGGGGATTTCACCATGTTGGCCAGGCTGGTCTTGAACTCCTGACCTCAAGTGATCCACCCACCTCGGCCTCCCAAAGTGCTGGGAATACAGGCATGAGCCACTGTGCCCGGCCCCAGCCATTTACTTTTAAAAGAGGGGACAGTCCGTTAGCTAGTCTTAGCTGCTTTAAGGGGAGAAGAGGGTGTTTTCAGTTGTGGACTCTTTAGTTGGAGGTACTTATGGAATAATGTTTGACAAGGGTACAGGCTAAGCTGCCAAAACAAAAAAAAAAAAATCCAGTATTCAGAGTTTTAAATGTTAGATGTTTAGTTCCCTCTTACTGAAGTCAAAGAGGAATCTACGGCCTCATCCATATAAAACTTCCATCTCTGGGTGCACAGCTGCTGCAACGGTGGCTCTTCTCAGCCAGTGGGAAAAGGCAAGGTGAAGCCCATGGCAAGAAGCTTTGTCTTTAAGGTGACCCAGAGTTGCGCATACCACTTCCCTTTGCATCACACTGACTCAGGGGTGGAGGACAGCTGGGAAATAGACTGTAGCTAGGCAGCCACACGCCCAGATAAAACTCAGTATGCTTTATTACTAACCCAAAGAAGGAAAGAATGGGTGTTAGGGGCCAGTTACCAGTTTCTACCACAAACCCAAAGTGGAAATGTTAAGTGGAATGGTGAAATATACAGAATATAGAGGCTTAGAAGTGTAAAACTGAAAGCCACGAACATGTAAGTGTGAATTAAAATTCTAGGTGTGGACAAGCTCACAGAAAGAGTCAAGAAGAGAAGACTATGGAGAACATTGCAAACATTTTACCATTTGATAGAAAGTTAAAAGGCAGTTAGAAACCACCAGCAGTGGTGGCCCAGAAGCCAAAGTAAGAGAGGATACAAAGATGCAGAGCATTGCCATCTGCGTCCCATCTTTCAGAGAAATCAAATGAGACCAGGACTTTAAAAAGTAATTGCTTTCTTCCCTGGAAGGCAATTACAGAGGCACTCACAAGGGTAGCATCCACTGTGAAGTGAGGGCAGAAGCAATGGGCAGTAAGGGGAGAGGAGTAGGATGTGGTTCCAAACATGGCTACACATTAGAGTCGCCATGCAGAGTTATACAACAGTACGAATTCCTGTGTCCTGCCCAGTCCCACTGAATCAGAATTTATGGGGTGTGGGCTTAAGAATCTGCTTCCGAGTCACAGGTATACACACTTTTTCAAAAAGCTTAACTATGTGAGGAGGCACTTAGGGACCTAACTTGCAAGGTCAGAGTGTAACTGCCCAAGGGGTTCTTCTTGCTCGCTGCCTAGACACAGCAGATTCATCAAGACAGGGAAATTGCAGTAGAGAAAGAGTAATTCACGTAGAGCGGGCTGTGAGGCAGACCAGAGTTTTATTGTTACTCAAATCAGTCTCCCTGAGCATTTGGGGAGCAGAGTTTTTAAGGATAACTTCGTGGGTCGGGGAAGCCAGTGAGCCAGGAGTACTGATTGGTCAGAGATGAAATCACAGGGAGTCGAAACTGTCTTCTTGCACTGAGTCAGTCCCTGGGTGGGAGCGGGGCGCAAGTTCAAATGAGCCAGTTTATTGATCTGGGTGGTGCCAGCTGGTCCATCAAGTGCAGGGTCTACAAAATATCGCAAGCACTGATCTTAGGAGCAGTTTAGGGAGGGTCAAATCTTGTAGCCTTTAGCTGCATGACTCCTAAACCATAATTTCTAATCTTGTGGCTAATGTTAGTCCTACAAAGGCAATGTAGTCCCCAGACAGGAAGGAGGTCTGTTTTGGGAAAGGGCTGTTATCATCTTTTTTTTAAACTATAAACTAAATTTCTCCCAAACTATAAACTATGAACTAAGTTTCTCCCGAAGTTAGTTCAGCCTATACCGGGAACAAGGACAACTTGGGGGTTAGAAGCAAGATGGAGTCAGTTAAGTTAGATCTCTTTCACTGTCTCAGTCATAAGTTTGCAAAGGTGGTTTCTAGGGCTGTACATGCATTGAAAGGCGGTAAGCTGGTCTCCAGTGAGATCTCACAGGCAGGGCTCAGACGCCTTTTAGAATCTAGGTATGCGGAGGAATATTTGAATTTTTACAAATAGTTCGTTTGGGTCTGACACCTAGACTATTGTGTTAGGCGAGAACAGGAAGCAGCCAGACCAAGGCTGGAAAAAACTGTGCAGAAGCCAAAATGTGTCACTGGGGTCCTTTATACCTGTTGGTGCCTCTCCTCCATGGGCTCCTGTAGGAAAGAAAAGATGTAGTGAATCCCAAGAATCCCTGGAAGAGGATTCATACTTTTGAGGCCAGCATGCAGAGGAACCCAAAAGGATAAAATAAGGATAGTTCTAGGAGGAAAGCTTCTAACACTAAATGCTCACATTAAAACAGAAGAAAGACCCCAAATAAATTGCCTAGCATTATGCCTCAAGGAACTAGAAAAAGAAGAACAAACTAAACCCAAAGGAAGGAAATAATAAAGATTAGAGCAAAACTAAATAGAGAACAGAAAAACCACAGAAAAATTAATAAAATGAAGAGTTTTTTTTTGAAAAAAATAAAGAAAATTGGCAAACCTTTATCTAGACTGAAAAAGACTCAAATGTATAAAACCAGAAATGAAGGTGTAGATATTATAACAAATGTTTCAGAAATAAGATGGATCATAAAGAATTATTATGAACAATTATATGCAAACAAATTTGGTAACCTAGAGGACGTGGATAAATTCCTTTAAAAAGATAATCTGGCAAGATTGAATCAGGAATAGCCTGAACAAACCAATAACAAATAGATTGAAGTAGTAATTAAAAACCTCCCAACAAAGAAAAGCCAGGACCAGATGACTTCAGAGCTGAATTCTACCAAATTTTCAAAGAATAATTAATACCAATACTTCTGTTTTTTTTTTTTTGTTTTTTTTGTTGTTTTTTTTTTCTTTTCTTTTCTTTTTGAGACAGTCTTACTCTGTCACCCAGGTTGGAGTGCAGCAGCATGATCTTGGCTCACTGCAACTTCTGCATACTGGGTTCAAGTGATTCTCCTGCCTCAGCCTCCCAAGTAGCTGGGACTACAGGTGCCTGCCACCATGCCCAGCTAATTTTTGTATTTTGGGTAGAGACAGGGTTTCACTATGTTGGCCAGGCTGGTCTTGAACTCCTGACCTTGTGATCCACCCACCTCGGCCTCCCAAAGTACTGGGATTACAGGCATGAATGACCGCACCTGGCCTATACATTTTAAACTCTTCAAAGAAATACAGCTGGAAGGAATACCTCCTAGCACATTCTATGAGGCCAGCATCGCCTTGATACCTAAGCCAAAGGAAGATACCACAAGAGGCCAGGCACAGTGGCTCACGTCTGTAATCCTAGCACTTTGGGAGGCCAAGGCTGGTGGATCACTTGAGGTCAGGAGTTCAAGACGAGCCTGGCCAATATGGTGAAACCCTATCTCTACTAAAAACACAAAAATTATCCAGGCATGTGACTGTAATCCCAGATACTTGGGAGGCTGAGGCAGGAGAATTGCTTGAATCCAGAAGGCGGAGGTTGCAGTGAACTGAGATCACGTGCCACTGCACTCCAGCCTGGGCAACAGAGCGAGACTCTATATATATAAAAAAAAAAAAAGACACCACAAGAAAAGAAAACTGTAGGCCAATATTTCTGATGAACATTGAGAACAAAAGTCCTCAATAAAATATTAGCAAATTGAATTCAACAACACAACATGAAGCTTATACATGATGATCAAGTAGGACTTATCCCTGGCTCACAAGGCTGGTGTAACATATGCAAATCAGTCAATGTGATACATCACATAAATAGACTGAAAGATAAAAACCACATGACCATAGCAGTTGATGCAGATGAAGCATTGGACAAAGTTCAACATCCTTTCTTGATAAAGACTCTTAACAGTTTAAATATAGAAGGAAAGTTCTTCAACATAATAAAGGCTATTTATTTTTATTTTTATTTTTATTTTTTGAGATGGAGTCTCGTTCTTTCACTCAGGCTGGAGTGTAGTGGCACAGTCTCAGATCACTGCAACCTCCGCCTCCTGGGTTCACACAATTCTCCTGCCTTAGCCTCCTGAATAGCTGAAATTACAGGCGCATACCACCACGCCCGGCTAATTTTTTGTGTGTTTTTAGTAGAGACAGGATTTCACTATGTTGACCAGATGGTCTCGAAATCCTGACCTTGTGATCTGCCTGCTTCAGACTCCCAAAGTGCTGGGATTATAGGCATGAGCCACCGCACCCAGCAAGGCCATTTATTTATTTATTTTTAAACCCACAGCTAGCATTATAATCAATGGGGAGAAAATGAAAGCTTTTCCTCTAAGACCTGGTATAAAGCAAGAACACCCACTATCCCCACTTCCATTCAGCATAGTACTGAAAGTATTATCAAGGGCAGTTAGCCAGCCGTGGTGGCTCACACCTGTAATCCCAGCAGTTTGGGTGACCGAGGTATGTGGATCACTTGAGGTCAGGAGTTAGAGACCAGCCTAGCCAACATGGTGAAACCCCGACTCTAGTAAAAATACAAAAACTAGCTGGGCGTGCTGGCGTGTGCCTGTAATCCCAGCTACTCAGGAGGCTGAGGCAGGAGAATCACCTGAACCCCGGAGGCTGAGGTTGCAGTGAACCAAGATCACACCATTGCACTCCAGCCTGGGTAACAGAGTGAGACTCTGTCTGAAAAAAAAAAAAGAAAGAAAAGAAAGAGAAAGAAACCCTTAGGAATAAATTTAACCAAGGAAGTGAAATATCTGTACATAGAAGAGTACAAAACATGGGCAAAAGAAATTGAAGATGACACAAATAAATGAAATAAATGAAAAGCATTTCATGCTCATGGATCAGAAAAGTTAATATTGCTAAAATGTCCATGCTACCTAAAGCAATATAAAGATTTAATGAAATCCCTATCAAAATCCCAATGGGGGCATTCCTACTTCACAGAAATAGAAAAATCAACCCTAAAATTTGCTCAGAACTGCAAAAGACCCTGAATAACCAAAGCAATTATGAGAACAAAAAAGTTGGAGGTATCACACTTCTTCATTTAAAATGATATTACAAAGTTATAGTAATCAAAAGAGTATCGTACTGGCATAAAAGCAGACACATAGAGCAGTGGAACAGAATAGTGAGCCCAGAAATAAATTCAAACATATATGGTCAACTGATTTTTGACAAAGGTACCAAAAAGGCACAATAAAGAGAGGATAGTCTCTTCAATAGATGGTGCCAAGAAAACTGGATTTCTATATGCAATAATGAAATTGGACCTTATCTTACACCAGCCACAAAAATCAGCTCAAAATGGATAAAGGACCTAAGCGTAAGACCTGAGGAAAAAAAAAAATACAGAAGCAAACATAGGGGAAAATCTCCTTGACATTGGTCTTGGCAATTATGTCTTGGATGCCACACTGAAAGCACAGGCTACAAAAGCAAGTAAATAAATAAATAAATAAATAAGACTTCAAACTAAAAAGCTTCTGTACAGCAAGGAAACAATCAAATATTTTCAAATCATATATCAGATGGGGATTAATATCCAAGATTTATAAAGAACTTACACAACTCAAAATAGCAAGAAAACATATTACTCAACTAAAAACTGGGCAAAGGGGCAGGGTGTGATGGCTCATACCTATTATCCCAGCATACTAGGTGGCTGAGGTATAAAGATTGCTTGAGGCCAGGAGTTCCAGACATAGTGAGACCCTGTCTCTATCCTTACCCGTTCCCACCAAAAAAAAAAAAAAAAAAAAAAAAAAAAAAATTAGCCAGGCATGGTAGCATGTGCCTGAAGTCCTAGCTGCTTGAGAGGCTGAGGCAGGAGGATTGCTTGAGCCCAGGAGTTTGAGGCTCCAGTGAGACATGACTGCACTACTACACTCCAGCCTGGGCAACAGAGTGAGATCCTGTCTCTCTCAAAACAAACAAACAAACAAACAAACAAACAAACAAACCACCAGAGGATTTGAGTAGACATCTCTCCAGAGATGACATAAAAATTGCTAACAGGTGCATAAAAAGATGCTCAACATCACTAATCACCAGGGAAATACAAATTAAAGGCACTATGAGATTCTACATCACACCTATTAGAATAGCTATTATCAAAAAGACAAGAGATAACAAATGTTGATGAGGGTGTGGAGAAAGGAAACCCTTGTAAACTGTTGGTGGGAATGTAGATTGGTACAACCATTATAGAAAACAGTATAAAGGTTCCTAAAGAGATTAAAAATGGAACTGCCATATGACCCAGCAATTCCTCTTCTGGGTATACACCCAAAGGAAATGAAATTACCACCTTGTAAAGATACTTCCATTTCCAAGTTTATTGTGGCATTATTCACAGTAGCCAAGATATGGAAACAACCTAGATGTCCATCAATGGATGAATAGATAAAGAAAACGTGTTCACACACACACACACACACACACACACACACACACACACACACAGAAGTGGAATATTATTCGACTTAAAAAAGGAGATCCTACCACTTGCCACAACTTGGCTAGACCTGGAAGACATTCTGCCAAGTGATATCAGCCAGACACAGAAAGAAAAATATTGCGTGATTTCACTTATATGTGGAATCTTAAATGCACAGGTAGAGAATAAAACAATGATTACCAAGGTCAAGTGTGGACGGCAGAAAGTGGAGAGATATAGGTCAAAGGATACAAAGTAGCAAATATGTAGGAATATGTGTGGAATCTTAAACATACAGATAGAGAATAAAACATGATTACCAGGGTCAAGTGTGGAGGGCAGAAAGTGGGGAGATATAGATCAAAGGATACAAGGTAGCAAATATGTAGGACAAACAAGTTGAAAGATCTAATGTGTGACATGAGGATGACAGCTAATAATAGTGTATTATATTTAGGACTTTTGCTAAATTAGTAGATTATAGCTATTCTCGCCACAAGAAGAACAAATATGTATCTGAGTGAGATGATGGATATATTAATATTGTTCCACTACAGTAACCATTAAACTATATTATATAAATAATATAATATTAACACTGTTATGTAAATAATATAATATAATATTAACACTATTATATAAATAATATAGTATAATATATAAATTATAAAATATAAATATGTAATATAACAGATAGTATATTATACTATATTATATGATGATAATATATGTGCATCTTACAACATCAGATTGTATGTCTTAAATATACACAATACAATTTATTTGAGAAAAGAGAATAGCGAATACATTAGATGCCCGCTGTGTGTCTGGTGCTCTTCTAAGTGCTTTACATAATGACTCATTTAATCCTTTGAATAGCTAAATGAGAGGGGCCCAGATATTACCCTCATTTTAGAGGAAAAAAGCTGAAGAACAGAAGGGCTTAAATAACTTTCCCAAGGCCTCTTGCCTAGGAAGTGGCAGAACCACAATGAATGATGTCACCAAGGTGGGGAAGGAGTTGTGGAGGCAAGAGGGTTTTTCCTAATACAGAACCATTTACTCAACCTGAGAAAAGGCTAGAAATGGGGTGTTGGGGAGACACGGGGTATGTCAGTCCTCCTGGCTTGCTTTGGGTGTGGACGTCCGTCTGATTGTCATCTCTTCTCGTGCAGGCTGGCCCTGCAGCATGGGGACGGCCATGTTGTGGATTACCTGTCCCAGCCGGTCATCGACTACATCCTTAAAAGCCAGCTGTACATCAATGCCTCCGGCTAGCAGCTACACAGCGCTCGGCTCCACTCTCCCCTCGTTCTCCGGCAACACAATGGCCCCTCCATCTTTGTCAGCCCCCTGTTTCTCTCCTGCCTCTCTGTTTTTCCATCTCCTCGTCTTGACTGTTTTCCCTACTTGCTGACTTAACCCCTCATAGTGTGGGGGACCTGCAGAGAACTATGGCATTCCCTATTCCACAGCCATCTTTGGACAGACTTTCCTCTAGTCTCCGGGTTGGGGGTGGGTGAGGGAATGGGGTGGGAGTCGGGGGAAGTGCAGTCCTTGGAGATGTACTGGTGTCCGTCTCCCAGCATGCTCTGGGGACGCGGCTCTGGTGCCCCTCCTCCCAGCATGCTCTAGAGAGGTGGCTCTGGTGCCCCTCCTCCCAGCATGTTCTGGGGAGGCAGCTCTGGCTCTCGCCTTCCCAGCATGCCCTTTACTACAAAGGGCTGTTTTTCTTTTCTTTCTTTTGTTTATTTATTTTTCTTTGTTCACTCCCTGTAGAACTTGGATGAAATCAGTGTCCATGGTTCTTTATGTTTGTAGTCTTGATGTGCTCCCGTGGTATTACTTCCCCTCTGATAGGACACTGTAGCCAGCCTCAGCACTCAGTGAGTGCATCAGGGCCACACCCAGTAGAGAAGGCCAAGCAACCTCCACTTCTCCAGCACCACACACACGCACACACACACACACATGCGTGCGCACTTGCGTATGCACACACACACACACTGTAGCAGTAGCAGCAGCAGCAGCAGCAACCTTTGATCAGGAGTGAGATTTTCAGTTTCTGAAACCTGGGACGCAAGTCTGGGGATAGTCGGTTTTCTCAGAATAATTTGAATCTGTTTTCTTAGTTTCAAATGATCATTTCCCTGTTGCTCTGAGCGTATGATGACACAGAGCCAGTCCATCCTCATTTCCTGGTGGCATCTGTTCATTTACTTATGTGGGCTGTAGCTGATGGCACAGTGCAGGTTCCCTACCAGCCAGGGATTTCCAAGGGACCTTTGGAGATCATGCTTAGACACATTCCTGCATCTGAGAAGAATCACATAGGCAGGACTAGATCCAGATCATGCAGTCGTGTCTTTAAAAAAGCAAAACAATACAAAACAACACTAGGAGTCCACTCAGTCCTGGAGGTCTTTGCTAATTGGAATTATGTATTGTCTGTTGGGCCGGGAAATGTCTCTTTCATATTGTAAGTCCAGGAGGAACTAGGAGAAAGCAATTTGTTGCCCTGATGATAACTGATTATTTTCACTCTCTCTAGCCGAGGTAACTCAGACAGTGCCTGAGGTCAGTTCCTTCTTGAGAAGCAGTGCCTTGGCCTTATTTCTGTGGTTGGTTCTAGCCCCTGCAGAGCCCGGAAGCTGCAGGAACTGTCTGAGAAAATCTCCCTAACAGGGTAGTGGGTTCCCAGAAGGGAGATCTGGGAGGGGTCAGGAGCCACTAAGTTGTTTCACTCCTTTTTTCTCTAATTTTCTACTTTCCTCTCTGCTCGTGCAGACAGTTTTGCTAGCTTTCCTTCTGGTTACTAGGGTCTCATGCATGTCCTGCTTGGAGAGCCATAAGGAAACTGCTCTCTTGTGCTTTTTGTCTCTCATCCAGTCTCTGGCCCTTAGGATTCTAGTCTTTGAGAAATAGTCCCTGAGTATTAGGATACTTCTATCAAAATCTAGTACCAACTATGGCCAGGAGAGGCCATGTGGGACCTGAAAGCAAAGACAATGTTCTTTACCACACATTTCACATCGGCAACATCCTTCAGTTGTGGGAAAAGGAACAGAAGAACATGGTAGAGCAGCATCCAGAGAGTCTGTTATTCCTCTTGGATTTTTAAAAATAATCTTCAGAGGAAGGAAGGAAAATCCTATTTTTGAGTATCAGGGTTTGACTAGGGATCATGAAGTAATAAACTGAAAAACACTTTAGAGTTCAGTTAATCCAACACTTTCCTTTAAAAGGTGAGGCAGCAGAGGCCCATGGGATTAAATGGCTGGTCCAGGTCAGCCAGCAGGTGTAAAGCCTGACAAGAAGATATTATTTCCCTGACCCCTAGGCCGTCACACTATACCCTCCATTTCCTCATGTTGCTGACCAGGTACCCATGTGATTTCTACACTTTCCAAGCCTTACCCTGGCATCTTTCTTTTAAATTATGTCTGTCCCCGGTGCTCCCCACACAGAGGATGGTAACACCAGTCCCAGGGGAGGGTGTGATAGTAAGGAAGGCCACTGTTAGGTTTCCTTTAGAAAGAGATCTCAACAGCTTGGAAGAAATCCCAGAAACGGACTCCATGAATCCAAGAAAGAATTGCTTTGGGGAAGGTGAAGGGAGACCCAGAGAGTGCTCAGGATGATGCTACTGCTGGAGAGCGAAATCTGGAACAGCCTTTGTCCAGGCAGAACAATCATAAGCCAGGAAATGAAACAAAGGAAAACAGGTGCCTGAATTTCCTGGGGAAACATGGCTTGTTTAAGGACTTGGAGTTATGGATAGACTTTATGGGACCCACATGAGCAGACCTGAGGAAGACTCGATTTCTTTTACTTTGGTCCTCTCTGTTACTCTGCTGTAGTCAAGCCCCGTTTGGTCTACAGCCCACGAGAAGGAATGAAGCTGGCTCTGTACTCTCTGCATACAGCCAGAAGGCATGCAGTGGGGAGGGAAAGTGAGATGAATGAAGACAAAGAACAGGTGCCATAGAAGTAGATTTCTAGGAATGAAGTGGGGCAGATCTTATCTTTGTGGATTACAGGTGCTGTACTAAAAACAGGTTTCCTATTTAATATAAAAAGAAAGTGAATCTTCTTTCGGATAGAATCGTCCATTCCCATCGCCGCCCCGGCCCCCCTCCCCAACACACACACGCGCACACACACACACACACACACACACACACATGCCCTTTCATTTGCTAGGGAAAGGTCACAGCACAACTGAATCCAGGACAAGACATTGTGACCGTGACCCAGCCACAGTCAATACCAGAAAGATAATTCAGAGTCTGAAGTGGTGACCCAGGTGCCAACAGGATAACCTCTGGGCCCCGACTTTGCCTCTGGGGTCCTGCTCCTTCCTGCAAGGCCAATCCAAGACTGGCATGGCTCAGAGGTTGTGAGAAAGGCATGGACTGGAACAATCATGTCCAGAGGGGTCTGAAGTTTTGTTTCCTGCCCACCAGCAAAAAATATCCCTCCCATTTTTCTGAAAGTGGCTGATGTAAGAACAGGCAGAAGGAATTTTTGTCAATAACTCTGTCCTTAAGGAATGGTCCTCCGGGAGGGCTGTGCTGCTAGTGGGTACCTCAGTCACACACCCCCAACCCCAGGTAGCCTCTAGAGCCTTCTTGCTTTCATTTTCCTTGAATGTACATAGGAACAAGGGGGGAAAGTCTCTTACTGAAGTGCCTGAAACCCAAAGCTAGAGCTTCTAGAGACACCGTTCTTCCTGTCTCAGCTTGGCCAGCCTTTCAACAATGTTCTCTAGTTTCAAGCTCCAGCTTCTCAGAAAGAATTAAAGAACTTGCTGTTCAAATTAAATAGAAAGTTAGACTCAATAATTGAACTACAGCAAAAGGCAGAGAATTACAGGGAGAAACAACTTTTACTTAACAACCCAATTCTACTCTCCCCAAACCGATACACACACACACACACACAGACACACACACACACACACACACACACACACACTCTTTTAGAGGACTAAGAGAGAGAAGCATGTTACTACATTTTACTCATCCAAACAGTAATGCAAAAATAAAACGGAAGAATATGAAAAGCTCAGGATCTCTCCCAAGGCTACCTACTGCAGGAGGGCCAACAGGTGAGATGGGAAGAATGGAAACAGGGACCGATTTTGTGGCTCATACAATTAGGACACCTTAGGAATAGCATTGTAGTAATGGCGATGAATATGCTCTGCCAAATTCATCCAGTCTGCACCATCTTATAGCTGCCCAGCACACTCGACTGTTCATGTGGTCTCTTTGTAGTGTGAGTTTGGAGTGTCCTATTAGCCTGTTCTGGTTAGGAATGAGTAACGGCTCTTTCCCTCGACCTTAGTCTAGTCCCAGGGCTGAGGATTCAGCTGGATCCACATGGTCTTGAGGGTTGGCATGGGGAGGGGGAAGCTTTTTTTGAATCACTTTTTGATCACATAATCTGCCATTTTAAGAGTAAGATTTGCTTTATGGAATCAATTCATTAATAAAAAATGATATTCAAGTTGCAATACCATTTCACAGTGAAATATTTTGAGTACAATTTTGTTGCTAGAATAGTCATGGGCAAGAGTTTTATGCAAAATGTTTCAATTATGTTAATAAATAAGACAATGCTACAAGAGTCTTGTGTCTTGCTCAAGAACCTTCTCTGTGAGTTGCAGCATTAATCACTTTTTCTTCATAATCTTACTTGACAGGAGACAACAGTTGTAAAAATGTACTTAGAACAAGCAGTTTCCTGCCTGGTTCAGCTGATGCCATATGTGTAATATAAAAGTATGTACAGCCACATCCAAGGATGATAAAGGGAAGAATAATTAGCAAATTTGTAAATTGTGTCTCTGTTTTCTTAGTTTTAAAACATTAAATCTTAGATCTTGATAATCTGCATAGTCCAGTGTTGGTTAACTTTGGCTCCTCAATGAAATTAGTACTTTATGAAATAAAATTATATTTATGAAAATGAAAAATTTGAACAACTTTTTAGCCTGAAAGATCTTAACCAAAACAGAACTTGTTAAACTCGCAATTTGTTTTGGCAATGTAAACAAGCAAAAGTGAATAATTTGTTAACTGTTCAATCCTGCTGTGATTATCAGTTCTTATTTCACCTTCAATCATGTCACACACCCTGTATTGGGTTAGGTGCGAATGGTGATTGCCATTAGCTAATTATCAGATATGATTCAGAAGGTGAAACAGTAATTCCCTGTTAGGCTAGCTCATTGAAGGGTTAGCCATTTGTTTATCAGATTAATTTTTTAAACGAATCATTTGGTTCTTGGAGTTCTTAGTATTTTTTTCTTTTATCTTTCATTTTTCGCTTAAAATTGAGATGTAGCAGCTTTGTATGCATCTGTGTGGGTTTCATGGCACATCATAATGATGCTTGATATGTTTGTAAATTGATCACTTGTGTTTACATTTGCTATTTTGTTCACAAAGCTAAACACTGCCTTTTTTTCCTTGTCCTGAGAGTACATAAATGATGAAAGCTCATTTGTTTGCTTTGGGTTTTGTTTTTGTTTTGTTTTGTTTTGTTTTGAAACAGAGTTTCACTCTTGTCGCCCATGCTGGAGTGCAATGGCGCAATCTCAGTTCACTGCAACATCAGCCTCCTGGGTTCAAGTGAGTCTCCTGCCTCAGTCTCTAGAGTAACTGGGATTACAGGTGCCTGCCACCACACCAAGCTAATTTTTGTATTTTTAGTGGAGACAGAATTTTGCCATGTTGGCCAGGTTGGTCTCAAACTCCTGACCTCAGGTGATCCACCTGCCTCAGTCTCCCAGAGTGCTGGGATTACGGGCGTGAGCCACCGCGTTTAGCCAAGAGCTCATTTAAAGTGAAATATAAACACTGGTTTAATTTGCTAACTTACAAAATATATATACTAAATATGAATTAACATATGTGCACATACACATTTCTTCCCTTATGACCTATATGTAAGCTTTAGATCTTTGGATTTCCTAGAAAGTTCCATGTAGCCAATAGTATGAAGAAAGGAGAGAAAAATTCGGCGGGGTGCGGTGGCTCAAGCCTGTAATCCCAGCACTTTGGGAGGCCGAGGCGGGCGGATCACGAGGTCAGGAGATGGAGACCATCCTGGCTAACACGGTGAAACCCCGTCTCTACTAAAAATTCAAAAAATTAGCCGGGCGTGGTGGCGGACGCCTGTAGTCCCAGCTACTCGGAGGCTGAGGCGGAAGAATGGCGTGAACCCGGGAGGCGGAGCTTGCAGTGAGCCGAGATCGCGCCACTGCACTCCAGCCTGGGCGACAGAGCGAGACTCTGTCTCAAAAAAAAAAAAAAAAAAGGAGAGAAAAATTCTAACCTTTGTTCTCCAGGTGGAAAATTGAACTACAGCAAGAATCCATAACCTTTCCATTGCCATGCAAAACATTAAAAGAAGACACAATAAACATATTTCTGGTCCTTGAGACTTGTTCAAAACACTGAATATCACTAAGCATTTTCTCGTCCTTTTCTCCAGCCTCCCAAGAGGCTGAGAGAAGTACTGGAGAGTACTGAAAAGAAACCACATCCTCGGAGAAGACCAGAAATACATCTGCTAAGAAGTTATAGTCTATGGGCAGTTTCATGTCCACCCCTCTCTCCAAAGAGAGGTCCCTAAGAGTTAAAGTAGATGATGACGTGTGTAATAGCTTACCAACAGCATAATTAACCAGAAACTCTCAGAGGAGAAGTTCAAGAAAGCTTTCACTATGAACTACAAATACTGATGAAAAATCAGAAGGAAAGCTTCCTTATCTTGGCAGGGTCAGGTTAAGGACTGACATGAGTCTAGGTGCTGGGGAAGCCACATGCCCTTCTCTCTTCTTAGGGATAACTTTTCAGGTCTTTAGAAATGAGAGAATTATTTGTACACCAAGGGAAGTCCCGTAAGTTATTTTTCTATTCCCCATCTCTACTCAGGTATCATCTCCCATCTGTCAGGGAAGACAGTCAGACCGTTTTACAACTTTTTTTTTTTTTTTTTTTTTGGAGACGTAGTCTTGCTCTGTCACCCAGGCTTGAGTGCAATGGTACGATCTTGACTCACTGCAAGCTCTGCCTCCCAGGTTCACGCCATTCTCCTGACTCAGCCTCCCAAGTAGCTGGGACTACAAGTGCCCGCCACCACATCTGGCTAATTTTTTGTATTTTTGGTGGAGACAGGATTTCACTGTGTTAGCCAGGATGGTCTCAATCTCTTGATGTCGTGATCTGCCCGCCTCGGCCTCCCAAAGTGCTGGAATTACAGGCGTGAGCCACCGCGCCCAGCCTCTTATGACTTTTAAAACAATCTATTCCATTGAGGAATCCTTATATGATTACACATACCATGGTTATTAACTAATGGGATCCGTCACCAAGTTTCCTAGAACACATACTGTCTAATCTTACACTTGGAAGAGACAGCCAATCACCGACAATGCATTTTCTCCTTTCATAATGTAGAATTGTCACTGAGAAGTGGCTTCCAACAAAGGACTACATCTTCCAGACCCCTTTGCAGGGTAGATGTGATTGTTTTCATGGGTTTTGGACCATGGCATGTGAGGCCCTCCTAAGCTCAGCCTTCCTGTGTCTCCTTACTCCATGTTCTTTTCCATCAGCTGGTGACAACCTGCTGGAATGGTCATAACCCTCCATTCCCCCAGGCAACCTCAGAAGTCACATGTTGTAAATGGCAGGGCCTCTGAAATGACTGTGGAGTCTGGGCACTGGTTGTTTATTACAGCAAGAGATCTGTAGAATGTGTAATTGGGTATGCCAAGACAGGATTACAAATTCATTTTCATAGAAGGTAAAGCAAAGTGACCAGACCTATCAGAATTTGGGGGTCAATGGACACAAGCAGGATTCTTTCCTCAGTCACTTGTGTAGATGGCCAATTCATGATCTTAATTTAGTACATTTTAACTTCTTAAAAAGCATGACATATGCACCACAAACTATTAATTTTACCTTCATTTTATAGCTGATGAAAAAGATAAGAATATTAACTATACCATCCCCCTCCATCCAGCTTGAGTTGTTCTAGAAATAAAGCTATATGCTTAGGAGACAGCATCAGTTAAACCTCATAAAAATCTCATTGACAGCATCATCAATCCCTTATGGTTGGAAAGAGCAAAGTAAGATGCTCAGAAGTGGGAAGTGAAGATGCTAACTCTAGGACCTATTGCCATTTCTGTGGCATTTTCATTTCCATTGCTTTGGTACCATGATAGGCTTAGAGTTTAGTAAATCAGAAACTGACCCCAGGCATCTAGCAATTGTTCTTTATTGAAAAACACTTTCAGGAAAATCCAAGGAAATACAGAAGCAAGGCAGCACCATAGTCTTCTCGGCCGAGGTGGAAGTGCCTCTGGTTTCTCCAGCAATTCCCACTGGAGTTATCATGACTCAAGAGTCTGTTGCAATCAGTTGTAGAAAGGCAGAGAGTGACAGTTGGAATGCAAAGAAATGTGCACAACCCAGAGCTCTCTCAGCTTTGCCAAAACTCAAGTGCCCCCATGGGAGGGTCTTGCAACATATGTTCTGTTGAGCAAAGAGGTTGCAAACCAAGCAGTTATTGCAATAAACACCACTTGTGACAAACAAGGTTTGTAGGTTTCAATTTATTTTTTAAAAATGCTTGTCTTCCTCACTAGACAATCAACTCTATGAGGGCAGAGACTATGTCAACACTGTACCACCAGCCCCTGGCACACAGTAGGTACTCAATAAATATAAGTTGGAAGGATGGATGGAGGTAATGGATGGAAGGATGGATGGAAAGATGAATGGAGGGATGGATGTGACCCAGCTGAAGTGTGATTAGGAACATTCTCTTGTTATGGGTGGAGGAAAGAGAGGGGAGATTGAGAAAATAAGATAAAATACATTGATGCATATCATTTTTGGTGTTTGAAAAGTAGGATTGAATTAGGACTAAGAAATCTAGAGAATTTTACCTCTTTCAATGCCCAAGCCACACTTTTCTATCACTTTTAAACTGAAAACATAAATGCCTTCCCAACATTTGCTTTGCTGGTAGAAAACGCTTTAATAATCTCTAAGTTGCCATGGCATCATTAAAAGAAAGGATGTCATGCCCGAGTCCAGAACTTAAAAGTGGCAGGCACCAGCAAGCACCATTGCTCCAAATGGGCTTGCCTTACAGGTCCTCACTCCAACACTGCTCACTTCCTCCAGCTTGAAAGTGGAGAATATGTTCACATGCTGGGTGGTAAGTAGGAGGAACTCTGATCAGCAAGAAGCTTGCAGTGGACAATATGAGGCATTAGTATTTTACTGGCCACAGTGTGACTGGGTTGCACTCTGTTCTGACATTAGGAAGAATTTCATGCCTGGGCAAAGTCAAAGTTTGTTTCCTTTAGTCACATTACTCAAAGAATAAGTTGACTGTAACCCAACAGCACTTGTCCAAATTCCAGGACTCCATTTATGACTATTCTGAGGCAAACATCTGCCTGTGCAGTTTGTCCTTCTATCCAGTCTATTCTTTGGGGTCCAGATCCTTGGTCAATCTCACACCCAGTGCTATCTGCCTCATTGCCCAGCATCAGGAAGCAAAGAGTATGGTGCAATAAGACAACAACCTGGCCACGGGATCAGGAATGGGGTCAGGTCAGTTGACATGAGCATACTCATTAAATATGTTCAAATGTTCCCATCCCACCCACCCACATGACATGGTCCCGAGCCCTGAGATCTATCCCAAGAACCTCAGTTGAGAAATCGTTATGACAGCTTCACTGTTGCTCAAGAACCGGGGTATTGTAGCAGCCTGGGGGTAGGTTGTCCCTAATGTTCTCTAAGTTCTTCACATCAGCCAGAATCCCATCTATGCTTGTCTCCAGCAAATGGAGGTGGCCCCTCTGCCGACGTGCCCTCTCTTCCAGCTCTGACATCATGGGCCGCAGTTGGCTGTTGATCTGGTTCTTGGCTCGGGAAAGCTTCTGCTCCAATAAGATCAGCCCCTCTTCATCTACACTGACAGGCTGGTCTATTTCAAGGAATGAGACATGAGTTAACATAGAAAAGCTGTAGTTAGATTTCCTTCAACATGAGTGCCTTTCTGTACCCATAACTAATTCCTGTTTCCACTTGCCTATAGCAAATAGTATACCATGAATTTTAAAGCTTGTTTTAAATTAGAAATCATCTAGAAAGAGTCCTGAGAAGGCTAGCCTAGCTACTAGACTATGAACAACCCTGTTCAAGACTCTGAGCTATCTAGTTCAGCAACATGATGTCTGGAGTTTTCCTTTCGTGTTAGGGTCAGTAGTTAACGCTCTGAGAAAAAAAAAAAAAAAAAAAAAAAAGAGGACTGAAAGTCATAGGGGACTGAGCACTATCCAAGCCCTTTGCCTAACATAGGTCACTGCTAGGATTAGATTCAACTCCAAATTATGCTTTCCAAACCACTCTTAAGAAATATCTTGCTGTTTTCTATTAGAAGACCTTTAGAAACTGGCTGAGCTTCAGGGTTAAAGAGGCCAAGGTATGCTTTGCCATTTGGGGAATGGATTCCAGCTGCTAGAAATTGATGTCAGACATCATTCTGGCCTGAAACAGCAGTCATCAGACTAGAAGTTATTTTATTTCCAATTTAAAATAAAATCACATTCATTCAGGTATGTGTTACCCATAGACTCTTTAAAACTAATGTCAATATGAAGGGCACCTGGCCAGACCCATTTAATTCAAATAGGTTTGAGTGGCCCTTGGTCAATTCGAACTCAAGGTCAAGTTGCCTCACATATCTGAGCTGAAGTGATAGTATTTGACTGCATGAGTTTATTATACCTAGAACAGTTAATCTCTTATCGATCCAGGACTTAAGAGAGCACACAGAGTAGAAACAACACTGTAACAAAAATGCTGATCCAAATGGATCTTTCACTTGGGGTCAGGGAGAATTTAGGAATTTAGGATTTTATGACACGCAGAGGAAGTTAAGTAAGCTTGGGAACAAAATAACCTTGTCTATGGGAAGGTGGCACGAGTTACTAGAAAAGAACACAAGCATTGGAGGCAAAAATATCTCAGTTTGGATCCTGGCTCCACAATTTACTATTTGACCTGTGGGGCATTATTAACCTCTGAGCCTCAGTTCAGTCCTTCATGAAATAAAATAATTAAAATGATAAAACCCACCATAGAGGACTTTTACAAGACAAATGATATTACACCATGAAAATATCTGGCATGATACCGGACACATAGTAAATGTTTAATAGCTTCCATCTACCCTGCTGTCCCTACTCTCTCATATTCTCTTTACAGGTCTCATTAGTTTCATTGCCTTTTTTTTTTTTTTTTTTTTTTTTTTTTTTTTTTTTTTTTTTTTTTTTTTTTTGAGGCGGAGTCTCGCTCTGTCGGCCGGACTGGAGTGCAGTGGCCAGATCTCAGCTCACTGCAAGCTCCGCCTCCCGAGTTTACGCCATTCTCCTGCCTCAGCCTCCCGAGTAGCTGGGACTACAGGCGCCCGCCACTTCGCCCGGCTAGTTTTTGTATTTTTAGTAGAGACGGGGTTTCACCGTGTTAGCCAGGATGGTCTCGATCTCCTGACCTCGTGATCCGCCCGTCTCGGCCTCCCAAAGTGCTGGGATTACAGGCTTGAGCCACCGCGCCCGGCCTTTTTTTTTTTTTTTAAGAACACTAAACAATCCTGCTAAAGTTTCAATTGGGAAGGTTTGTGGTTTTTTTTTCTTCTCAATCCTTTGAGGGCATTTTACTGTTGTAGGCTCATTGGATCACAAAGCAGATCCAACACTCTAACAACACAGATGATATTGGTCTCTCAGGGTGATGATGACACCCTACAGAAAAATCCAGTTTTAAACGTGTTCTACTGAACTGGAATAGCAGAGCCAAACCTTTTCCTAAATGTTACTGGAATCTGTGACAAATCCCTAGTTCCACATCTGCTGCAGTCCAAGCTTGATAAAACAGTCCAAATAAGGGTTTGATATCAGCTCTATCTAAATCCAGAAATTTAACCAAAATAAGTTTTCTTCTGGGAGTGATTCTGTAAGGAAATCTGATTTTCTTCCACACCGTGCCATCAGATCTTCCTAAAATTATCTTACAGGCCTACTCTCACCACATTTCTTCTGGGTTATTTACCCAAGCAGCTCAAGTTCCTCCCACTGGTTACATCAAGGTATAACTTTGGTTTGGGAAGGAACAAATGTAAAATCGGCAAGCGATTCCTTTTTTTTTTTTTTTTTTTTTTTGAGACAGTCTTGCTCTGTCCCCCAGGCTGGAGTGCAGTGGTACCATCTTGGCTCACTGCAACCTCCGCCTCCTGGGTTCAAGCAATTCTCCTGCCTCAGCCTCCCGAGTAGCTGGGATTACAGGCGCCCATGACCACATCTGGATAATTTTTGTACTTTTAGTAGAGACAGGGTTTCACCATGTTGGCCAGGCTGGTCTTGAACTCCTCACCTCGGGTGATCCACCTGCTTCAGTCTCCCAAAGTGCTAGGATTACAGGCGTGAGCCACCACACCCAGCCGGCAAGTGATTCTTGACTTCACAGACTGGCAGAATCTTCCTTCACATCTTCCCAGCCACCATTCTACTGCCTTAGAGCAGGCTCCTGTCATTTCTCTCCTCAATTATTTCAACAACATCTTAAGTTCTCTCTAACCCCCTTCTCTCTAACCCGCCTTCTCTCTAACCCCCCTTCAAGCTTTTCTCCACTTGGCTGCCCTAGGAATCTTATACAGTGGTGATGTTATTCCTCTGCTTAAAACTGTCCACTGGCTTCTCAGGGTCCAGGCCACACTCCTAAGCAGGATTCCCAAGCTGTCTCATGTTCTGTGAAGTTGCTTGTATACACCCAGTTCTTTGGCCTACAGACCTTTACCCACAAGTGCAATAGGTGTTCAGTGACCTATCTTAGCAATGGTAAAACAGGGTCCAGTAAATGTAAGGGAACCTGCCCAAAGTATCTGGGCCTGGAAACAAAGCACATTTACTGATATCCTTAAGGAAAGCTGAGATTCCCCTTCACTGGGGCTAGGTATAGTGAGTGTTCTGGAGCAAAGCCCTGGAGAATGTGGGTACTTCACATACCCATCAGATGCAGGAGGCCATCCAATGTGTTGAGTGTGTCTTGGATTGTAACCCCAGTGTTCTTGGCTCTGGTGTCAACCTTCTGGGCTTCTGTAATCACCTGTGGACAAATAAGCACAAACCAGCCTTGAAAAGGTATTTTCCATGCTGGCAAGTTGAAAGGGATCTCCTGTTGAAAGCAACAGGAACTCACCATCTGTACTGCATCCATATTCGTGTCAAACTCCAGCTCCTTCCTTTCCAGCTCTCCTTCCACTTCCCTCATCTCAGTCTTAAGAGAGGCCAGTCCCTTTTCCATGGCCAAGGCTCCATCTGCTGTCACATTGGCTTCCAAGTTCAGACTCCCAATCTCCTGGGAGAAGAAAAGGAGCCAGGGACGGAAGGAGAGATAGGGGTGAGGTACAAAAGCATCCCAAAGACAACCGTAGAAAAAATACAGCTGCAGCCAGGCCCTGATGGAGTAAGTTAGATGAATAATGAGAGAATCAGACTTAGGGACACACCCTTTGCCAAGCTTTGCCTCAAACAAGCTTGGCAAACAATTTGGGGGTATGTTTTTAGGGACTAGGAAGGTCAGCGGCAAGACATTGCTTCCGTCTCAATTCAACGCTCACCAAATGTTGAACAGAGTTAGGAACCATTTGGGAAAACCCAGAGGACAAAAAACACATCATTCTCTGTCATGCCTCTTTGCTGTCATAGTCTTTTAATCTGGGGCTGCCATGGACCACAGCAGGGCTCTGAGCCTCAGAGGTTAAAATAAGCTCAATGCTCTCTTTCCCTCCACACCACCCTTGTGTTTGGTGCTACCGGTACCAACACACATGTCGATTTCTCTTTTACCTGTTCAATCTCACTGGAGATCTCCAGGGCCTCCCTGGCCCCATTCTTTGCCCTCTGTGCGTCAGCAGCAGCACTCCCCAGGGCTCTTTCTGCTTGCCGGGTCTTGTCACTGGCGTCTGAAACCTTCTGGCTGATGTAGGAGAGTCTCTTCATGGCTTCTTCAGCTTCTGCTTTTCTGTTGTCCACCTGCAGGTCAAACTCTGAAATGAAGAAAACACTGCCATGAAGATGAAAGCAAACTTACAAATGAATGAAAGGGGCTGATGTTGTAAAGAAAAATTCCTGAAAGTGTTATTACTGACTGGGGGTGAGGGTGTGGGAAGTTGCAGCTGGAATTAACTGTCTTATCTAAGAGAAAGCATCTTAAAAGATGCATTGGAGGGGTTATAATTATTCTGTTGTTTAGAGAAACCGACAATCAGCCCAAGTTCCACAGCACTGCAAGAGTATCGAAACTGCAGAGTGGATCAGAAGCAGGTAGAATCTTTGAAGCCCAAAGCATCAAGCCAAAGCTTTAAGCCCTAAGCTCCAACGATAAGAATTGGGTTTAGGTTTGAATGGATAGAGAGGTACTTTCCATGAAAAAAATTCCAAAATTTTAGGAATGTTTCTCTTTTGTGCTTTACTGAAGAAGCCTGATGTTTTAATGAAATCTCTGCAAGGCACAAATCCAAATCTCCTGGGATCTAGATGCAGTGACAAAGGTTGCTCTGTTATCACCACAAAGAAACATATCAGCTCCATACTGGAACCAACCAGACTACAGAGGAAAAGGAAAAATGTCTGTACAGTAGTGGTATGTTGCATCTGTGAAGGACCTTAGAGATCACATAGTTTAACCTTGTCTCTAAAGAGGAAGATATTAGGTTCTTAGGAAAGGTTACATGACTTGCCTATGGTCACACAGCTAGTCTGGCCTGGTCAGGTGGCCCAGCAGAAATCAGAACTCAAAACTTCTGACATCTAGCTCTATTATTACTACTACATTAAATATTAATGTATTAATATTTTATTTAGAAATATATTTACTAAGGATCCCAATATACCTGCCACTTCAAGAGATATACAAGAATTCAAAGGAAATCGGTCATGGCTATACCCTTAAAATACTCAAGTGACCTGAACCATGAAGTACTAACCTCTGAGGTTTTTAAGGATGCTCTCAACTTCATAAAAAGTGGCATTGCCCATACTTAGTGCTTCTTGTGCTCTGCTTTTAGCAAGATTGGCACGGGAAAGCAGCTGATCTGATTTCTATAAAAAGGCAGACAGAACAAGATTAGAGGAAGTACATTCCTGCTGGCAAAATCACTCTGACACATTTCTTTTCATGACAGCAGATTGTTGTGATTCACTGTAGAGTCTAGGGGTGCTGTAGCAAACCCCTCTACAATCTGGGACAGAGCAAACTTTATAAGTCCACAACACATTCCATATAGAGAACGGTCAAACTCTAGTCCACTATCAGGGACAGGAACAGTTTTATAAATCATAATTTTAAACTCTAGATATTTCCTGAAGTCAAGTAGTAGACTGAGCTAGACCAAAATTAGACCCAAGAGGCCTAGGTCCTATTCCTAGGTTTGAGAGCTGACTCACTGGGTAGAGTTGAGCTAATCACACCAAGATCTCTGCAACTGTTACTTCTTCCATAAGCAGTGCCTTCATTGTTGATTTTTCCAGAAACAAGGTCTTGCTCTGTCACCCAGGCTGGAGTACAGTGATGTAATCATGGCTCACTCGAATTCCTGAGCTCAAGTGATCCTCTCACCTCAGCCTCTCAAGTAGCTAGGACTATAGGCATGTGTCATCATGCCCAGCTATTTTTTTATTTTTTATTTTTTGTAGAGATAAGGGCCTCACTATGTTGCCTATGCTGGTCTCAAACTCCTGAGTTCAAGTGATCCTCTCGGCTTGGTCTCTAAAAGTGCTGGGATTATAGGGATGAGCCACCGTGCCTGGTCAGAGAGCTTTTGATTATTCTTCTTGCCATATGTATTCATATGGTAGGCATTCAGTACATGTTTACTGAGTTAATGAATTAACAAAATAATACCTCTCTCCCATTCTTTCCATTCTGTAAGAGCTGCTGTGTTTCTTCTTCCCAGTCTCCCAGATTCTTTTGTGCACGTTTGAACTCATCCATATGCCTGGTCACCAGGCTTGAGAGTGAATCAGCTTTTTGTTTGATCCTCTTTGCTTCTTCCACCTGTGAGCCCAAAGAAACCAAGGAGTCTGACTTCTGCTTACCAGTTACCACATCAGCTTTGTTAGGACCTGGCACCATTGTTTGAAAATAGCAACAGCCTTAAGAAGCCAAGAAAATAGTCACTAGCCATCCAGGCCCCAAACCTAACAGAAATGAGTCAGAATGCCCCATGAAAGTAAGGCAGCAGGTCCCCTCAATGTCAAACAGGCTTTGTGTTTGTTCTTTTTTATTTTTAAAATTTTTACATGTTAGTTTATATATTCATGGGAACATATATCCATGGGAATTGTGAATTTTTTTCTGTAGGTAGTAAACAAAATTTTCTTAATCGAATAAGTTTGGAATTGTTAAGGGAACTGATGGCAGAAACAATGCAAAACTTTTGAGAACAAGTCATCTCCGAGTGGCTATACATAGAGATATACTATAGGTTGGACTCAAGTGTAAACAAAAAACTTTATAAAAATTTCCCACAGATTTCAACAGTCCCCAGAACTAAGGAAGATACATAAAACTTTTATCCAGTAATAGGCTTAGTATGGGTCAAAGCCTTTCCAGAGACTAGGATTGGGGTTTAAGAACAAGGAAATGGATAATGAGAAGGCTAAATACTCTTCCCACTCTAAAATAGAAACGGTCAACATGGAGAAAAAACTGAATGGTTGAACAATATTATGGCACCCCCAGAGAGGAAAGTATTTATGGCCCTCCTGTATGTCAAGCACACAGGCCGGATGCCCTCACCTGAAAGGACTGATCATTGACTCCCTGAAGCTGAGACACTGAATCCAGGAGGCGGAGACTGTGCTGATAAGACCTATCTGCTTCAGTTTCCGCTTGAGTGGCCTCCCTTGTCAACTGCTGGGCCAGGGACTTGGTTTTCTCCAATCTGGTATTGGGGGTGGGGTGGGGAGGGCGCAGTAACAAAAAGATGACTTTGAGAATTCTTTTTTTTTTTTTTTTGAGACAGGGTTTCACTCTGTTGTCCAGGCTGGAGTGCAGTGGCGTGATCACAGCTCACTGCAGCCTCATCCTCCCATGCTCAAGCAATCCTCCCAATTCAGCCTCCCAAGTAGCTGAGACTACAACAGTGAACCACCACACCCAGCCCCCCTTTTTTTCTTAATAAAAGCAAAATTTCACCCTGTTGTCTTGAAAGTATGTAGTTGGAATAACCAGAAGAACCAAATAAAATTATTTATCAGATACGTGTCCCTCTCCACTAAACATAAGCCTTTTAATTTATACAGGTTGGGTCAGAAAAATTCAATCCCAAGTTCCCCACTTCTTGATAACAGAAATATATTTCTGTATTTTTATATCTCCCCATGCCATCAGATGGGTTTACTCACACCCTTCATACACCAGAGAGTGACCATACCTCCAAGTATTGTAATCACAATCAAAACATAAATTTTATTTAGACTAACCAACCTTTTTTTCTTCCAGTCTTAAAAATATCTACTTTTCTCCAAAGTAAAATTCCCATGTTTTTGGCCCTCTTATTCTCATTAATAATATGTTTTTACAGCTAGTACGGTGCCCCTCAAGTACAGTTAGCCTTTTGCCCTGTGAGTATCCAAGGTATAATGAGCCACGGGAGGACCCGTAGGAACGTACTTTTCCACAACCCCCTGCACCACAGCACCGTCCCGGTTACCGCTTCCGCTTCCGCCTCCTTCACGGAGGGCCTTGTGCACCAGTGAGAGGGCTTGTTTGGAATAGTCCTCAGTTTCTTTTGTCAGTTGCTCCATGTTACTGGCCGACTCAACGTGGCTGAAAGGATTAAAAACAAAAGAATAAGAGTTTTCACGCAAAGGGCTTCCTTTAGGTCGTTCAGTTAAACGAAGGGCAAAGAGTACGGGAGCTGGTTTGATTTAGAAAAACCCTACAGAACTGACCCAAATTACATGGAATTAGAGGCGCTATCAAGAAGCAGAAGGTGTTTTGGAGAATTCGCCTCATGTCATAGACCTTGTAATGATCTTTTCCGTTTATGGCATAATCACTGGAGGCCCGGAGCGGAGTGGAGGGTGGAGATGGGTGGGAGCAGTCTCAGGTGATAAAACACTGCATCTGTAAGTTGTCTGCTGCAGGAAGAAACCTCTAGGTCTTATTTCACCCAGGATTCAACCCCTACTCACTTTCGCTTCAGCTCTAAACTGGACCCACCACCAGGGAGACAAAGCATGTCTATAAAAGTTCCCTGGATACTTTTGGTTCCTCCTGGTTCTAAAAAGTGCTTTTTTGAAAAAAACCCAAAGAAACAAAACCAAAAATCAATGCGCTCAGGAGGCAGCTCATGTTACAAATACACAAATCAGCCCTCTTCCGCTGACTGAATTCCACTTGGGATTAACAGAGTCTGCCACCCTGCTGAGCACTCCCCTACCAGCAAACCCCTTAAACACCATAGGATTTCTAGTCAGAGTCAAGGATGAAGGGAGATGCATGTTATCATTGGGGCCCTGCAGAGCCGGTTTTCAGGAGGAAGATCCCCCTCTGCAGTCTTGGCCCCCACAGGCTAACAAACAACTCGTTGCTACTTGTTCCCAGGCTTGGTGTGGGAGTCCCTGAAAGCTGCAGAGCTTTCTCTGCCAAGGGCTGATTCATTTCACGTGGACGGAGGAATCACATCTGACATACACCACAGCCATACTGTGAGTCATAGGGAAATGTGGGAAAGAAACACCCTCACCCCCAACTCCTGCCAAATGACCCTGCCCAGTGGCCACTCACATGCAGTAAAAGCCAAGTGGTTAAAAATTGGTTTCAAGGTAGGGAATGGCTGCAAAGGAGCCTGGAGAGAATAAATATGATGCTTGGACCCCTGATACCCTACCGTCTTATTCAAGTCTGACCTGGCAGAGACGGCTTGAAGCAGAGGTGCCCTCTAATGCTGCTCACCTTTCTGCTAATCTCGTGGCCTCCTGAGCCAGACTTTTAAAGCCATTTGGCCCCACGTAGTGGTCTGAGGCAGGAATGTTCTGTGGGAAAAGGAGAATCGGTTAAGGCGAATCGGTTAAGGATTTGCACTTGGCCATGGAACTTAAGCAGGTGCAGCATCTGTCCTGTCAGAACCACTTGTCATTAGTCACACAGGGTTCCACACGCTGACACTTACACCATGCCTCTATTCACTATTATCATTCTATTTTTAAAAAGTATGTATAGGCTGGGTGTGGTGGCTCCTACCTGTAATCCCAGCACTTTGGGAGACCGGGGCGGGTGAATCACCTGAGGTCAGGAGTTCAGCCTGACCAACATGGTGAAACCCCATTCCTACCAAAAATGCAATAATTAGCCAGACATGGTGGCAGACGCCTGTGATCCCAGCTACTCGGGAGGCTGAGGCAGGAGAATTGCCTGAACCTGGGAGGTGAAGGTTGCAGTGAGCCAAGATCGCACCATTGTACTCCAGCCTGGGCAACAAGAGCAAAACTCCATCTCAAAAAAAAAAAAAAAAAAAGTATGTATAGACAAGAACAAAGAAATCGAAGTTCAAAAAAGTCTGTATAGATGCATTAAAATATATATACATAAAAAAACCCCAAAACAACAACAAACAAAACAAAAATTCTTTTCTTGCTGGGAGCCAAAAGAATTAAAAATAAAAATACATACATGTACATATTTTTATATGAATTTAAAGTCCAGTAGAATATATTCCAAGTTTTAACAGTAGTTATTTGATAATAATGGGATCATAGAGAATTTTTATTTATTTTCTACAGCAAACATTTTCGTAATAAAGGAAACAATCAATACACATTATTTTCAATGTGACTTCCTTATTATAGTATCTGATTATCATTCCACTTCCTCTATTCATCTCCCACCCATCCATTTACATTACTGTCACCATAGCCTTCTTCATTCAGAAATAGAAGAGTGCTCAATCAAATCTCTCCCTCCTATCACATTACAAACTACATTAAGAAAATCATATTGGCAGCATTTTTTTCCCATTTTCAAAACCATGTCTTTATTGGGCTCCCTCCCTCCCTCCCTTCCTTCCTTCCTTCCTCTCTTCCTTTGTCCTTCTTTCCCTCTGTCCCTTCCTTCCTCCTTTCTTCCTTCTTTCTTTTCTTCCTTTTCATTCATTCATTCATTCATCCATTCGTTCATGCACCAGACATTTGCCACAGCTATACACTGTACTGTAGGCTGAGAAAGTAAATATGAACTAAAGTAAATCCTACCCTCTGGGAGTTAACAAGCTAGGAGATAGGCAGAAGGGAGGTGAGGCAGGGCCAAGATGAGGATGTAGTTAGAAATAAATGAACTAGGGAGAAGAACATAACGCAGTAAAATAGGAAACTGCAGAAGGCCAAAGACATAAATAGATGTGACTGTTGCAAGGAACAGAAGTCCAACCACCTGTCAGGTAGATCAGAAGCAGAAAGTGAGCCACTGAGAAAACAAAGTGAGTCAGTGAGATCTAGAAGTAGATCTCCCAACACAGCAGTAATTCTCAATACCCTAGCCCAGCAAAACCTACAGTGTTTCCCAAGGAAGCTTCACTTTCTGCCAGGCTCAGTTGCATCTGAGTGATGAGCCTGTGAGTATCCCGAACTTGGTTCTGGTACTGACTTCCCAGGGCCCGAACTCTTTCCACAGTCATCTTGAGGTCATCCAGGCGGCTCCGGTAGCTGTTCTCTTGGCTCCTCACCTTGGCCAACTGGAGACCAAGGGATCTGCTAGCACCTGAAAGCAAAGAAGGAAAGGGAGCATGAGCACTTTCTGGGTCAGCATAGAGTTAGCAAACATAACGGAGGGTTGACTGGCTTATGGCCAAATGACAAAAGCACAATAGAGAAATGCATGCAACCATTCTTTTATCTCCATCATTCAAGTCCCAGGGGGAATGTCACAGACAGTCCTTCCACTTCTGCAAGGGCTGGTTGGAGATATTTGCTGAACTGATAACCATAGAAGATTTTATGACCTAACGTAGCCATTCCTTCTAGGACTATGAATTCTCCTCTGTCTGAAGGGAATTTGGCCTTCATCACCTTCTGAAATCTGGGCATCTCTCAGAATGTCCCGAAGGGCCTGCTCAGCCTGCTGCATCCTGCCTTCCAGCTCTGTATCAAGTACTGCTCCATCACCACCCTGAGCCTTTGAAATCAGGGCCTCCATTCTCTGAAGCTGCTGCATAAACTGATCCATCTGAAACCACAAAAGAAAGATCAGAACAGAGGGTGGAGACCACATACCCAAGGGATTGTCCAATACCAGGTACCCTGGGGATAATACCAAAAGTCCAGAAACGCTTAGCATGTCATGGTGGTTAAAATTTTAGACCCTGGAGCCTAGAGTCCTTGAGTTTGAATCCTGGCCTCACTACTCACTAGCTGTATGACTTTGGGCAAGTCACTTTCTTTATCTATAAAATTAGGATAATGAAAATAAGAATAGCATCTCCTAAAGTTATTACTTGGACTACCTGGGTTAACATCTGTAAAGTTCAAGCTTTACTATGCAGTTAGTATTTGTAAAGTGAAAGCAGTTGCAAGCTAGAGACAAGAGAACAGTGTCTGACACAAAGGAAATACGTAAAAGGCTTGTTAAATAGATCAGTTTAAAAAACAAGTTGAGTTTGTTCTACACTTGGAGTTCTGTTTGGACCTTTGTCTTCCCCAATCCTCACTCCAGGAAGAAAAATAGTTAATAATTAACAAGAACATCAAGTTCATTCCTCTCTGGAATTCAAATGAGAAATTTCTGGAGGCCATTCTTGTTTGGGAAGCCTTGATACTTTCTGGACTCCTGATATCTTTTATGTTTATGTTTTTCTTCATTTGTTTTACAAAGACATCTGTTGAAAAAAAAATTGAGCTGGAAAGTGACATATTATAGTGGGAAGAGCCCTGAACTCAGTTAGAGGACATGGGTGGGATTCCGAGTTCCACCTAGCCATATCACTTTGAAAAATTTCAAGTATTTTGAGACTTTATTTGACCAATGAAAACTGAGGTCAGAATACTTTTCCATTCAACTCAACTAAGTTATCATTAGTGCCAAATGAAACAGTATCTGCAAAAGAGGTTTTGAAAATGGCATATATAAGAACATAAACCTGAAGTATTATCACTATACAGAAATTTTTAATACAGCAATTTTTAAAGAAAGAAATAGTAATCACACTCTCATCCTCAGGAGACTAGGAGGGTCCTAGATCTGTGACAGAACCAACCAGTGGACACTTAAGGATTTGATTCTGTGGGGTTAGGGGTGGCAAAGAGAAGAACGCATACCTGAATCTTCACTTGATTATAGCAAGCTGGACAGCTGAATGCTCCGTGCTCACAGTTGGGGCCACCAAATCCTGGCTTACAAACACAGGTGCCATCACTTCGACATTCTACAGGCTCTGAGCCCATGGGGTTGCAGTTGCAAGCTAGAGACAAAAGACAGACAAATGGAGCATTCACATCAAACTAGTCTAGAAACTGGAGGTAGAGCAAAGATACAAGGAAGGAGATCAAGCCTCCAACAGCAAAGAATCCTTCTACGCCTCCATGCACCTTCTTAATACAGATAGGTCTTAGGAATCATGAGGCAGGTTTGCCTGGTGTGTGTGCCTGCGGGGAGATTATAGCCTTTCTGGCAGTGCTCATTTTCCTCCCCTTGTTAAACTAAAAGCCTGTTAGATATTCTGCAGGCACTCTGGCTTTGCTTTCAAGGTGAATAACATTTCTTCTGGGCCCATTACATGCCAGATGTAGACATCCCCCTCTATTTTGCAGATGAGGAATGTGAGCTCAGGGAAGCTGAGTAATTTGCCTGACATTACATGGCAAGTAAATGGCAAGCAACAATGAAAGCTCAGGAAGGGCCAATGTTCTTTCCTCTGTTCTGCGGCCTCTGGTGTAGGAAATAGTTAAGAAAGTAATACCTTTACTCATTCAATCAAATTGATTAAGCCAGGTTCTGTTATAGGAGTTAAGGATATAATAGTGGGTGAGACACTTTGATGATTACAGTGATTCTCTGGGTGACAGTGATTCTCTGGGTTGTTCTATCTTCAGGGCGCACAAAACGCTGATTATATATCTAAGTGTGTTGTCATTATTTGCATACATATTTGTGTATCTTCCTTATTATCATAGAAACTCTTCGAGAGTTGGGATGACTTATTCACCATTATAGCCTCAGTATCTAGGTCCACACTGGGTACATGGTATGTGCTTGATAAAGGATAGTTGAGTGAAGAAATGTGTGGTATAAAGCCAGTGAAATTTCTGTTAGTAACCTAGAATTACAGCTACAATTAAAGACAGAATATAGTTAGAATATATAACTAGAATTATAGTGTGTATAGTGGGCTGTCTTTTATCCACCACTTTAAGTTAAATATTAATCATACATATGAGCAAACTGAGGCTCAGAGGGAGTAATTGGCATAATTAGCACAATATAATAGGTATGTTACAAAACTGGACTTGAACTCAGTCCTGCTGGTGTCATATGGGCTTTTCCTCTCATGAGGTGCTTTCTAGCACATCACAGCCAACCCAGAGATTGGGGTCTGGGCTTGTCTGGTCCAGAATTCCCCAAGGGATTTGTACCACTAAGTAGAAGCCTCAGGTTGCAGAGGTCCTCAAGCACTTCAAAGTGGAGACTCTGGTGTGAATGGGAGGCTGTGAGCTCCATGCAAACCTCCGGGTCTTCATGAGGAACAAAGAGTCTTCCAACCTGGTTGTCCAGAGTGGTTCTGGACTTTTTTTTTTTTTTTTTTTTTTTTGAGACAGACTCTTGTGCTGTTGCCCAGGCTGGAGTGCAGTGACATGATCTCGGCTCACTGCAACCTCTGCCTCCCGGGTTCAAGAGATTCTTGTGCCTCAGCCTCCTGAGTAGCTGGGATTCCAGGCTCCCACCACCACATCCAGCTAATATTTGTATTTTTAGTAGAGATGGGGTTTCACCATGTTGGCCAGGCTGGTCTTGAACTCACAACCTCAGGTGATCCACTCGCCTCGGCCTCCCAAAGTGCTGGGACTACAGGCGTGAGCCACCATGCCTGACCCCATTCTGGACTTTATAAACAAAGTTAGGGTGAACAAAATCCTGAGTTCTGGGAACCAAGGTCAGCCTGGGACTGAGGAGTGAGTCTGTGGGGCAGGCCAGCTCCTCTAGAACGGAACTTGCCTCTAGAATATAACATGTACAAAGATTTGAAAGCAGAGCTGGGCAAGAGGACCGGTCTGCACATTCATGCTTTGATCTGCAGCAGGCCTCAGGAATGCTCCACTACAGCTGCTACTTTGAAGCTGTCTCGTTTGGAGAACTTTCGACTGTTACCTTTCTATACATCAATTATGCTGACTTCTGAGAGAGTCTCTTAAACTACTTTACAGCCCACTCCCCTTCCCACTTGAGTTTGCTCAGGTTTACTCTCGAGTCATTTATTACTCTCCTACAGCAGGTTTGGCGGCCACTTCCCTGTCTCGCTGCTTGGGATTGGGCATAGGATATGGCCCCGTGTTATCTCCCCTTCTGCGTAGGAATGTAAACCTGACCCTTTTCACTTCTCCCACCCAGCTTTAACCTAGCTCTGTCTTCCAGACCTGGCTACAGGGGAAACCTGTCTTAAGGCCTTTGACAGATGAAGAAAGGCCCAAGGTGCTCACGGGTCAATTTGGTCAGAGAACCAAAGTAACATCGCGATATGAACTGCCATTGCCCCTGCTTAGATGGCAAGCAAGTGCATGTGTACACAGGCACACACAGACACAGCCTGCCTGGGGTGGAGTCCTACCTCGACACTTTTCTGCTGGATTGGGAGCCAACGGGTCCCCGAAGTAGCCTGCTTTGCACTGGTCGCAGTAGATGCCGGCTGTGTTGTGGATACACTTCAGACACCTGCCTGTCAGCCGGTCACAGTTCCCAGAGGCACTGGGGTCCACATTGTTGTTGCATTGACAGGGCTGACAAGGCCTCACTGGGCCATGTTCACCAAAGGGGTCCCCAAAGTAGCCATCAGCACAGAGCTCACAGCGGGCACCTGGGAAGGAACAAATGACCAAGCCTAGGTCGACATCCATCGGGAGGAAGACCAGATGCAGAGGCCTAAAGTTGCAAGTCACCCTCTAGAAGAACCAGAGAAATGTGCTTCTCCAGGGACCCCCGAACAAAGCCCTCAGGAGCAGGTGCGCAAGGCAGGGCTGGCCCTCTCACTCCATGCCCACCGCAGGTTGCAGAACACAGCAGCGCCACTAGGAGGCTTAACTAGCTGGCTGGGAAAAAGCAGGCAGCTCCACAGAAGTAGTAAGGTTTTGAACAATACCCCCAAAATGGCTGCTGAAGAATCCATTCTTCTTTCAGACTGACCAGCAGAAGGATGTGACATTTAAGAGGTCACTAAGTTTTCCCTCTTTATCTCAGTTCATTAAGAAACAAACCATGTGCTTGGTCTGAAAATGTCATCTTCTAATGACAAACCTCTCAAAAAAGCTTCAGGTGTTTTCTCCCATAATTGCACTCTGCTCTTGCTTAATCCACTTTACCTCTTGGGCATCGCAGTATCTTATCTTTAAGATATTATCTTTCGAGTGAGCACATTTAGGTGAACCCGAAGTCATTACAATTTCCTAGAAATTCCTCAGAATAGAAGCTATTTGCACACATTCATGGCATCAGGACAGGAGGAAGCAGGTAGCAGAGCAGACCCGTGGCCTTACCGGTGACCCCGGGAGGGCAGTTATTGCACACCACCTCCTCTGTCTCTGGCATCACTGAGCAGCTGAACCCGTTATGACAGGGACATGGCTTGCAGCTGCGGGGGTCGTGTGGATCATTGTAGAAACCAATTGGGCAGTCAGCACACTCAATGTCAGGATTCTCATCCCCTGAATAACAATCTCCTGGGGGTAGAAGAGTGGAGGGGCAGAGAAGTGAGCAGGGTCAGACAATACATTTCCTTCAACATGGGTCAGAGCAGAGAATGTCAAAGTGCCTGAGCACTGGCATTCACCCTTGCCACAGAACCAAATCTACACATGACCAAGGCCCTGAATTTCACCCTTGCTCCCCTATCCAAAGTAGACACCCACTTCTTTTACTATCCATAACTTAACACTGTTCCCCATGTTCTCTGTGGCCTGACACCACTTGTCTGCACATTCATTTAGACCCGGACTTGTCTTTGATCTCCCCACACAATTCTTGCAACTCGACACCAACTCCCATACTCAGCACTGAACCATGACGACCATTTCCTGTAACCTGGCACCTTTCTCACAACCTTGTGGCATTTCCACAATGAATAGGATTGAGTGTAATAAGGCACCATGTCCATCTTCCCTGACTCCAGCTCAGCTCTCCTTAATCCTTTCCCACCTCTGATGTGAGTTTAGCCATGGTCTTTCTTACACAGCTCTCTCTCCTCCACACGACACCCCAGCCACCTGGTCCAGGTGTCATTTCACTCACCTGTGTCTGGATCACAGGCCCCTCCCCCTTGACAGTTACAAGGAATACAGGTGCCAAAAGGCCCCAGTTTTGCTGAATCTCTCTTGTAGCCAGAAGCACAATCCTGGCAGAATTGCCCCTTGTACCCAACAGGACATATACACTGTTCAACCCAGGGTGCCGGGGCTCCAGAGACGGGTCGGGCTGAAATCAGGGTCACATTGTCAATGTACCCAGTACCTGCAATTGAGAGAACGGTTTAGAAGTTGCAAGTGGTACAGCCTGAAGATTTCAAGTCAGATCTCTCTTGGGATTTTTTTTTTTAACTCCCTAACAAAGACAGGTGGTGTTCATACATCATGCCATGTAGAGAGGTATAGCAGTCCCCCACTGTGACTGAGCACACAGGCTCTGGGGTCAGAAAACCCAGGGCTTAAATTCTGACTCCACCTTCCCTAGCTGTGTAAATTGGGCAAGTCCCTTAGCCTCTCCATGACTGTGTTTCCTCAACTACAGACAAGAAGTAACAGTGTATTTATCTCCTATGTCTGTTGTGAAAATTAAATTAGATAATGCATGTATTATAATCTACCTGGCATACAGTAAGAGTCAATACATTGTTACATGTTTCGGCTTCCGGCTTTATTTGCTGCATCAGTGACATGGAAATAGTGCATGCTAGCCATGCTTGCTTTTTACGTGAGTGAGTGCAGAAAAGCTTAAGGAACTCTTGTTAAATAATTCCATTTGGGATTAGGAGGACCCAACATGCAAAATTCAAAAAAACAAAAAACAAAAAACAAAGGAATTAATAGAATACATGATGACTCAAACAGGGTAGCATAGAGTATAATCTCAAAAGGAAAAGCTGCTCAAGGAACAAATAAGACTGTGTTGTAGGCACCATTTCCTAGCTAAGGAAATGTGTCCATTTATTGTAGATTATCTTTCTCAGATAATCAGCTTTAAAAAAAATTAAGTGGCCCTTTTAGCAAGGTAGCGTCATTCACCCTTCACTGGTGCTGGGTGCTGACGTCTTTTTAGAGAACATTTCTTCTAAAAAAGCTTCTAGAATATAAAAATTCAGATTGAATCAATTACTCTAGGTCAGAATCATCAACTAACTTACCTACTTGTTTGGAGACTGCCACCACCTTAGACAGCTGAATCAAATTACACTAAAACCTAAGAAGAGAGAAATTAATTTCTCTTAGCCACTTACTGTATTCTCCATATGTAGCTCGGATGCGGAGGGCTGTGAGATTCCGCAGTAACCTTCGATACTCAAAGTAACTCAGCTGGGGGCTCCAATTACTGCTTGGATGCTCATTTAACCTGCATAATTTAAAATCAAAAGCTTTAAAAATCCGATTCTTACCACATACCTACCTGTTATAAATTATGCCTGAGGATATGGGAACAGCTAAGCCCCTTCCCAGTCCTGCTTAGAAGGGGGCACAGGACTGAGAGCCACCTTTTCATAGGCATGTACTTGGACCTTCCTCACTCCATGGGGAGGGCAAACCCCAGAGAAAGTGATGGAGGGCATCCCAGTGTGGGAAGTCCAGATCCAGGGGTGACGTCACCTGAAACCATGTTGATCCCAAGTCCTCAGACACCACTTCCTATTCTTGGCCACCCATAAGCTAGTATTAGGAATATCTCCACGTTCCAGAAGTTCTGATTCTCAAGAGCAACCATTGATTTTTAAAAAAAAAAATCATTTCTTTGTTATCTGAGCACATTTTACTTACTTTTTTCAAAAACCAGCTTCCACTTTTACATTGTCCACATTTAATACTTTTTAATTTGGCATCGTAGTGGCTCACTATAACATATCACCAGCCCCTGTGCTGTTCTTCTAAATTTCATTTTGTTTTTTACCGAAGTATCTCATACAGGAACAACTCTACCCACCTTCATTTCATTCACTGATTTGTTAAACAAAAGTTCACTGTGCACTTGGTTTGGGCTAGAAGCTATGTTAGGCTGGAGGACACAAAGACAACAGGGAGAGGTGATCACCATCCAGCCAGGGGAGTCGGGTGGGTAGACATACAGTTATAATAAGATGCCATGAATGCTATAACAAATGCATGCACAGAGTGCCATGGAAACACAAAGTGACTGCAACTTTACCTGGGATTCTGAGAAGGCTAATACAAAGGAAGAACATGGAAGCTGAATCTCAAAGAGTAAGTTCACCAAGCCTGGAAGGTGGGAATGGGCATTCCAGGCAGGAGAGCTGTGTGTGTGTGTGTGTGTGTGTGTGTGTGTGTGTGTGTGTATCATTAGAACACATATACTCAGATATTTGATACATTCTTTATTTGTATTCTGTGGGTCTTCTTTTCCCTATTGCCATTACCTCTGCCCTGGGTTAGGCCCCTAACCACTCTCCATTGAGCCACTGTGAATGTGTTCTGATGGTCCAGTTAAGGGCCCTACCCAAACTATCATCCATATGGTGCCTGTGTTTGCACCTAGCCTTCACACCTGACGATCACACTTCTCGACTTAACAATCTCTCAATGGCTCTGCATCGTCTTTTCAGCATGGACAAGATCTAAGCTCCTTGACGTGACATACAAGGCCCAACATGATGGGTCCTTTTCCAACCTTTGCAAACGTTATCTACCCATCTTCCCTATACATGCTGTATTCCATTGCTTGCCAGTTCTCCCCTATATTATGCCTTTCTGCATCCCCACATATATTCACAGAGAAGGGTTGCCCTTCTCTGACTTTTCTCCCTGGAAAAGCCCTGTGGACCTTTCCATTATTAGCTCACACATTGCCTCCTCCTGAAGGTTTCCCTGACTCTTCCAGGCAGAATCGGGCACTTTCCAAGACCCCATGAACATGCACCACCCCTAAAGCAATTATCCTACTGTATTATGCTTGCTTTTTGACATGTTATACATTGTACTAGACCATGAGCTCTTGGAAGGCAAAGACCATGTTCCATCTTTATTTTCCAGCCTTCAGTGCAGTACTGAGCACTTAGTAGGCACAGCTCCCTTCCCCAGCCTCTCTGCAAACACCATGCAGAACCCCATGCAATCCCTGTAGACACACACAGAAACATCCGTAAAGTCACTCCCACCTCTTTCTCCTACCTCACTTCTCACTGCACTCCTCTCGCCGACTTAATGCTCCACTCATGCTCGACCATTTGGAATTTTCTAAATGCAAAAACCTTCAAGCATTGCATTTCCTCTGCCTTGTTAATCCTTCCTCCCTTTTCTTTCCTTAAAGGGCTGCCTTTCACATTTGTCATGTGGTCCTGGGAAGCTTTCCTTCATCATGCCAGTGTGGTTCAGTCATGCCTCCTGTATGTGCTCAGAACTTCTGTATCTACCTTGTCTATTTCTGTCCCTTGACAAACTGCACTGTAATTATCTATTCATTTTTCTCTCCTGTTAGCCTGTCAGCTGCTTGAGGGAAGGAATCATGTCCTTTCTGAGCACATAGCAATCTTCATGGTACATAAAAGGTGCTCAGAAAGGCTTGTTGAACAAATGAATGATGATTGAATAAATAAAGAATGGACTCAAACTTCAATCACAGTTTGCTCTAATTGACCTACTTGTGGTCTCTCTTTTTACCTGAGTGTGTAAGTCTTGGTGAGCCCACAAGGCAGTGTCTTGCCAAGTGGCATCAAGGGAGCTGTGATCCGTAGACCAGCACCTTCCAGGATCACATCGTGGGCAGATGGGTGTCTGCCTCCTCTGTCCACACGGTAGTCAAAGGACAGGCTTTGCCCATAGCTCACCTGTTGATTCCCAAGAAATTTGGCTGTGAAACAGAGTTTTAAAAGATTGAGATCAGTTGTGAAACTGGAGAGGCAAACAAATGTAAGTTTGCACTGGTGTCGGCAATTTTTGTTGAAGTCCTGTGTCATGCTGCCCCAAAACTCCTTGCTAGGAGAGTCAGGACCTGGTACTGGACATAGCTATGACACTTTGGGCTATGAAGGAGGGTTAGTTACCAAAATGATAAGACGGCCTTGTTATAAGACAATTCCATCTATTAGATGATTCATGATGTGGCCCTTATGACAGACTGTTCTGTAAAAATCCTAGGCGTATCAGCGTAGCACGACTTGTTACATAATGCTTTAGTTGACAGAATGCCTTCATAAATATCATCACATTTGCTGACAATAATTCTGGGAGGCAGGCATTAGTATTCCCATTTAACAGTAGGGAAAACTTAAGTTCAGCGAAGTTAAGAGAACAGCTTGCCCAAGAATCACATATGTGCTAAGGAAATGAACTGGGGTTGGAATTCTAGCCAGTGCTTTTCCACCAAGGCACATACCACTGACTGATTTTTTTTTTTTTTTTTTAACTTGCAAGTATTTGAAGTTTTAAGAAATGCTTTGTTTTTGCTTTCCACCTGTTTCTCAATAGATCCATAGGTTTGGCCACAGTCCTTGATTTCTTGCCTTGGTGGTAAACATAGAAACTTCTCATTTGATTAAAGGAGGCAGCTCAACCAGGGTCTGACCTCTGGGACACCCCATTCTACTCTGTTGGGGCCATTTATTAGTGACTCTCAAATCAGGCTTAACCCCCAACTCTCTTCTGGAGATGCTGCTACCCTGAATGCAAAGTGATATGGTTTCCACAATTTCTAACTCGATTTCTCTATCCTGACTTCCTAGTCCTATAAGCTGGCTTCCATGGGAGAAATTATTCCTCACATACCAGGAGCCACAAAATAGACAGGGTCTGGTCGTCGGGCTGAGCTAAACACATCTTGATGGCGCTGCGACCATTGGAGCTTTGCAGGAGACCCATTTCGTTGGACAGCCTTCCAGCCATCAACATCTGGAACACAAACATAATCAATCTGCATTGGACAAGCCCTCCTCATCTATTAAGTTAAACAAGGAAAGATTCACTTGCCAACAAGTCCTAGTGGTGAGTAGCAAGTGGGGTTTTCTCAATATTTCCACATTTGTAAATGGTCCTTAAAATTATCCATGTACCTCTCTGTGTGGGTCTCAACTTCACCTGCTCCCGCCCCGCAGCTGCTATGATTTCTCATCTTTGAGTCTGACTCTTGTGATAAGATAGCAGGTTTTCTTCTGCCTGTAATTTCCATTTTTTATATTTATATAAACAGGCTCTGGCCTTAATGAAGTGAGAGGGTCCAGTCTTTTCAAAGGGAAACTCAGACTTAGTGTTGAAATAATATCAATTTCCAATATTTTTATAGTGCTCTGTAGCTTGGGAACTAATTTCACATAAATTAGCTCATTTATTATATGTGAAAACAGCATTATTAGTGAATGTGAATTCCAGGAAGACTCTTATACACTCTCCAAACCAAATGAATGATTCCTCTGTGGTTTTGAAATAGATGGGGATGGAAAATTCAGGGAAATAAAAATCTAGTCTCTTTTGTAGTTATTCTTTTAAGTTATATGAGTGAACTATTTTCAGTCTATGACTTTTTCAAGACATCAGAGTATGCCTGAGTGCCCTGACAAAATAATGTACATTAAATACTATAAGAGAATTGCTAAAGAGAATCCATCCTGTGAATACGGAGGTGGTTGTCTGTAAGTACAAAGCCCTATACAACATTCAAAAACTAAAACCTAGAAAATGGAAGACTTTACCTTGATTAAAGGTAGAGGTGATCTTATGGACACTGTAGTCTGCAGAGCTGCGGCAGCTGGCTGAATGCCCATAGCAGAAACACTGGGTACAGCCCTCAGGGTTCCCCCGATCCAGATTATAGTAACCTGATCGACACCTGCAGTAGCATTGTAGAAATCAGGATATTATAGGTTATTTTTTATTCTGTAGAGAGAATATGATGAATGAGTCATCCTCTCTACCTTCTCTTCCACTTGGCCCTATTAATTTTCAGAGGAGGGAAATACCAGATTTCACATACCACCCCCACCCCCAGACCGCCAGATGGACAATCACGACCCCCTAAATGAGACAGCATAGGGAACGTTCACTTTCTGTTCCTTTGTAGAACAGAGCCACGTTTGTCTTGGTGGTCTGGCATCTGAGTAGTTGGCCAGTCCTTGGTAGGAAATTGAGTGGTGGTCAGATGAGCAGAATGGTGTGGGCAGGGTTATGCAAAGCTGCCCTGTTCTGGAGCTACTGTTTAATGGGGACAAAGACTGGGAAGTGGGGACCAGGGAAGGTGAGGCTCTTGCCTCAGCATTACTCAGCTGTATTGACCCCCTCCCCAAGACCACTTAGGTGTTGATCCCCATCTCTGACTCTTGCACCTGGGCTCTGGCTCACTAGGGAAAAGTGCAGGTGAGGATATGACAAAGAAAAGGATGGCTAAGACACTCTCCAAAAGCCAGGTGTAGGCTAGCATTCCACCTCTGCTCCCAACTCAAGCCCTCCAGTGGCTTCTGTGAGGACCATGGCTGCCAGGCGAGTCTTCGATGCTGGAGTCACAGAGAAGAGGGCAGGGGAAGCTGGGGAGGACTTGTTTGTCCTCTGCTCAGGTTAACTACATCCTTCCACATGAAATAATGTGAAACAATGATGGTTTCAATGATCATTTATTTAGCACTTCTGTTGTGCCAGGCACCTTGAGCGTACTCTCTCATTTAACCTCCCTCTAACCCTATGAGGAATTGCTATTTCTAGTTTTCTTAGATGAGGAGACTAAGGCCAAGAGGTTAAGAAACTCTTGATATATAGCAGGTAAGTGGCTGAGGCAAGATTGAAAATCATGTACATCTGCTTCCAAATCATGTAGTCTAAAAGCTACTGCACCACATGTTGGGGGGAATGCTCTGAGTACAGTATCACAGAAAAGCAGGGTAGCTGTGAAGGGCAGGTGCTTCAGAGAACAGTTGTAACTAAACATGCTTTGTTTTTTCTCTAAGAGCAAGAGTTAAAAGAATTATTATGGTTTCTATGGAGAAGAAACCTGCCAATTAAAAGAGCTTGAAAACACAAGGAAGGATGGGAGGGGAGGAATGGGGAGGGAAGAAAAAAGAAGAGAAAGGAAGGGAATTAGACAAAACTAAACGATTTTGTTTAGGAACGCACTGGGGTAATAAATTATGAAGCAAAGAAAGAAAGTGATTACCATAAAAGTCAGAATAGAGGTCACTTCTAGGGAGGGGAGAGCATTGTCACTGGGATGCAGTTTTAGCAGAGGTCTATTTCTTATCATTGGTGGTGATAACATTTATTTTATGTGGCATTCTATTTCTGTCTTTTATTTTGAAATTAAAAAGGCTTTTGACAAGCGACTTCCCTTTTAACACTTAAGCTTTATTTCCCTGCCTTCACCTCAGCAGCCAGGAGCCCCTGAAAACACAAGTTAGGAGTGTATTTGGCATTTCCTCTGTGCAGGTATAAGTGATTGGCAGAGTGCCAAAGAACTGCTTTCTTACTTTTAAGGAAATAAGGAGGAAGCCTTGCTTCTGACGCCAGCCTCACAGTCCTCTGCTCAACAACCTCTGGGAGGGAAGAGTTTAAAGCCTGAGCACAGTTGTACTTAAGGCACATCCTGCACCGGCAGCTTGGGGGAGGGTGCCTCACTGCTCCACCTCCTCCAGTGTGGCTTGGCCCAAGGGGCTCTTACCTCGCCCTCACAGCCCCACGCCCATACGTGTGTGTGCATGTAACTGCCATCCTATCCCCAGGGCAGTGCCTTTTTTGTACACGATGGTTATATATGGCCATATGCTGTGATAGGCCCTCTTACAAGAATTTTCACAGCATGTTTAATTGGGCCAGGTCTTTCCTGCAACCAGCCTGAGTCCCAGGATCTCACTATGGATTACTGCCTCATACAGAGCACCTGGGATTAGGAGCCAGCTGGTCGGGGGAATCTCTGGGGCCCTGTGCCTCTCTCAAAGTCAAAACAAAGAGAAGGGACCCAGAGCAGAGTATGGAGTCCAGTGAGATTTGGGCGCTCAGTGGTTTTTTAGTGTTTTTTTTTTTGTTTTTTTGTTTTTTTTGTAAAAGCTTAGTTTTTAAGGGCAGAGCAGGAAGAAGGTCATCAACATTTGTCAAATATCCCTTTTCCATAATTACACTCAGACGATTAATCCCTTAGTTGGCAAGGGACTCTCTCTGCTGTTTGTAGGGCCACAGTTCACACAGACCTATCACAGCGTTCTCCAGTGACAGCTGGCTTGCAGACACAGCGGCCCGCGTCACAGGGCCCTGCGATGCCAGCTGGGTCACAGTCACACTTGGAGTCTCTGGGAAAGAAGAAAAAGAAAATTAGGGACATGTTTCCAAACGCTTCACAAGTAGCACATAAAAATCAACTGCTCATGAGCAAATATCACTAAGCTGGGCAAGTCCTTCTTCAATGAGGTTTCTCCTAGCCATCCTCACCTGTGCGGACCTCTCTCACACAGCTGAGGACTCACTTGCCTCCACCAGTGCTCCTCAGAGTGTACTTGGTGGGTGGCAGCTGGGCCGAGAACTGTCAGCCACTCCTAAAGAGAGCAGGGGTTTGTGCCAGAATGTAAACCAGGTTCATCACTCAACTGTTTAGTTTACTTTGGTTGACTGGCTCTGTTTACATTTTTTAAAAAAATTATCATTTGTTTCCCTATTGTTTAATTCAATGATGTCTGCTTTTTATCATGATTAATTCCATCTACCTGCTATTTTATTCCATTCAGTTCTTTCTGTTGGTAATTCCTCAAATGAGATGTAATTCGTATGCCATGCAATTCACCCATTTAAAATGTACAATCCAATGGTTTTTAGCTGATTCTCAGAATTGTACAGTCATCACCATCAATATTAATTTTTAGAACATTTTGATCATTCTGGAAAGAAATCCTGTGTCCTTTAGCAGTTGTTTCCCCGACCCTGCCACATCTCCTCCCTCCAGTCCCACTTCCAGCCCTTGGCAGCCACCAGTCTACTTTCTGTCTCTCCAGACTTGCCTATTCTAGACATTTCCTATAAATGGAATTATACCGTATGTGGGCTTTCATGACTGGCTTCTTTCACTTAGCACGATGCTTTTGAGGCTCATCCATGTCATGGCATGTGTCAGTACATAAATTCTTTTTGGTGACCGAATACATATATTCTTTTTGGTTACTGTTTTCACTTTTCAGCTATTATGAGTAATATTGCTATGAATGTGTGTGTACAAGTTTTTGTGCAGATATCTACCTTCTCATTTCTCTTGGATGTATACCTAGGAGTGGAATTGCTGGGATTGCTGGGTTTAATGGACTTTTATTTGTTTGTCTGTGGCAAGATTTTCTCAATGAAGGTATCAGGGTTTTCACTGAATTCTGGCACAATCTCCCTATCTCGTCCACTCCTGCTTCTGTCACCCACTTGGTACGCAGTCATGTGTTTTGTTTCATTGCTCAAAAACTAAGTTTACTGTCTCTTCTCTACTGATCTGTTCCTCCTCTGCCTGCCCTATGACCCCACCCAAATCCTGCCCCAAACTGGAGCACCCTTGACCCCTCCCTCTCCCTCACATTCCTCATCCACTCACATGCCAAGTCTAGCAATGCTTATGGCTGGAATTTCTTTGCCAGTCTTTATCTTTGAATTCTCACGGCCTCCTTCCTCCTTAGCTCCCTCTCTACTGCTTATCTGGACCATTTAACAAACACATATTCAGCATCTACTGGGTGCTCAGAACCAGGGATGCTAAGAGAAATAGGAGCAGTCCCCATTCCACAGGAGTCCTGTGCCAGGGCAGCAAGCACAGGGACAGCTGCAGATGCACTGGACACCCTCGAGGTACCTCTTCCCACTCCAGGGCATGGGGACACAGAAGCAAACAAGACAGAGCCACAGGGGGCTTACATTTTAGTGGTAGAAATGGACAAACATGAATAGAAAATAAGATATGGAGTGAAACAGCAGAGTGAGAACACAGGGGGTGGGACTGGTGCAGGAAGGCCTCTGTGAGGAGATAGTGGGGTGGGGATGGAGCAGGAGGCACTGCACGGCTTTGGGGAAGGCAGAGCGCTCCAGGATGTGCCAAGGTCACATGCACTTGGCTCTTTGAAGAAGGGAAAGAAGGCTGGTGTGACTTCCCTGTGGAGTGCAGGGAGCAGGGAGGAAAGTGGTAAGAAACCAAGCAGGCACCTAGGCTGAGGGTGGAGAGGGAGGAGGACCTTGAAGGATCTTGATAAGTTTTATCTCATTCTGAATTGGGCCAGGGAGGCAGAGCTAACAGAGGGTTATGTTTTAAAAGGGTTACAAAGGAGGAGTGGGGCAGGGGTGATCTCTGAAGAACATCTGAAAGGGTCAGGGAAAGCTGGACCAGAACAAATGCCAAGAGAGTATGAGAACTGGGGACCTTGACAACTGGGACAATGCAGTGTGGCTGGAGGGCAGTTCCTGTCCCAGTAAGGAGCCAGCAAAGTGGGCAATGGGACGCGCCTCCTCTGTGAGAGCCTTGCTAGCCAGTGCCCAGTGCTTCACTGCCAAGCCCCCACCAAGCCATCCCAACACTTGCCAGCTTTGCATCTCTGCAGATTGGATATGTGATATTTAATGCATACTCACTCATCTTCCAAAAAAAATTTGAGCAGGGATACAGGACATTCCAAACTAAAGGGGATCAAGATTATGCAGAAAAGTTCTACCCAAATTCACTGGGGCCAAAATGAGTCCCAGGTTACTTGAAGGACTCGTTGCCTCCCTTCATCTAGAGGGAAGCCGTTGCCAGAGAGAAGGACATGGACTCTGGACCCAAAACTCTGAGCTTAAGCATTAGGTCCAGCCTCACCAGTAACATCAGGCAACTTAACCTCAAATTGTTTAAGTTTCTTATCTTTGAAATGCATATAATGATAATCCCAGCCTCTTAGGGGTATTGTGAGGATTAAAGTAGATAGCCCACATGATGTACTCTCAAAGCAGTGTCTGGCACAGGGTAGGGGCTCAGTAAATACAAGTGGTTGCTAAGGTTTCTATAATTGTCATCACTGAGGTAGTGACAGCAATGGTGGGATGCAGATGCTCACAGCAGTCTCTGGTCTTGGGTGCACCCCGCATCCGTGAGCATGTGGAAGCCTGGCAGACATCGGTCGCATCTGGCTCCTGTCACACCCGGTTTACAGCTGCACCGTCCGGAGTTGTCACATCGAGCACTAAGAGAACCTGAAGCCCACAAGGTAGGGGAAAGGAAAGAAGAAGAGGAACTATTTAATGTATGCGGCATTGGAAGCAACTATCACCCTATGGGTGCTCCGTAAACACGAAGTAAGAAGCACCATCTGCTGCCTTTAACAGTCACTTCACATCGTCTGCGTATTCTTCCACCCACCAGGGACGGTGCTGACATCCGAGGATGTCTTCCACAGGGAGAAGAATTAAATTACTCATAAAAGCATTTGTCTCTGTCTGTCTGCTCTGATTGTGACAGTAAGTAGCATATAGCTCACTGCTTTTTAAAAGAAGTCCATCAAATCTTTAAGATCTCAAGGAAGATTTGTGAATGAGCACATTGGCCTCCTAGAAGAGAGTTCGTATCTGAAAGTGAGCAGCAGTCTCTCTTATCCCTGGCAGGCAAAGCCATCTTTTAAGAGTCAGTGCTTATACGGTATGATTTTTATGAGCTTAAAAAGGGCTATTAACCAAAAATATTCACCTGCCAGGAGTGCTGGAAAGTATCCCCTGTGGTGCGCCTCCTGGCGGGATGTACCCTGTGTGCCTTTCCGAGGGGACTGTACTTGTCTTATGATACCACTTTTTACAGATATGCTCCTAGTTGTAAATAGGTCCTCTCAGATTGAGTGCTCATGAAAAACTCAGGGCAACAAAATGTGTCCATGTGGGATGCCACCAGGTCTCACCACCTGCCCTTCCACACTCACTCCCATTCCAGCCTCCACCTTCTCTCACCTGGGCCCTGCCTCACACTCTCCTCCCTGCCTCCATCCTTGCCTCTCCATACTCCACAGAGAAGCCAGGATGTTCTTTTAAAATGTAATTCAGATATTTAGGTCCTCCAGTGCCCCGCCTCCCCCAAGCAGAATAAGATGCCGACTCTGTATCATGGCCTGCAAGACCCTACCTCTCTTACCTCATCTCCTACCCTCCTTCACTAGGTTCCAGCGACCCAACTCTCTTGGTTGGGGCAAAGTGCTAAGCAGTTTCCCTCAAGGTGTTTGCACTTGCTGCTCCCTCAGTCTGGAATGCTCTTTCCTCAAACTTCCCCTAGTTGGCACATTCTCAGCACTCAGGACTTGATTAAATATTACTTTTCTAGAGAAATCTTCTCTGACTCCTGCATCTAAAATCCCATCCCACCCCTACCCCAGTCCTCAGCCCTACTTGACTTAGGATGATCTCACCTTATGTCACCTGCTGTATTCCCACTGCCCAGCATTGTGCCTGACACAAGGCAGGTGCCCAAAAATCTGTCCAACTAATATGTGTATGCCAAGGAGGATTGCTGGGCTATTGTGGAAGGAGCTGAGAGAAAGCCAAAAGATGAGGTGGAAGGCTAGCTAGGTACACCTCAGCTACCTTATAATCCCCCTGCAGTTCAGTGGAATTGTAAAATAATCTGTGTATCTTTTTTTTTTTTTTTTTTTTTTTTTTTTTTGAGATGAAGTTTTGCTCCTGTTGCCCAGGCTGGCAACCTCCAACTCCTGGGTTCAAGCGATTTTCCTGCCTCAGCCTCCCAAGTAGCTGAGATTACAGGCGTGCACCACCATGCCCAGCTAATTCTGTATTTTTAGTAGAGACGGGGGTTTCTCCCTGTTGGCCAGGCTGGTCTCGAACTCCCAACCTTAGGTGATCCACCTGCCTTGGCCTCCCAAAGTGCTGGGATTACAGGCATGAGCCACCGCACCTGGCCATAATCTGGATGTCTTTTTTTTTTTGAGATGGAGTCTTGCTCTGTCGCCAGGCAGTAGTATGATCTCGGCTCACTGCAACTTCTGCCTCCCTGGCTCAAGCGATTCCCCTTCCTCAGTCTCCTGAGCAGCTGGGACTACAGGTGTGTGCCACCATGCCTGATTTGTATTTTAGTAGAGACGGGATTTCACTATGTTGACCAGGCTGGTCTTGAACTCCTGACCTCATGATCCACCTGCCTCAGCCTCCCAAAGTGCTGGGATTATAGCCATGAGCCACTGCGCCTGGCCTGTATCTTAAGTATCTGTAATGATTAGGCTATCCATAGTCTGTGAAGCCAAGGGAACATTGACCAGTCTCTACATGTTTGTTTTTTAAATCTATTACCTTTCTCTGAACTTTTAATTCACTAGTAGAATTCAAATCGATAAAGGTATCAGTTCTGTGTCTATATGAAGACTTTATGCAGCATGTGGAATGTGAAATAAATGAGTCACATTCACAGTTTGCGTCTATGAACATCTACATGTCAACTTTGCAAGGCTTGAAGGAGCGTTCAGTGATAATAACGTAAATGACATTTTTTGAGCATCTCCTTAGATGTTGAGTTAGGCACTTTATATTATTAGCTCACGCTATTTAGTAGTGAATTAAAAGTTCACAGCAGAATAACAGATCAATTTCTGCATAATAGGAACTCTCAGAGGTTTAGGCACGCAGTGATAAGTTCAGACCTGCACTTAGAAAGAGAACTCTAGAACAGTCTGCAGGATGGCTTGGAGAAGGCAAGACGAGCGTGTCTTCTCCCATGCCATGATGGCCTGGATTAGAGGGGTCTCGGTGAGAAGAGAAGGAGGAAAGCATTGTGAGAGCCACTGTGGATATAGAACAAACCGATTTAGATGACTCTTGGGTTAGGAATGACGAGGGAAAGAGGATCTCATTGATGACACTCAGGTCCCCAGAGTGCATGCCTGACTGGACTGTGATGCTATTTACCAAAGCAGGGAAGACAGGAGGAGGAGGACCAAGATCTCAGGTTGAATCATCAAGAGAAGATAATGAGTTTAGTTTGGGATATATGAACTTGAGTTTCTAGGGGCATATAAAGGTGGAAATGCTCATCTGGAGTTCAGAGTCTAGAGATGAAGATCTAGGAGCCTTCAACACACAGGCTGAATAGGAAGCCATAGTAAATGTGAGATCAGTCCAGAAGTAGATGGAGAGAGGAGGGGAAGTGGTAAGGACAGAGATAGAGCCCATCTATTAAGAGAGAGGATGATCAGAGAGGGGGAGGTCTCAGGACAGGGTCTAATCAAACAATGAGCAATGGAAGGCAGGGAGGAGAGGTCTAAGGAGGGTGAGGGGAGGAGGAGAGAAGGAAGGTTTTCAGAGCCTAAGGCAAGAGAGCATTTAAATAAAATGAGAACGAAAAGAGGTTATTTGGTTTGATGTTGAGAGACTTCATGCTTATTGCTCTGTGAGTGGTGGGCAGAAGGAAGGAAATTTCCTTTCTGCATAATGCTCTGATAAGTAACATTAAATAGAAGTCCCTTATGATGAAATGTGGTTGTTTTTAACATGAATGGATGCTGATTTGGGTACCAGAAACACATTTTTTCTCCATTCGAATTAATGGTAATTACACTTTCAACTTCAGAAAACTCACCCTGCAGTAGTTTTTCAGAAATGAATTATTTTTATAAAGTGAAGAAAGATGGTCATTTGGGCTTTAACTCTGAATATGACTAACTTATTTCATGTTCCAAAACAATAGCACTGGTTCTTCAAAGTCTCACTCAAAAAATACCACCTGCCCCAATTCCCACATCATGAACTGTACTTAGGGATTGTGAACAATTGGTTTTAAAGAATAGATGAGGAATAACTTCCTGTTTCAAATTTGTGTCCCAGTAAGCACATTCATGGTTTATGTAGATATAGTCTACATGCATTTGAAGACTCAGGAAGGTATTAAAAACTGATTAATATTTAAAATTGAGGGCTGAGCATGGTGGCTCATACTTGTAATACTAGCAGTTAGGGGAGGCTGAGGCAGGAGGATTGCTTGAGCCCAGGAATTTGAGACCAGCCTGGGCAACATAGACCCTGTCTCTACAAAAAAAATAAAAATTAGTCAGGCATGGTAGAACACACCAGTAGTCCCAGCTACTCAGCAGGCTGAGGGAGGAGGAATGCTTGAGCCCAGGAGTCCGAGGCTGCAGTAAGCCCTGATGGAGCCGCTATACTCCAGCCTTGGCCACAGAGTGAGATCTTGTCCCAAAACACCAACAACAAACCCAATAAAAACAAATAAACAAAAAATATAAACTGAGAGAATTTGCCTCCTTTTGAGAACGCTTTTAAAAATATATACACTTGCATTTAAAAACATGTTTTAAATAATTACTGAAATGGTATAGTCTGAATAATACACTCTCAGCATCAAAGATATGTGAAAAATATAAAATTAAGAGAGTAAGTCCAGTATCACATAGACCTCAAAAACTTAGCTGTCATGGGAGGAAAAAACTTGCACACACAGTGAATTTCAAAGTATCTGCAAAAGGTTATCAGGACTTAAATATGTGGCTGGAAGAGCTGAAGATAACTCAGCCCTGTTGCTGAGTCCACAAAATCATAATCTAAAAATAAGCCTAGTTGCTACATTTATGGGAAATCAATATGAAGTCCAAAATTGGTGACTACTCTGGGGTTTATTAATGCCGTTGGCTTCATCTGACATACGTGTAATGATAGCATTTTTTGTAAGACATGTTCTTTTGCATTTGAAATTGAATATACAACAAACACCCCTGTCAAGTTATTATCTGAAAGTGAAAAATATCCTCTGGCTAATTGGGAGATTGAGAAATCACATAGGGAATTAAACTTGTGCTAGTGGTTTAGTGACATGTGCAGCTGAGGAGCAGCTGGGGACAGCACATGGTGGGAACAGTCTCTGCCACCAATGTGTCTTTCAGCCTCAGCAGTTTGGACCCTGAAAGTTCAGTTTCTTCATCTCTTTAACAGGGGATGTGGGATGTGTTAACACAGGTTGTCAGACTATTATGAGGACTGAAAAGGACATCATCTATGAAAATGTTTTGGAAAATTATAAAGCATTAGTCAGATCTTAGGAAATAATATCCATCAAGCTTTTTGTGTACACATAAATTGTCTGCTTTTGGGCATAGAAAAATGCCATTCTGATTTTTTTTTCTTTCATATAGAGGGAATAAGAGAACTGTTCTTGGTCAGAAGATCCGGCTTACAACTTTAGTTCTTGCAATCAGTTGCTGAAAGACTTTAGGCCATTCATTAACTTTTCTAGGTCTTAGTTTCCCCACTGTCTTAATAAGAAAAACAGGCCGGGCGCGGTGGCTCAAGCCTGTAATCCCAGCACTTTGGGAGGCCGAGACGGGTGGATCACGAGGTCAGGAGATCGAGACCATCCTGGCTAACACGGTGAAACCCCGTCTCTACTAAAAAATACAAAAAACTAGCCGGGCGACGTGGCGGCGCCTGTAGTCCCAGCTACCCCGGAGGCTGAGACAGGAGAATGGCGTGAACCCGGGAGGCGGAGCTTGCAGTGAGCTGAGATCCGGCCATAGCACTCCAGCCTGGGTGACAGAGCGAGACTCCGTCTCAAAAAAAAAAAAAAAAAAAAAAAAAAAAAATAAGAAAAACAACTACATCAATTAACAATTTACCGAGTTGCCTGCCATGTGCTTGTCAAACACCATTTTATCTCCACAGGATCCCATGACATGAATATCATGATCACTCTTTAACAGATGAGGATGCTGGAGCAGCAAGAGGTTAAGGAACCTGCCCAGGGTGACCCAGTGGTGGTGGTCATGTCCAGATTTGCACCCAGGCTGCCTGGCTCCATAACCTACCACTGTACTCTACATTATTACCTTTGATGTCAACAAACCTGGTCCTGAACTCTTACTCTGCCCCTTAGCTCTACAAACTTAGACAAGTTTCTTCCCCTCCCTCCCTAAGTCTCTGCTACATCATTTGTGAAATGGAAAAAAACATAGCCCTCTCTTTATAAAGCTATTTGTGAAGATTGATTAATTACTGGATTAAAAACACCTAGAAGGCCGGGCGCGGTGGCTCAAGCCTGTAATCCCAGCACTTTGGGAGGCCGAGACGGGCGGATCACGAGGTCAGGAGATCGAGACCATCCTGGCTAACACGGTGAAACCCCGTCTCTACTAAAAAATACAAAAAACTAGCCGGGCGAGGTGGCGGGCGCCTGTAGTCCCAGCTACTCGGGGGGCTGAGGCAGGAGAATGGCGTGAACCCAGGAGGCGGAGCTTGCAGTGAGCCGAGATTCGGCCACTGCACTCCAGCCTGGGCAACAGAGCGAGACTCCGTCTCAAAAAAAAAAAAAAAAAAAACACCTAGAAAAGTGCCTGGCCCAGGGTTGGCACACGGCACGTGTTAACTATCATATAAGACATAAATCAATATTGGGTTCTACCACTTCCTGCCAAGCTGCTCCCACTGAATCTGGGATATCTATTCCCCAAATAGAAAGAAGGAGCCAGTTTCACTACCACTGGGCAAGCAGTAGACTACATGCTGAAACAGAAGAGATGGCATGGTAAATCCTTCTTTCCCATCCTTCTGTGCTAGGCAGCAGGTTCCTGGTCTAACCCTGAGACTAATAACCTTGTCTTCAGGCCAGGCTTTCAAGCTGAGCCAATTAAATTTCTAGTTTCATTCTCACTGATCATTCCACTGGGATGACCCAACTCTGGTGACTCACAATGAAGCTGCATGACCTAAGGCAATAGGGGCTCTTCAGAGAGATTAAATGCTGATTAAAATGGAATAATTTGTCTTTTAATTTTTTTATGAAGTTCTTTGATTCATAGGGAGGACTGCTAAGTCCAAAAGATTCTGGATGCAAATTCTACACAACAAAGCTAAACTAATCTGAGTCAAAGCACATTGTAACAGCAACTTAGGTGAATTTGGGGGGTGACTGCTGTGATATGGGTCTATCTCACCACAGGGTCACCCAGTTTTCTATAAGACTCCCAACCCACTCTACCAGCAATTCATGGCTGCACCAGAATCTGCCCATTTTTAGATTCTTTCAATCTGCAGCTATCAATTGGTTGCACAGACCTACTACACTAAGTCATTGCCATGCATTAAGGCTGTATGCTTTAAGTGGATCAATATTTATCATAGGATGCTATTAAACACTTTCTAGCAAGAAAAGTTGATAATGCCAAGAAAGATAATAGACAAATGAACCATTAAAAAAAAATCTTATTTCTAGAACCACCTCTCTCTCCCCCTTCATATTTACTAACTTGTCTTTACTGTCTGTCCACAATGAATATAACACAGTATGTGTATCTGTGTGCACAGCAAAGACCTACAGTTATATGAATATAGTACTGTGTGGATACTTTTTAAGAAAAAAAAGCAACTGGTCAGGTGCGGTGGCTCACACCTGTAGTCTCAGCACTTTGGGAGGCTGAGGCGGGTGGATCATGAGGTCAGGCACTCGAGACCAACCTGGCCAACATAATGAAGCCCCATCTCTACTAAAAATACAAAAAATTAGCTGGGCGTGGTGGCAGATGTCTGTAATCCCAGCTACTCGGGAGGCTAAGGCAGGAGAATTGCTTGAACCTGGGAGGCGGAGATTGCAGTGAGCCAAGATGGCGCCACTGCACTCCAGCCTGGACAATAGTGAGAGACTCTGTCTCAAAAAAAAACAAAAAACAAAAAAACAAAAAAACAAAAACAAACAAACAAAAAAACTAGCTCTCCTATGAACCAGCCACCCCATTAGGTGTTTCCTATTTGTTATTTTGTTTTATCTTGTTAGCAACCTAATGAAAGACTTTAATTTTCCTATTTACTTGTCTGTCTCCTTTATTAGTACAACTTCATATTGCTAGCACCTAGCACAGCACTAGAAACAGATCTTTCTAATTCCTTATTTTTCAAGAGGTTGGTCAAATAGATGGCGGCCAGGCGCGGTGGCTCAAGCCTGTAATCCCAGCACTTTGGGAGGCCAAGACGGGCGGATCACGAGGTCAGGAGATCGAGAGCATCCTGGCTAACACGGTGAAACCCCGTCTCTGCTAAAAAATACAAAAAACTAGCCGGGCGAGGTGGCGGGCGCCTGTAGTCCCAGCTACTCGAAGGCTGAGGCAGGAGAATGGCATAAACCCGGGAGGCGGAGCTTGCAGTGAGCTGAGAACAGGCCACTGCACTCCAGCCCGGGCGACAGAGCGAAACTCCGTCTCAAAACAAAACAAAACAAAACAAAACAAAACAAAACAAAACAAATAGATGGCTATGGATATGAAGAACTATCCCTCAAAGAGTGCAAGCTTCCTTGTTAACTGCCTGGAAAAGACTGTCACCTGCCTGGAAAAGTTAATAATGTGACTCTTTGTATTAGAATTCAAGACAACATGCCCTTAAAGTCCCAGTTGCTTCCACCAACCCCTACTTAAGAGAAATATGTTTCCTTTCAGACTGAAACTGCTAAAAAGACCAGTGTCTGGTGGGTTCCCAGTTGCTCGTGAAGTTGAACATCTCCCTCTTGGCCTACTTGCTTCCCCTGTTTTCTTTCTTTTTTCCTCCCTTGTTCCCTTCCTTCTTCTTTTCCTCGCTCCTTCCTTCCCTCTTGTCTCCCCACTGCTCCATCTCCCTCTCCCTCTTTCCCCCCTTTTCAGCTACCTTTGGAGTTACAATTGCAGGGCAAACAGCGGTCCCTTTCTCTGTGCCGGTAAAAGCCGTCCTTGCACCTCTCGCAGTGAATGCCATCAGTGTTGTCATTGCAGTTGAGGCAGCGGAATCCATTACCAGTTTGTCTGTAAAGTTCCTGATCAAAGATACACTGCCTGGACTTCCCATTGCAATCACAGACTGGGGAGGAAGCATACAAAAGAGATGGTCAGAAAAAACACCTCAGGAACTGTTCTAGCAGGTGTTTATGTTATTATTGATAGAAATTATGCATGTGTACTATATGGTAACCTAAACTCTTTGGGGGAGGAAGGTATGGGAGTGCAATTGGCAGTGCGGGGACCGTGGGGACGCCTGCTCCACTTAAAGGAGATGTACACGGTCCCCTTGCACCAGCAGTGCTGGTGGGCTGCTGCCTGGGAGAACATGGGCTCAGGTTTGCCAGACAGTCCAGTTCCTCGAGAGAAACTCAAACTGTTAAATTACATTTTTATGCGGATATTTCTGATTTAAATGCTTGCAAGGAGTTCATTTCAAAACATTGTAATCCCACAGAACAAGTCTGTGGGCTCAAGGAGACCTGGGGATGGGCAGCTGCGGACTCAGCACAGCTACTAGCCGACGGTGTCGCTGCTCAAGATACACAACAGCCATCCCTCCGGTGCCCGTCAAGGCGAGGAGCGGACGTGACTGTCTGGGCAGATGTCTCCTCCCAAAGCCAGGTGTCCCATGAAGAATGACCTTTCTCAAGTGTCTAAGAAGCTCATCCTGCAGATGTTTCAAAGAGACTTGCAAAGTGACTAACATCTCCGTGGGGACCCGAACAGCAAAGGAGGCGATACACGGAAACAGCCAGCATAGGACCCGGCACGCTGAGACACCAAAAAATGTTTCCATCATGGTCTCGGAAAGATGGTGGGCCTTCAGGTTAAAAGGAAAGAATCAAATACCAATTCTGCTATTTCCTTGGGCACATCACTTCAATTTTCTGAATCTTGTTTTTTCTTCCATACAGAGTGCATTATCTGCCTTTCTGGATTGTAAAGAGGATCCCTCTGGGAAAAGAATATCAAATGCCTTTGCATATGCAATTTCATCACTCACTCCCATGAAACACGTACTGCCTCAGATGAGAAACATGCAGCTCGGAAAGGTGAAGTAACTCGATCCAGTGGAGAACTGAGATTTGAACCTCTCTGATGCCAACACCTACCCCCCTTCCCTACGCAGGCTGTCTCTGTTGGCCATGCTGCCATATTGAGAACCTGTTTCTAGGGTGTGACTTACCCATAGTGCTGACAATAAAGTCAACAGATGTGCCATCACCTGCTGAGTGGCTCCCTGTGCAGGCTCTGTGTCAGGCATTGATGATACAAGGGGACTGTGTACATCTTTTTTTTTTTTTTTTTGAGACCAAGTCTCACTCTGTTGCCCAGGCTGGAGTCTGGAGTGCAGTGGGATGATCTCAGCTCTCCGAAACCTCTGCCTCCTGGGTTCAAGTGATTCTCCTGCCTCAGCCTCCCAAGTAGTTGGGATTACAGGTGCACGCCACCATGCCCAGCTAATTTTTATATTTTTAATAGAGATGGGGTTTTGCCAGTGCTGGTCAGGCTGGTCTCAAACTCCTGACCTCAGGTGATCTGCCTGCCTTGGCCTCCCAAAGTGCTGGGATTACAGGCATGAGCCACCACGACCAGCGGTGACCGTGTACATCTAATGGAGCTGCTAAGTGACTGCCTTACAATAATTTCTATAACTCACTCTTTCTACTTTGGATGATATCTAATCTAGAAAAGTCAGCTAACACTTATCCAAAGCGTACTGTTTCTAGGACTTTACATTCGTCAGCTCAGTTAATTCTCACATGTTAACATGGGTTTTATTATCCCCGTTTAATAGATGGAAAAACGAATACTCAGAGAGGCTAGGTAGCTTGCCTAAAGTCACAAAGCTAAATGGCAAAGATGTAATTTGCTCCCAGATGTGTCTGACTCCAAAGCCCTCATCTTTCCATTTTATGTTCCTTCTCAAGATTGAGTTTACCATTAAATCCCTAATAGAGGGTCATTCAGCTTGGCTGTTACAAACAGTAACATTTTTATGGTGTTTTAAATCTACCTCTCTGTCTGTAATTTTCATCATGTGTTTTTTCTCTTGCCTGAAAAGCAAGATACACACACAACACTTACAGATACATACAGCACTCATGCATACACAGACACAGACACACACCCCTACTCTCTTTTTATTCTTTTATTTATCCAACAGACATAATCTTTGGATGTTGTTTTACAACCAAAGAGCCCTGCATCATCAGGTTTTTGCGAATCTGAAGATAGCTATGGCATCTCCCTCCTTAGTCTTTTCCTGTTCAAGTTGAACTAGAGATCTGTCATCTCTAAGTCTTTCAACCACTTCCTGTGTCATAATTTCTAGATTCTTCTTGTCTACCCATCCTAGGAACAAATTCTAATTTCCAATATCCTTCTTCACATGACCAGTACTGCAAGTGTGATTTAAACGGCTTGGCTTGTAACAGGACTAGGTATTTTTATCCCATGGGCAAAGACTAACATTTCAGTGAACTTACAGCATGTTACATTTGCACACAATTCAAAGTCGCAGGGCTTTTCTCAGAACTAGTGCCAAGCTGAATCTTTCCCAACCAATGCTTGTGAAACTGATTTTTTGGATCTCCAACAGATGTGCCACACAGCTGTCATGTGCTGTGAAATTTGTACCAAGTACATGACTATACACATACAAGAGCTAAATTCTCTGTTCAGTGGTCCTTGTGAGGTTCTTCATCTGGCTAACCTAATGAGCCAATGCCCTCCCTGCCCTGGATGCTTTTTGGATGCAATCTCAAAATAACTACAAATCTTTCATGGTGCCTTTCTTATTTAGAACATGGGCTGGGCACAGTGATTCACGCCTGTAAACCCAGCACTTTGGGAGGCCGAGAAGGGTGGATCACCTGTGGTCAGGAGTTCGAGACCAGCCTGGCCAACATAGTGAAACCCCATCTCTACTAAAAATACAAAAATTAGTGGGGCATGGTGGCAGTTGTCTGTAATCCCAGCTACTCGGGAGGCTGAGGCAGGAGAATAGCTTGAACCCAGGAGGCGGAGGTTGCCGTGAGCTGAGATTGTGCCATTGCACTTTAGCCTGGGTGACAAGAGCAAAATTCTGTCTCAAAAAAGAAAAAAAAAAAAAAAAAAAGAACCTGCTTTATGGTGGTAAAAATTAACTTCATAAGGGCAGCTCATGATATATTTATTCAGAGCAATATTTTCAAAATATACAAACTTGTTATAATCTTTTTATATCACATCCCTCCTCTTCTGTCTCCTCCTCTAAAATTCTACTTTGAAAACAATGGGTGTCCTTCTTTTATTTTATTTTAATTTTCATTTTTATTGAGACAGGATCTCACTCTGTTGTCCAGGCTGGAATGCAGTGTCACAATCTCAGCTCACTGTAGCCTCGACCTCCTGGGCTCAAGCGATCCTCCAACCTCAGCCTCCCAAGTAACTGGGAATACAGTTGTGTGCCACCATGCCCAACTAATTTTTGTTGTGGCTTTTTTTTTTTTTCTGTCTGTTTGTTTTTTGTTTTTGCAGAGGCAGGGTTTCACCGTGTTGCCCAGTCTGGTCGTAAACTCCTGGATTCAAGCTATCCACCTAATTTGGTTGCTCAAAGTGCTGGGAATTACAGGTGTGCACCATCATACCCAGCCTATTTTCTTTTGTTTTATTTTTGAGATAGAGTCTCACTCTGTCACCCAGAGTGGAGTGCAGTAGTGTGATCATGGCTCACTGCAGCCTCAACCTCCCGGGCTCAAGCCATCTTCTCACTTCAGCCTCCTGAGTAGCTGGGACCACAGATGTGTGGCACAACACTCAGCTAAATATGTTACTTTTTGGTAGAGACAGGTTCTCGTGGTATTGCCCAGGCTGGTCTTAAACTCCTGGCCTCAAGCAATCCTCCCACTTCAGCTTCCCAAACTGCTGGAATTATAGGCATGAGCTACCACACCTGCCCCCATTGTCCTTTAAATGCACAGCCTTCAATGGAGTTGGTTCCAGGGACCAAGGTCCTTAGTCCACATCTCCACTCCAGAGCCTGCCCAACAGGTTCCAAGCCTATTGCATACATACCCCTTTCTCATTCAAATGGGTCTCCCTTAAAGCCAAGGGCTATGCCATCTAGAGTGAGGGGATGTATGGTCCTCATGTCTGGGGAGTGTATTGGCCTTGGGTATCTGCATTGCATGAGAACTCCGTGAAGACACTCTCTACAGCCTTGCCTGCAGGATTTTGAAGTTACCAAGCTTCATTGAGATTAAACACCCAGCTGTATTGCACTTAACTCAGTATTGAGTCTTTGAAATGGTCCCACCAAGAGAATGATGGGAGAGCTTGTTCCAGGCTCCTTTCGCATGGAATGATGCTTTTCATCACTAATGCATTTGAAAAATGGTCTCTCTCAAATCATCTCCCAAGTTGAGACTAAATTCCCTAAAACCATTTAGTATTTACTCTTGCTACTGGGGGTGGTGGGTGGCGGGGACGGGGGGCAGGAAACAACTTTTCTATTTAAAATTCTAGAATATTCCTGCAATTGGGCTTAATAAAACGGTGTAGCGTAGCTTGTATGTGGTCTTTTTTATTCTGTGACCAATACCTGCACAACTACTACCATGGTTTGGCAACTACTGGCTGCCAAAGGGCACTGCCAGTCTTAGAGTAAGGCAACAGGGAAGGACCACTTCCTGTTGCCTTACTCTAAGCCCTTCCCTGGTCCTTTGGGATCCTGCCCAAAGGGCGTAAGAAGCAGCACTTCACCCCCTGCCAGTTGTAGCCACATGCAATTGATGCCTGTTGCAGTCAGCATCAACTCTTCTTTTAAAAGAAGACAGAAATCTGGCTTTGTGTATGAAATCTATTGGTTGTAAAATTTTGGCCAAAATTAAAAAAAAAAAAAAAATTTCTTTTTGAAACAAAGCTGTGCCCACAGGCAAATCTCTGCACTCAACTCTGCAGTTCTAACAGGTAGAAAACACATCTCATGCTTTTGAAAAAGGAAAAATGAAGCCCTATTATATCACACAGTGCCTAGTCCATGGTAAGCATTTAGTCTTTTTTTAACAAATTAATGAATGTTCCGTTGAACTTTAAAAAACTCATAGATGGTTGTCTTGGACCTTCCCTGAGTTCTAGGTAATGGGATGCATACAGTAGCAAACAAAACCAGCAGATGTCCCAGCCCGCATGGAGTTTACATGCAATTTAGGGGGAAAGAAAATAAACAAGATAAATAGGTGATACCCAGAGAGAATATTAGGATAATGGTATTTGTTAAGGAGAAATATAAAAAGCAGTGGAAAGGAATAGGAAGTTGGGAGGTGGTAAGATGGGTGGGAAGGAGGGTAGAGAGTGCCATATGCCAGTTTGCCGTTTTAGTTATATTTTCTTACTTGTCTGGTTCATGATCTTTGTCCATTTATCTATGTTTTTCTTATGGCACAATGTTTTTCTTATGAATTATTTACATGACAAATACATCAAAATATTTGTCTATATCACTTTATTGCAGATTTTCTTTTACTCGTTGCTGATAAAGCAACTTTCTTTCCAAAGTACCTCATCAGTAGATTTTGTTTTGCTGATTTAAGCCCCTTTTCCCCCTTCCTTCTTTTATCCTTGGTCAATGAGATGTATATTTATTTTATTAATTCAATAAACACCACCTCACATCTAACAGGGAGGTTATACTGCATGCTTGAACACTCAGACTTTATGAACCAGTAACATTAAAAGAAAGAGGTTGCTAATTTTTTGTGTGATTTTTTGGGTTTTTTGTTGTTGTTGTTGTTGTTGTTTTTCTTTTTTTGAGACAGAGTCTCACTCTGTCGCCCAGGCTAAAGTGCAGTGGTGTGATCTCAGCTCATTGCAACCTCTACCTCCCAGGTTCAAGGGATTCTCGTGCCTCAGCCCCCTGAATATCCAGGATTACAGGCATTTGCCACCATACCCAGCTAATTTTAGTATTTTTTTAAGTCAGTAAATTTTTATTCAAGGAGTTTCATGTTGTGATTTCTTCCACTGGCCATCAAAGTCACCTTGGATCCTCTAGAGAGCTGGAGTCAAACGATTTATCTTCAAGTTAGCCATTTTTAATGAAACCGATGCTTGTTTTAACTCAGTTGTCGTGTCAGCCCATAATTATTTTATTTTGGCTTCTGTCATCTCCTTTTAATATGGATATGCTGATGAAGACTTCAAAATTCACCTTATAGCTTTTATAATCTTCTGAAATACAATGGAATATTTTAGTATTTCTAGTAGAGAAGGGGTTTCACCATGTTGGCCAGGCTATGAACTCCCAACCTCAAGTGATCTGCCTGCCTCAGCCTCCCAAAGTGTTGGGATTACAGGCGTGAGCCACTGCACCCAGCCAAGAGGGTTGCTAGTGTTTTATTTTGCCAGAGATATTTGCCTTTGTCAAGCATGTATCATATTATCCATGGTTTCCTACTTGAGCAGGAATCAGTGCATGATCTGATGTATGCATCTAAAAAGAAGACTGGCTATTATGGGGAAATGGAGTTAGGGAGGGTGGAAGCAGGGAGTGCCCCCGACAAAGGAAAGAGCAAGACTAAAAGCCCAAGGTGGGAAAAAGTTTGGTGCATTCTAGAACTCATGCAAGGATTTGTGCGTTGGAGTCCAGGTATGTGTTCGGGATCTGGCATTCAGATATTGCAGATCATCAGAAAATAAAATTCAAAAAATCAGACTCGAACTCTGAACAGACCTGAAGCCATTCTGGGGTCAGTAAACAAAACTAGCAGGTTTTTCTCCATCTTTCGCTGAACTCTGGTTCTAGGTCCCATCCATCATTCCTGTGACTATTCATTTGTACAGAGCCAGGGACACCTCTTCAAGGTTTCATCCTCTCCATTTTCTGCCCCCTCACTCCAGGTCCCTCAAAATCCTTGATTCTGCCAGCCAGCGTTCTCTCCACAGCCAAGGAAATGAGACTCTACAAGTTTACCTCAAATCCTACATAAACCCATCCGAAATGGAGTCATTTGAGTCAGATTTTCACAGATTTTTTTAAGTCTAGTAAAGCATGGATGGTAATTGCGTCTGACTGCTGTATACTGCTTCTCTGGCACTGAAGCATTTATTACAATAATAACTATAATAGCGCACAGTCGCTGACCCTCAAGGTGCTTCTTAGGAAAGACCGCCAGGCAGTCAGACACAGACTGGACCGCCCACTACCACCCACACTCACCCGGAGACACAGATCAAAGCAGCTGGAGCCCCTCCTTAAACAATAGAGTGAGGCGTGCAGGATCCCTCGGGCTCACTTCACAACACTCCCACCCCTCACTAAAACATGCAGCTCCAACGAGTTAGGTCAGGAAGCAAAGGGGCAAAGGCGGTTTCCCAGCTGTGGCCTTAGGAGAATAAAAGGAAACAGAAAATATTTCCTTAGGTTGTACTCAGGGCAAGGCCTTGGAATAATCATCATCAGTAGTAGCAGTTCACTGGGATCTCATTTTAAATTTCCCATAAGAAATAGTGCCCTTTTGAGGCATACAATTACGAGAAATTTCAATCACTTGGCATACATATGATTATTTGTCTATAACCAGGTCCTCT